>NW_008704435.1:2338325-2340217 GCF_000326865.2 Helobdella robusta | reverse complement strand
AGAGTATATGTCATATATATGGGATGTAAATGTGTGTATGTGTGTGTGTGTTTCTGTGCGCTGTGTGTGCGTGTGTGTAAGATGTATAATGGTATTTATCTAGTTGATGCACTGTGGTCTAGAAGTTACGTGTGAGTTCAAATCACAAGACGATAGGTGTTTGTTTGTTTGTTTGTCTGCTTGGATGTGTGCGTGTGTGTGTGTGGATGTTTTTTCATGTATGTTTGTTTGTTTGTGTGTGTGTGCTATGTCTTAATGTATGAGTGATTTTTATCTGATATTTGTAACTTCCTGCTTTTATTTTCATGGATATTTTTGGATATTTTGCTTTTTTTCATTATGTCGCTTCGTGATGCGCCAGTGTGTGTTTGTTTGTGTGCGTGTGTTTATGTGGTTTTGCCTGTGAAAGTGTATATTTTATTTTAAGGAGAGCGTTGTTGGTCGAATGTGCACGCGTGTATCGGTGAATGTTTGATTATACGTAAACGTACGTGAATGCCTGCGTGTGCGTGTGTGCGCCCCAGTTCCGTTCAGCCAACTATCACGTACCTAGATAACTCACGCACGTTTTGCACACACGCAGACACATACAACAACCAACTTATGATGCGCTTGTAACATCAACTGTATACAAGCGATACACACACACCCACACATCTACAAGACGAAACGAAACGAGACGAAGCATACGATACAAAATGTGTACAAGTTGGAAGTCTGAAAACCATCCATGTTTTTCCAACTGATAACATTATGGTTATAACATAATAAAAATTAATAATTTTTTCTTTTTTTTTCTAAATCAATAAAAAATTAATGTTTTGAACATGACACATATATGCATCGCAAATGTGAAGCAGAACGAAGAAAATGTAATAGAAAGTAGCACATAAGACCAGAAACCAGCCACTAAAGTAATTACAAGAACATAAAATATTACATGGTCATAAATTGCGAATGTCACTATCCTGATGTGTGTGTATGGTTGGCTGAGAATTGATTGGGTGCGTGTGTGTATGTGTGTGTTTGTGTATGTGTGTGTGTGTGTTGAGAGATGACGGCTTGTGTGTGTCTGTGCTTGTGTGTGGTGTGTGAATTTGTGTGGGTTGTTGTACGTGAAGTTGTGTTTTGTGGTGGTATTTCCATAAATGGGTTGTTGGTGTTTGGTTTTGCGGTGTGTTTCTAAGAGTTTAATTTTGGGGTTGCATGTTCTGTGGTTCTGCGTATGTCAGAGCTGCAATAATAAGACTAAAAAAAATTTGTATTGTTTATAACAACTTGTTGTGTGTGGTGTGTTTTTTAAAGTTTGTGTTTTGCTACTGTGATGTGTTCGTAATTTGTTGTTGGGCGTTTTGTATTTGTTGTTTATTGCAGTGTAGTAGTTTCTGTGTTCTGCTATGTGGTATGTAGATGGCATGTTGTCCTGCGGTGTGCCACTGGTGTATTGCCTTGCAGTGTGTTGGTTTGTTTGTTGTACTCTATTGTTTGTTGTAGTGTTGTCACTTTGCAGTGGTGCTTTGTTGTCTTGTGTTGTTGCAGAAAGACAGAAAATGAAGAGAGTGACTGAGTGAGTGAATGAGTGAGTGAGGAGAGAGCTGGGGGAATTAAAAAAAGGAATGAGAGAAAGAGAGAAACGAAAAAAGAACGAATTGTAGTATTTAAAGAGCCTATCAGTGATGAGCAGTGGCAGAACTTAGAGTGGTGGACCAAGATTTGTGGTATGGTGGCCAAAATAAAATTAGGTTGGCGATCATTTTTTGCTAATCACTTTAATTTTTGGTCGACTTTCTACATAAAACGGTTTCATCTGTGCCAAAATTGAGTTTTACTGACTTTTAGTAGCAAAACTGCTGACAACTTGGGACCATGGTTTCCCAATCTCACCGAATGAA
>NW_008704435.1:2335193-2336957 GCF_000326865.2 Helobdella robusta | reverse complement strand
AAGATGTCCATATTGTATATTGTTGTTATATCTTTGTATATTGTTTAATATATACAAAGATTAAAACAGCAATATATAAAGACATAAAACAATATACAGGATATATACAAAGACATTCATACAAATGCATTGTATTTTTGTATATTGTTGTTGTATACAAATGAACATTGTTGTTTATTATTGTATAAACAAATGTATTGATATAGTTCAAGGTGAGTAACATTGGCACATCAATTAACTAAATTAACGTGTTAAAATTACAGATCATAAAACAATTGCAATGCTATATATATATACATAACGAAATGACAAAAGTTAAACATCGCTCAGATATTCATTAAACTCTGTTAAAGAAGACACACGCAGAAATGAAAGTATTAACATAATTACATCAAAAAATCATTACATTAACTGCATTAGCATCAACGGGATTATTACACTAATAGCGTTAACTTAATTACATCAACAAAATCGTTGCGGTAAAAACATTAGCCTCTGAGATTTTTCATCAAAAGACGCTATTCAAATCATCAAATAAGATAAAATACAATAAACATAATCTGTTATTTTTGTTGATGTTGTTGTTTCTGTTGTTGTTGTTTTTGTTGATGTTTATTGATGTTGTTGTTATTGATGTTGTTGTTATTGATGTTGGTAATGATGATGATGTTTAGGTTTATGTTATTATTAATAAAAATAATGTTGTTGTTGATGATGTGTTGTTGTTGTTGATTTTGGTAATGGTGATGATGTTTAGGTTAATGTTACTTCATCAGCAAGATGAATGACATTAAAATAAAAACGAAAGCAACAACATCATCACATTAATATCATATTAATATCACATTACAAGGACATTCGACATTGACAATGAAAGAACCCGAAAGGAATTTGCCTGACCTTTTTGGGAGGGTCTTTAAGATGTTGTTTTTGTTGTCGTTGTTGTTGTTTTTGTTGATGTTGTTGTTTATGATGATAATGTTTAAGCTGACGTTATTAACAATAAAAATAATGTTGTTGTTGTTGTTGTTGATGAAGCAGTCGTTGTCATTAATGATGATGATGATGATGATGACGATGTTGATGATGATGATGATGGCCTGATTGGCAATGCTATTATGTGCTTTCGACTTAATGAAATAGTGATAATTTTGTTGCTATTATTACTATTCTTATTATTATTACTCTTCATCATCATCATCATCTTATTATTGATTCATTATTATTATTATTATTATTATTATTCATTATTATTATTATTATTATTCATTATTATTATTATTATTATTCATTATTATTATTATTATTATTCATTATTATTATTATTATTATTATTATTATTATTATTATTATTATTATTGTAAACATGAACAACAAACTACGCATAGCAGAGCCAGCGCTGTTTTATATTTGGCGCGAAAACTGGCTTCTGCTAGTCATTGTTTGTCCATTAATTTATTATTATTATTATTATTATTATTATTATTATTATTATTCATTATCATTGATATCATTATTATCATTATTATTATTATTATTCATTATTATTATTATTATTATTCATTATCATTGATATCATTATTATCATTATTATTATTATTATTCATTATTATTATTCATTATTATTATTATTATTCATTATTATTATTATTATTCATTATTATTCATTATTATTATTATTGATATTATTATTATTGTTATTACTATTATTAAGGAATCCGCTGCAGAGGATGAGCAATACTGATGCCATAATTGCGAGTGTGA
>NW_008704435.1:2285678-2333178 GCF_000326865.2 Helobdella robusta | reverse complement strand
ATACATACATACATACAATGTCTTCCTATACCAAATACCTTAATACTTCGGCATTTACATTGCTTAATGAAATGAAATCAACATTTTAAAATTGAAAATAAATTCACGTTTGAGTATTCAAGTTTTATTATGAGTGTAAACGCCAGCAATTATTCCTCCACTTTTTCCATCTTCTTCCTTCCCCACTCACTAACAACAACCTGTTAATGGATGTTACAATCACACACACACACACACGCACACAAAAACTCGCACACGCACGCACACATACACAACACAAAACAACATTTGTAGATCGCTTCGGGACATGTATTGTATTTATAGGCATTGAATTTGAATGTTCATGTCTTTCTGTTTGTTTGTTTGTGTGACATAACTAAACAATGTTCACTTTTATTATAGTTGTTTGCATAAATACAAAACAAACACACACACAGACACACACGCACAGACAGACACAACACGCACACACATACAGTCAACTCACACACACATATGTGCATACACACACGTACAGACACAAACAGAAACACACACACACACACACACATATATATATATATCGTTTATCTATGTGTTAATAAAATTATTTGTTTAGTTTTATAAACACACATATCGATGTGGCATGAACGTATACACACAAATAACCAGTAATTTTATGACTTATGTGGTTTGTTTGTGTGTGTGTCTGTTTGGATATCATGATTGTTGTCATATCATATGCATTAGTATACTGTTGATGTTAACTCTGAGACTATGTTTCACATTTTCAAATGTGCCTCCTCTCCATTGTTGGGAAACTTTCAAACGTTCAATACACTGTTCATTAGCGTAGACGTGCTAACGAAAGTAGCAAAATACATTTTGTTATCCGGCTTATAATGTTATGTAAGTTTGAGCTGATTCCATACACTACACTACACACACACACACACACACACACCTTTAGAACGTAATTTTTCAACTAAAAGCAAGCTATAATACAAACGCAGCGCTAAGCTTGGTTAGTCTAGTTTTCAAATTAACAGCTCAACTCATTGTAAAAAAATCAAATTAACAACTCGACAATACATTACGTTAAATTACACACGTGTTAACGAGTTTGTGTACAAATGCTAAGTAGCAAACAAACCAACCGACACATGTGTGTGTTGTGTGTACTTTGTTAAAGGAATTGCTAGTTGAATGTATTTGCATTGAAATCAATTTTTATTGTTTAAGCACTTAGTGTGTTGTTGTTGGTCTAGCCTATTCTTATGTATTAGAGGTTAACTTGTTCTTAGACTAATTCATTTTATTGACATTATTTAGCATTTATTTTCCGTATTAAAGATAATTAGCTATTGCTATACGTATTTATTTTCCAAAAGACACTATCTTAAGACACTCTGCCTTCAAACCTGGCTTCTGTAACATCAAAACCAGGAACTTTTAACCATTAAACCATCTCGTCTAATTTCCATAAATGTGAAGTACTTTTTCTTGCCTCATTCAGCATAGCCAATTTTTTAATTTTATTTTTAAGACATAGAAACCGAAAGACACGTGTAAAATATTAAGTATATATTCAGTATAAAAGACATACATACCATAGGAATATAAACGTTTGTGCCTCGAAATATAATATGTAGCAGCAGCATGTATCAATATTCTTCTGTTTTTAAAATGCACAACTTAAACAATTAAAATAGCAAATATACAAACCATTTAAATATACTTCTTCTCATTATATACTCACACACACACATATAAACATGTGTGTCTGTGTGTACACAGTTATGTATGTATGTGTTTTCATATAAAAATTCATCATCTAGAATGCCATTATATAAAATCGATGAATTTAAAATATATAAGGCTTAACAAGAACAATTAAAAATATTAATACAATAAAAAATACAAAAACGTGGAAAAATAAAAAGAAGTCTTTTCAATTGTTTTTCTTTTTCATTCATTTATAGGCACTAAATACAATTTCATTCTGGAATTAAAATTGCATATCAGATACAAATTTGCATATAAATTAATGCATAGACATAAATTATGTTAATTTCGAAATCAGCTTTCAGAAATTAGTAGGAACAAACTGGTGGATTGATGACGATTAGTGATGGATTGATAAAAGAATTGATGGCTGGGTTAGTGTTTTTTTTTCAATGGTTTTGAATGACTACACATATAGTAGGAATGAAAAAATTACAAAATAGAAACGAATAAAAAATTATTTTTTTTATATAAAATTATACAAACATTTTTTCTAGTTTATTCAAATGAAATATTTAAATGTGAAATGTTACCAATTTTGGTAGGCACATAGGTAAAAAATATTTTTTATAAAAAAAAAAAATAAAAGAAAAAATACACAAACATTATAAACAACAGATAGGAATACATTGTTTACCATTAAAACTCCAAAGAGTAATATTCATTTCATGGAAAAAATTCATTTAAAAAAAGCCTCAAAACATTTCTAGATTTAAATGTTAATCAGCAACACAATACATCCTCAGTTGGTACATATCATTTCTATTTAAAACATTGGAAGGCACATAGGTGCACTTGCAGCAGAATATTTACCACAAATTAAACTCCTCAAATTCAAATATACAGATAAAATTATGGAGAATTATATATACAATGTTTAAATTGTTCTTTCTATACACATATATATATAATATATATATATATACATATAGTTAGTTTGCATGCACATGAGAATGTACATAAATATCTGTTTGATTTACAATATATATATATATATATATATATATATATATATATATATATATAGATAAATGCAAAGAAAAAGTTTAAAAAATTAAGACAAGTTCCATTTACATATATATGCAAGTCAAAAAAAGAAAGTATATGTATATATATATATATATATATATATACACACACACAAGTGCATGACCAGAAATAAAATGAGTGAATGAGATCAGAGGAACCACTGTTTGTAATAAGCATCAAGTATTAAGAATTATTGAAACACAAGACAGGCAGACAGACAGACCCTCAGCTGATAAAACATTACACAGCCAACATCATCAATGTCATTTAATCATTACAACAATGTCTTTACCACCATCCTACCTTAGCTCACAGCCTTCTTCAAATTCAAATTATCCAAATCAGGTCACAATCAGTATTATTTCATCTCCAAATGTAATGACTCTACAATACATTACTTCACATTACTATATTGTTGTTCATCATCATAAATGTTTCATCATCATAAATGTTTCATCATCATGTCATCATTCTGTTCTGCAATCATCAGCATAGCAACCAAAGACAATCAACACCACTTTTAAACAGCTGACTGATGACCAATATTCAATTAGCACAATAATATAATACAATTACATCATATGATGGAAAAAATTTAATACAAATTCATTTGCATTACTTACAAAACAGAAGAAATTCTATGCTATTACAAACAAACGATGATGAACACCTACCCACATCGCCACCACCTATTAAGACTGCTGTGACTACTGGCTATCATCATTGTCGCAAATGGACACACCAAAACTACTTCTAACGGGCCCAACATTGTCCTGACTGCGATTGCCGGTCTTGCGTGTGAGTGGGGGCACATAAAACCTCTCCCCAGTGTTGTAGGGGCAGTACTTAATGGTGTGGGCAGCCTTGCCAGTGGCCCCACAAATCGGACATGTGTAGATGTAGAGTATCGGGCATGTCACTTGACCTTTTTCGTCCTTAACTAAATGTGAGTTAGCGACGCACTCAGGTTCTTTGTTGTTGCGACAGAAAACGCAGACAAGTGCGGGCTCGCCAGATTTGCCTTTAGTTTTATGCTTCGTTCTCTGGTGAAGACGTTCTCTTTCTTTGAGAATTTCAAGAATGTTGACTGACGATAGCATGGTATCAAATATTTGCTGTACTCCAGATATAGGAGTGGATGAATGTGACTCAAGGCCAGAATCATTTGAGACTGAAGGTACCGAAGATTTGTTGTTGTTCATACCTCTGAACAGTCTGTCCAACTCATCCAACTCTGCATCCTGCCCATTTTTTTCAAACTCCTTCCAAACTGACTTGCCTTCGCCATCTTCCTGGGACGGTTCATCAGATTCTGGAGACTGAAAAAGTTTTTAAAGTATTGAAAACTAAGTAGAAGTAGAGTCCGTGTGCACAACTGTGCAGTTTGTGTGCACTACTTTAAAATTATTTTTGAAGGTGATATTCAAGTCTAAATTTGAATTGAATATTTACAGAACTATCAGAAAATTAATCATTATTTTAAAAATAGAAAATAAAATAAAAAAGAAATTTAAAAAGGTGACAACTCACATCTGGACGAAGAAAGAGCCTCTCAATGTCATAGTTGAGGTGGGGTGCATAGAAATTCCCCAAAGTCCTAAGCCCTAATTCATCTGAATCGACTGGCAAGCTCAAACTCAAACCACGTGAACTTGTGGATGACATTTTTAATGTTTGTTTGCGAATGTTTGAAACTAAATTACAATTAATACAAATTGACAACAATTTGAAATAAATTACAAAATTTCCTTCGACTGAACTTAATGAATCTCTTCTCAATTGACTTTCTTACTTTCTTTCACGGTAAAATAAATAACAACTAATAAAAAAAACTTTGCCGCAAATAATCTTGAAATGCATAGAATGGCGGGCTTTTATATCCATTGTGAGACTACAAGCTGAACAATGATACGTCAATCAACGAGAAAGGCGGGACTAACTTTATAAGGAAGCCTATTATATGTTAATGAGTTTAAGCGCGCGCTCTACATGAAAGAGCGGGAAGAAGCACATGGGTTTCTGTGATTACGTCACACAAAGAATTTATTATCAACTATTTTGAGGTTTTTTTCCTGAATTATTTTACTGTTTTTGATTATTATTTTACTATTTTTATTATTTTACACAAACAGACACACTCACACATACACGGGCGATCTCCGGTTTTGTGAAATACATTATTCTTCCGAACAAAAAAACAGGAAATATGATGACGAAGAGTCAGTCAGTCGGAAAAGTGATGACGAGAATGTACGAACAGAAAGGCAGAGAATGTGAATGTAAAAATTCGCCCTCATATGGTGTTAATTACCTAAATGGTTTTCTTGCGAAGTAAATCTCTTCAAGCTCAAAGTCTGTTTTAATAAAAATGAGTGGTTGAGTATTTCAAATCAAATGCACACACACTTATGTGTGTAAATATAAATGTGTGATTGTGTATGAGCGCGTGAATGTACACGTGTGTGTGTGTTTGTTTCTAAATTCACACAAGGTATGTGTGCAGATTGGCACAAGCTCATTGGTTAATCTTGGTAAGATGTCCCATTAAAGGACTTTGAAATGCTTTGTGGTTGCATGCAGATCAACCAACACAGATGATTGTTTCTTACGTCGGGGTGTTTTTATTTATTTTTTAAGTTAATTAAGATCGATTTTGTAACATAAATTTTAAAACCTTTTCAACCCATGTTATTGTTAAACGTTTAAAACTATTCGCGACTTATTCATTCCGATGAACGTTTGGATTAACGAGCTTCAAAAATTTGACAATGTTTAAACATTCTGAAATTCATTTTGCTTCTTTTAAAAAATTTGTAATTGAAAACTCATGAGTCAAAATGAAATCTAAATTTTTAGCGGTGGCGAGCAGAGCCCGAAATTTGTTTGGAGGGGGTAGACGTTAATTTTCAACTTTTTCCTTTTTCATGAGTTGGTGGGTGGTGCAAGCCCTCATCCCCTTTGGATCCGCCGTTGCCCCGTCACGCATTTGTTTCGTTAGTATTTAAATTTCACTTTATGGATCGAAAGACATCACTCACTAATCACTGAAACTGCTGGCTCATTTAGACAGTAACAATAGCATTCGTACGATCTAAAATTTGATCGATGAACAATCAAATTAATCAAAAACACTTGAAGTTATGAAATGATTACTGGGCCAATTAATATAGCAGTCACACTCTATCGTTAAACAGATGTTGAATACGTGAGATGCACTAACCACTTAGTACCTATGAGTTTGTCGACCTATGTTCTAGTGACTGAATGGTGGTTTGTGAAATTTTCTCAGTAATTCCTTATTGTCATTAGCCTATAAAATTTTAAATTTAGGCTACTGTAGTGCTTTTAGAGAACAAATTTTATTACAGTCAGTACAAGTATTTCGATTTAATTGAACGCTTCATAGTACGAAAGAACATACGTACATTATGAATAACAACAGGAATTTAATTGATTGTAAAAATAAATATTCAGATTTAAATAAAAAAAGAACCCATTAAATTATCGACAATATAAACGTAAAATTACTTAGCTGAAAATAATAGCAATTTTCTTGCTATTGTAGGAGGATTATTCTTAGTGACATTGAGGTTGGACAATGGTAGACATGAATGTGTGTATTGAACTGATGACATTTCAATAGTTAATGCCTAATCTATATATAATTATACATCGTGTGTGTGTGTGCGTGTGTTTATGCGTTTTTGTAGCTGCATATGTGTGTTGTATGTGTGAGTGTGGTGTGTGTGTGAGTGAGTGTATGTTGCAATTTAACCCAACTTGTGTCACCAGGGGAATATTTGTGAATATCTGATAGGGGTTGAGTGAGGAGTTGAAATATGCCATAGATGGCAGGAGTGCAACTGCTGCAATTGTTTAAAAATTATATTTTAAATTAAATTCCATTTGTCTATTTCATAAATTTCTATTTAAAATTGTAGTATACATTTTGATAATACTTTGAACAAAAACTTTACGATTCATTTTATGTTTTGTTTGCAATGTAATAATGTCTTGCGTCTGATTTTCTAAAAAATACAAACGCCTTTTACTTAAATTTATTCTTATCTCGAAGTGGTTCTCACACAGACTCTAATCTTCTGAACCACTTTCAACCCTGTTATGTTATTCAAATCTAAACATTCTCCCCAACGTATTATTGCTCTATTCAATGTGTAGAAATAAATGGCTTGTGTCACCATGGGAATATTTGTGAATTCTAATTCTATTTCTAACTCGACGTTACACCAGTTCTAAATTTTACTTTTTTAAATTTTAATTATTATTTTAAATAAATTTAATCTTTCACATTTTTAAAACTTTTTAAATGAAATATTTTGCGATGTTTTGCTGAGAAAAACAAAAAAAAGAATAATTCGAAAAAAGAAAATTATAAATAAAAATACACAGAATTTTGTAGATTGTTTCGTCAGTAACAATGACCAAAAAACTTTTTACAATTTCAAAAAACGCCACAATTGTAAAATTTTACAAAACAGTGTTGGCTAAATTTCCTCATCAGAAGAGTTTGATCTCGAACCACTTGAACTCGAGTCAATTGTTCCTAATGATTCCCTTCTATCGTCTTCACTTACACCGTTTGACTGAACTATTTGATGAAAGATTTTTCCCAAAATGTTTAAAATTAAAATCTTTTTTAAAGGAGTTTTTTAAAAATTTTTAAAGGAGTTAAATCAGGTGTATTGACTTGTATTATTTTTGACACAGACTTAAAATCTTTGAATAAAATACGTAGCGAATTTTTAAAGGAGTTGATTCGAGTACATTAACATGTTTCATGTTTTGACACCAGCAAATAGCTATAAAAAAATCTACCTTCAGACGAACTTTTCTGTCTATATGTATAAAAGATGAAGCTTCCAATGCTAAGTACAGTCAAACCGATTGGTACGCTTGACACTACCAATGCCTTCCATGTTGCCATTTCTTATAAATTTGTGTAGTGAAGCAGTGTAGTTATTGATCAACATTGTTTGGTCCTTAATTTAAACTGACGTCTAGAATTCATCACGACGAATTGAAATATTGCTAACTGATAAACTATTTTAAAAATCCGTTACTTACTCAAAAAGGTTGAATATATAAAATTCAGATTTGGAATGTCTAAATGTGTGAAGCTGGTTACTTGCGCCTTTTATTTCATGAGAATGACATTCATTTCTCTGATGACCATTGACTGTTACGCTGATGCAGGTTGAATCCTCACAGTTCCCATTCGACTTCGAACAGTCTTTACAGTTTTTTTTTGGAATAAAATAACTTTTTGGAATAAAATAACTTCCAAATACGCCAAATAGGCAAAATTTAAACAAATTTATCAAAAATTTGGAATAAAAAAAAATCTAAATTATACAAAAACCAACCGAAAAAAGATCAAATTTTGCGATATGGAAATCTCATAACCTCTTTCATTGCAGAAGATTCCTGTCCATCCATCATCACACATTCCAGGGTGACAGAAATTCGCTTGCATATTGTTCATACAGAAGTGACTGGAGGTATCAACTGATTCGCTTTGGTAGAAGGAGAATGCTTTGAGAATTTGGGAAATTATGTATGTTAAATGTAGAGTTTATATCGCGGTTTCATTTATATTTTAGTTTGTTATTAGCTGATTATAACGTTTTAAAAAAATACAAATAGATCACGTAACTTTCAATTTGAACATCGTGCTCGTTATGTTACTTTAAAAATAATACTCTCTCTCTCTCTCTCATTAGAGAATTATTCACGTTACACAAGTTAACGAAAAAATGCAGGAAAGTGGGATAAGAAATGATGACGTCACTTAGGGACACACCCACCCCATTCAATTAAAAACTCGATTTGGATGAGGTAGGTAACCAGACACGTACCCATGACCAGAACCCAGTATAACAAAGGGTTCTGTTGAATTGATGTGGGTAAAGCTATCATGTAAATAAATTAACAATGACCCCTTGACCAGCCAACCTTTGTAGACGGAGAAGGCGTGGGTGGAGCCACAATTTTTGGTTGGGTCATCGCGGCAGAGCACGTCGCATTTGGAAATGTGCACCTGGTCACTAGGTGCAAACAGGTCGAACAGGTATCCACAAACACACATGGAGGAATTCTTTGTGAAGATAAGTTGAATGATGCTAAACAAACACTATACTGTGTGTTGTACTGTGTGTTATACTGCGTGTTATAATGTGTATTATATTGCGTGTGAACAGTGGCGGATCTAGACAA
This sequence comes from Helobdella robusta, assembly GCF_000326865.2. Classification (NCBI taxonomy): domain Eukaryota; kingdom Metazoa; phylum Annelida; class Clitellata; order Rhynchobdellida; family Glossiphoniidae; genus Helobdella; species Helobdella robusta. The sequence continues at coordinate 2,324,151 of NW_008704435.1, read as the reverse complement.
CTTTGACAGGGGAAAAAGCAAAAATTTAGAAAATGTTTGAATTTTCACAGGGGGGTCAAAATTTCCCCCAGGGGTCAAAATTTTCCCCAGGGGTCAAAATTTTCCCGGAAGGACTAAGATTCTTGACAGTGTGACTGACGGCTTTTTTTGCTTATCACGTTCAATTTTTGGTCGATTTTACACATAAAAGAGTTCTTTTTCTGACTATTACTAAAAATAATTAGTTGCCCCTCTAGATCCACCACTGCGTGTGACTGTGAGTCTACCTTAAGAGCTACATGATCTGATTTGTGTTCCCTACAAAAGCTTAGGCAGTACGCAAACGTCATGTAATCATCTTTAAAATGATCTTTTGCCTTTTCCAAATTAATTTTTTCGTCGGAGTAACACCCAACCAAATCTTCTACTAAAATTTGACCTAGATGAAAAGATAAAATTAATAAAAAGTTTTATTTGACATTATCAGAATTCATATCTTTATTCGTAAGATGATACTAGAAAAAGTAGCATGACATAATTCAACCATATTATTATTATTATTATTGGTGTGTTTGTAAGCGCTCTTTAAAAAGATCTTAGAGGCCCTAACGATTATTGGCAGTACATTGCTAGCGCCCTTTAAAAAGATCTTAGAGGCCCTAACGATTATTGGCAGTACATTGCTAGCGCCCTTTAAAAAGATCTTAGAGGCCCTAACGATTATTGGCAGTACATTGCTTAGCACTTTATTAAAGTAATGCAATGAATGGAGAGGAAAAAGACATTAGCACGGGTAAGCTTGGACAAAAAGATGGTTTTTCAGCTTTTTACGAAATTAAATAACAGACAACGCAGGATCACGAAGGCCCCGAAACCATAATCTAATAACAATACATAATAAAATATACCATAATTTGTTGGATATACAAACTTCAAAATGTCAGCAAAAAAAAACACCAAACTATGCTTTATTTAAATACCATTGTATCACATTTCTTTTCCAATATTTCTTAGTCAATTTGTAGATTTCACACATAAATCCATCACACACATTGTATGTGATAAGCGTGGCAGTGACAGGCACCTTAACAATTACTCCATCTAGTTGCCCCTTATCCAAAAATAATATTCTAACAGTTCAAATTGTGTAAGAATGACGACGAACTGGAATAAACACTGTAGAAATGGGCTCCACCGCATGCTTTTCCGTCGGCACATGTGCTATTGCACATTGAAGATTCTAATAACTCATCAACCTCTGTTGAACAAAAGCATTCTGATCCGTTCTGAAATTGTCGTAGAGGTGTCTTGTTATGTTTTTTTGCATAGTTTAATTATAAAAAATTAACATTCGGGCACGTGGAAATAAATTGGTGAATTATTTTTATTTTTACACTTTACTGAGTTTGCTGTTTTTAAAAACGCCTTGTTTAAATCTGTCTGTATGTTTTCATGATCAATTTACAATTAATAAGAAGTTACAGTAAAAAAATTGTGAATAAAAACTTGAAAAATGAAAGTTCTTTTGCAAATTTTAAGGTTATTAAATGAATTGTAATATATTGAAAAAAAATTCAAATTTAACTTTTCATAAAGTCGCATATTTTATTTACTTATTTTTCTACTAACACGCATGCAAATGACGAGGCGATATATTGGGTATTGCTTGCAGAAATTGATGCATTCGTCCAAATTGGCCGCGTAGGACCTCTCAACGCAGTTCACGTACTTGAAGCAACCAATGTACAAAGTTGAGGGCATTTTTTCGACAGCTTTTTTTTGTTTAATGTTTCTGCCATGAACTGTATGAAAAATTATAGATTTTAATAAAGCTTTGTCAGTATACGAGTATACGCTTTAGAATAGTGCTGTGGTATCGATAATTTACCAACTTTTTTAGTTTGTGTGTATTTATTAAGAAATATAACTACTGCGTGGTCTGTGAATAAATTATGCTAATCATTAAATAAAATACCAAAGAGAGCATTTACCTTTGGCGGTTTTTAGCATTGAAATAAAAAATTTCATTGAGTTATGGCAGATTTACAAAAAAATTCTTTAATTGTCATTAAAATAATTTCGAAAACTAAACGAATGACACTCTTTTGTAATCTTGAAAATTTCTTTCAAAACCAGTTATTGCAAACTGATATCCAAACCTTTTTTTCCTATTTTACTAAAAAGAACAAGAATCGTCATATGTAATGAAGAAAATGTTAGCAGCATGAAGGAAGAGTAACTAACCCTCGATCTCACAGAGCGAACCACTCCAACCTGGCAGACATTTGAACGGCTCACAGGTTGCTTCTTTAGATGCTTCCAAGTCATTCATACAAAAGTGATAAACCCTGACTGCTTCTTCAAAATTCAGTACAGCCTTTACTTTAAAAAAATATTTTCTCAAATGAATTAGTTTTCAAATATCAGAATATATACTGTGATTTTTGAAAAATTTAATAAGCTTAATAATTGAAAAAATTGTTTTTGTATCAAGTGGAAAATTTAATAAACAAAATTATTTTGCATGCATACCGTCAAATACTAAATAATAACTATAATGTCCTCTTATGCATTCCCATATTTTGACCTGGTTGCCAACTTCCAAATGGTCGGTGCAAATACATTCTATTTCGCCCTGACGATTTTCAATCTTTTAATAAAGACTTGTCTATTTAACGTAAGATTTTAACTAAATCAGCAAAGCAACAGCTCACCCTAACAGCAGAGAATTTTGCCTGAGTCCCCCGACAACATTCAGCATAGACAACAGCATGACACATCTTTACAGACTGTGTATACACTTTACCGAAACACCCGTAAATTGAAGCGGGATATTTATCTTTAAAAAGTTTTAGGGATTGTTCAAATAATTGTAACAATGTTGTTTAAAATAGTTATTAAAGATTGCTAGCCTAAGGTAACAGAAGTCGTCACTGATATTGTTCTGCGTTGCGTCGGCACACACTTAATCTCGTCCACTGATTCAACGCAGACCAGGTCTTCTCCACAATTTCCATTATTAATATGGCAGCCTAAAGAAATAACAGTTGGTACGATAACAAAAAATTTGAACAAAATCGTTAAAATGTTATACTTCAATCATGGAAAACAAATAAAATCTGCTATCTAAAAAAGAATAATAAACTTTATCAAACCACAAACCAGCTTCATAGACATCAATGGAACCAAAAGCAAGTCTAGTTGTGGTTGATCTTTCTTCAGACTGCATGATGATGACGTATTTTGATTTCAGTTGCATATCTTGACAATTAACGCACATTGGCAAAGTAATGTGAGAAGCTTCGCCATCGTATTCAGAACACGTTTTGACAAAATTTCTTATGTCGAGTCTGGCAGATATGTCAAGTGTTTCGTTGAGTTTAATACGAAATCTGTCTAGAGCATTAATACCTGAAGTTTTATTGTTTTTCAGTTCATTTCAGTTTGTGTGTTATTGGAATTGAACAAATATTAATTATAAAATGTAAAAAAAAACAATTTAAAGTAACAAACACACATTATTCAATTATTTTTATTTTGTTAGTATGATGAAAAAAAAGGAAATAAGTTTACAAGAACCACAAGACTCTAGACTGGAATTCTTGATTCTTCAATAGAATATTGTCTATAATTTTAGTTATTGCAGATAAAACTTATAAACAAATGATTGAAGATAGTTGCAGTTAAAAACTGCAATGATTGCACTGAGTAATGTTCGATATTGAGAAACCAAAACAACAACAACAACATCAACAAAAACATCCAAACCTAACAATACATAACTAAAAATTCTACTTAAAACAAAGCCTCATTCAAACGGATATAACGCAATCAGTCGACAGTACACGAAGACAACCAAGGACGCAAACAAAGTAAAAGAATGATAAAATTAAAAATTAGGGACAACTTATTTGAATTAAACTTTATCCCATTATGATCTTAGTTATCTTAGACCTCAATGAAAAAAAAAACTTGAAAAAAATTGAAAAAAAAAACTTGCTCAACGGCTTGTAGACCATGAGATTATTGACGCACACCCTTCCTACTCGATACAGTTTTTTCAATTCAACCCAGCAAAAAGCATTTGAATTAATTTCTTGTACAACTACAATATAACTTTGCTGAAAAAAATATGGATTAATGGAATTGTTGAAAGGGGATGAACAACGCTCCATGATCCCATCATTGAGGCGTATAAATAGTTTGTAGTCTGCAGGTGTTTTTTTTTTCAAAAACAGTAGTATTATCATTTAGTTTAAGCAATAATATATTATACTGAACGTCTGCATTCGTTGTCGCTAGTTTTGTACATCGGATAAGGACATGCACACACTGTTCTAGGACCAATATCATGTATTCTAATGTCAAATTGAACATGTTTCATAGTGCAACGACATTGACTCTCATTAAACGGAATATCTAAACAATTTAGGTAAAAATTATTTTTTTAAATTAATTAATTAAATAGTAAAAGTTAACAATTGAAGGTCATTATCAAAAGTAAAAAAAAAATAGGTGCATTGCATTTTTTATAATATACAGTCATGTAACAAAAAAACTAGAAAAGTTTTTAATTTCTAAGTTTAATTTTCAGACGTTTTAGAAACTTCAGCCTTTCCTAATGGTGTAAAAAAACTTTTGGTAGGATCTTAACTGATGTAAGCAGCCAATGTATGGTCAGTTGAACATAGAGGAAGTAAATACAAAATCGATTGATATATTTAGATCTATCCAAATTTATTTTTCAATTAAGGACCAAAAAAGCTTTTTAAAATTATTCTGCATGATGTTGGTCGTATGACGCGTCGGAATGGTTGGACAAATAATCAGAAAAAAAATTTGCAAAAATATTATTTTTGAAAAATTTTTGAAAAGGTTCCAGTAACGACATTTTATATGCTACAAGTTTGAATGACTTTTAATCGAAACTAGATGACTTTTTAAAAAGATGAATTGAAGGGCCACTGGAGAAGGAAGTTTTGATTTATTGAACTGAGAAGGTTTATTCAACTGACATTTAGTAATGACTAATAAGAACATACAAACCTCTTTTCCTGCAATTAATATCCGACCATCCTTCATTGCAACCCCTGGAGCATTCATCAAACAGATCGTAACCATCTACGTTGGTGGAACTTTTACAGTGAGAATAAGCTGAAAAACCGTCATCTAGCAGTAAGTGCACACGCGCTGAAATATGAGATTAGTTTTTATTTGAATTAAAATGTGCTTTAAAATGAGTGGAGTGAAAATAACTTGCAAATTATTTGGCTTGAAATGTCCCTAATAAAATTAGTAAAAATTTTTTTTGAAAAAACTTGACGACTAAAATCCCAACAACAACAGTTAATTAAAATACTGATAACAATCACCTCCGTATAAAAAATGGGACACGCTTGAAGTATTTTTTCTTTCATAGAACCCAGTAACTTCTGACCATGAAAAAAAACGGAGTCTAAGACACGTTTTAACAATAATTATCTTCAGATAATCAAACAAACAAATAATATCAAGCGTCCAGCATTCTAAAAATAATAAAAGCAAAATTTTTGAATCCTATATATATATATATATATATAAAATTTTTGATAAAAATAAACCAAAATTTTTGTTTATTTTATGCATGATAGAACAGAAAAGCTTTTTTCAGTATTCCTATACCATCTTCGGTGTTCAAATTGATATGTTGTGGTTGTGCCCAGATGCTCAAATATTTTTATACTGTGCCTTTGTGTTGGTTCTTTGTTTGTTTAAATTTAGGGTTTAGACTATCATAAATACAATTATTTATATAGATCACTGCGTTTTCGGCATTATTCATAATACGCAATATACCGAAAACGCCGCAGTGATCTTTATAAATAATTGTATTGTTTGTTTAAAGTGAATATTTAGTTTTACAATCTTCAACGTCGTAAAATGTAACACTTTTACGTGTTTTCATTATCGATGATTCCTCTGTTTCTAAATTTATTGGTAGGAAGAATTCCAATTGCCCGTTGTTGAATATTTATTATCGGATGTCTTCGTTTTATGAGTATTGATTCGGCTAGTCGTAAATTATAATGGTTGTTATTGTAATGTAAGATTTCAACATTGTGTTCCAAGAATTGTTTAATAATTTTAGTTTTGTTTTTCTCTTTCATGTGATTCTCCAGTTTGTACGTACATCGTGACTCTTCTCGATAACTTGGTCGTCGTCATACGTTCCGGGACCCACTGTATTGCCATTCTTGTCGGGAGTATTGCTAAAACCTTTTGTTGTTTGTTTATCAGAAGTTGTTTTTTGTCTATGAGAATATATATATTATTATTTAGATGATAATTTATGTTAGGAGACATAAATAAATATAGATTATATGTAGATATATTTTAAAGTAAGTATGTAATTATAATGATAGTTAGGTTATAATAGTAGCTCACGAAGAGACAGCAAATTTACAGACGTAAAGCAGCTTAATATAAGGTAATTTAACGTATAATTAATCAGAGCATATTATACTATGTATAATAAGAAAGAGGTGATATAGAATAAGAAGTGACAGGTTAATAGGAGCGAGACAACTAGTGAGGCTCTTAGGAGCGAGGTCTCCTGATATGTAATCGGCGAGCACAATATATGTATATGTATATATATATATATATATATATATATATATATATACCGTTACGGTTAATATATCACGCGTGAAATACTATTTCTTGCTCACTTTCATACTTATCTCACACTCTAACCATGTTTTTTTTAAACAGCTGACCACCCTCACATATATACTTATCTCGCCAATTTCGAACAATGAATCTCATTAGTTGCGGAGGTCATTCTGGCTCTCGCGTTCTCACTTCTATTCTTTTCTCACCAGTACTAATTAATGAAATTTTCTTTGTGTCGATGGTCAAGTCTTATTTTTATTTTTTTATTTTGAATATTTAAAAAAATTTAGGAGCACTGAATTAGAGTGAGAGTAAGAGAGTGTGTGCCATCTCAGTCAAAAATTATATCTTTAGTTTTGATGACTTGAAACTCCAACACTGAAATACGCTGACACAAAACCATTTATTTTAAGTACTGATGCGTCTACAATTGCTGTATATTATATTTTGCAGCAAAAAGAATCACATGTCAACCGCTTTCGAACAGGATGAAAAAATTATGAAGAGGATCAGAAAAAATAACGTCCAAGCAACCAACGAAAACGAAAGTATTAAACTACGAATATACTACACCAACCAAAGAACGTCATCTCATCTGATGCAAAACAACGGCTCTAGTAAGCAAGAATCGATAATGGATCATAGCTATCTAATATATTTGTTCAAATGTAATATTGATGAGTGTGGGCACCATAATTCCCAATACATTGGTATGACCAATATACAAATGTTAATGACTCTCACAGTTGTAATTATGGCATCTAAATTCATATATTACAAACATGATGAGACATGCAGAAACATGAAACATTATTTGAATGATGCAAAATGACTTGAAATCAACAAATTTGTAAACTGTATAAGATTGTGAACATTTTGATCATTTAATAACTAATTACCTATTATCAACTTTTTCATACTTTTCACTGTATATTGCATCGATTGTCGGAATATTAGGATAGAACTCTAAGAACTCTATCGAGTCAGGTAGGCGATTGAAGCATGAACATTTACCGTCTTCCTTTGGTGGTTATATTAAATAATCTCTAAGTTTTGAATATAAATAATTATAATAGAATGGTTAAAAACATTAAAATTGCTGCTAGCACTTGCTGAAAAATTAATTTTTTTTGTTTATTTGTTGGTGAAATTTTCCTTTGCAATGGTTAATCTTCACGATACCACACCAAGAGGATAGGTGTCATACACGAGTTCACGATTCGTTTTCAGCTTCAGACTGATTGACGTTTTGTCATAACAAGCTTCTTGCGCAGTCTTTGGAACGTTGGTCCTGCAATGGAAAGACATCTTTTTGCTTCTACGTCACATCTTTCCTCTGCAGTTTTCCTGGCTGATATAATAGTTGACCATCTTTATGGCATTTTCATCAATTTTAAACTTTGGCAAGGGTCTGCTTTTTGGTAACAGCCATGTTTTCTGTTACTTTATAGTTTATTTTTAATCCAAACCTTGTAATTTCTTAGAACTTATCTGGTATTTTAATTTAACATAATCGCGCGTGGTTCACGTTTTACGTTCACACTTTTTCTTAATTCCTTTTAAACCAGTCCTTCTCTCTGGCTCTCACCCTCTCTCTTTACCTACTTCACAGTCACTTTTGAATTTTGGAGCAGATCTTATGGCTTATTTATCTATTTGCAAAATTCAATGGAGACTGTTAATTATCAGGAAAAGAGTGTTTTAAAAATTGATTAATTGAATAAATTGAATTTTTTGTTTTAACGCTCCAGTTTAAATTATTTTTCAAACTGAAGAGAAAAAAATCTAACAATGTTTTGAAAGTAAATTGATTTTATCTCTTGGCAAAACTTCAGACACATATTGAGAATGAGCGGGATGTTACTTCTCAGTGTTATTTCTGGCAGATATTTTTCCTTCACGTAGCCCAATAAAACATTCCTAGGCCATATCTGCGGAACTACTAAAATTGTAAAATCAAGAGAAATTATAAAGTAGACATAACAAACTTTGTTTGAATGGTTTACATGGTAAAAAAATATTCGACTAAACATTTATAACAACTGGCAAAGATATATTATTGAAAAAAATTTCATAAATGAAAAGAGTAAAGTGAACCACCTTTTATAACTAATCTCGGCGTCAGACCAAAAGTCCTTTCTGGACAAGTTCCCAGGCACAAGCAAGGCATGACTGTGGCGTGGATGGCGTTGATCTGTTGACACATTAAACTATCTCCGCTGATCTTCGCAAAACAAATTCACAAAGTCACGTTTTAGGTAAATATGATAAAAAAAACGCAAACCTACAGACCACGAACAACGAATGACTTGAAACACAACAATTTGCTAAAATTTAAGAGACCTGCTCAACTATTTTTTTATGCGTGTCTTGCTCAAACATGACCACGTATAATCATCAAAAATTTAATGACACGATTGAAATATTGAGACCCCATAGCGGGTTAACATAACAAACACATACTGAGTATGCTATAAATTCGTCCTGCCATTCACTAAGTACACTTTTATAATCATCACAAGGTACCAACTTTGAATCATCAAATGGTGTTGGTTCAAAATATTTACCATGTAGCACCACGCATCCTGCAAAATCTGAATCAATTGTGATTGACTGGTTTTATATTTATTTCAAACGTGCAAACTCTACAGTGGCATAATTTAAATTAAATTTCTAACTGTTTTTTATGATGTACATCGATTAAATTGAAAGTAGTCAAATTTGATAAAAACGTGTTTACTAACTATTTATTTATTACCTAATAAAAGTTCCTACCTATATTATTAAAATTATATTAAAAATTGGACCAAATTGAACATTTGGTATTTCCTAGAAATGCACCAAATATTCGGATTACCGAACACCAAAAACCCACAAATGTGGAAAAAGTTTTGCTTTTTAAAATAGAGAACAAAGTATTAAAAAAGCAATAGGCGGTTCATGTCCGGTCCATCCGACAATTCTTTATCAAAATAATATTCAATTTCATGTTCAAAATTGGTTGTTTTAACAACTATGATGGCTAAAATAGCATTTCTGTTAATATTAATAATATTAATCATCTAATGTTTTGGAATCTCAAAGTTATAGCTTTTGAACAAAATTTGCAATTTTTGGATATTCGACCTTTAAAACGGAAATGCTGAATATTTTGTACATTTCTAGCATATTCATTTTGGTTCTGACAGAATTTAGGTTAATCTATGTTAATTTTCCAAAAAAAAAATTTATTGAGATAAAAAACAATAATAAATTTATTATAGCTAGATTGGAGTTTTTATTCGTTTTTCTATCTTAAAATTTAACGTTGTTACAAAATGCTCTAATTAAAATAGTAAAAAAATTGACATATATTCAAATAAACGTTCAACAAAGTTTGCATTTGAAGCAGCTGTGTTTATCTATCGGAAATCTTGAACCTACGGATAAACGAACTCTTGACGATCGTCGGAAGCTACAACATTGGGGTTGGAAGTATAGAGATTATTGAAGTTATAACATCGGTGTTGGTAGTTACGTACGAGGTACAAGGATTTACAACAATATTAATTATTAGAAAATAGGTCCAATCACCAGCTAACCTGGATATAAGATTTTCCGTAAAGCTCTCGAAGCATGCAGCATCGAGACAAGAACCAGCAATGCAAACTTTTGATTCATTCTTCAAACTCCAGAATAGTCTGATTTCGACAAATGATTTTGTGACTTCTAATCTGAAATCAACTAAACGTTATATATTTAAAAAAATATCGATCAGTTGAGCAGATGAAGTTTAATCGGTTTAATGAATTCCATAAAAATAAATTTTTACAGATTGGTCAAAAATTTGAAATGTAATAAATATTAAACATGTACGTTGCAGTCAGTGTAAGCAGAAATCTATGAATACCGAGTTTAAAAATAACAACAATGTCGTCATCAAAGAATTATTATAGCTCATATTTATATTTCTGTAACAAATTTTTTGTAGACTTATTAATTATTCATATAACACTTCTTGAAAAATTTTTTTTTATACAAAGGACAAACAAATTACATAATTTAGAAGATAACATTGATAACAAGTTAAAAATTTAGTGATTTTTAAAAATTTTCATTGTCCAAAATAAACATAAAATCTTAAAATGGTCTAGAAACCAAAAATAAGTGTTTTTTAACGGTCACCAGTTACTTATTTAATAACAACATAATCATATCATATCTAACGAAGACTTATTATCATCATTATAATTATTATTCACAAGCACAAAAAGTAACCATGCACCTGTATCAGTGCCTTAACTATAATAGAATTTATAAACAGAAGATAAACAACTGTGAGAATGCTCAATGGCAAAAACGATAGTTTCAGTCTCATAAAAAAAATTAGAAAACATCAGAATCCGACCTGCCGTCCGGGTTTGTTTGAACACAAAAATTAAATAACATTAATTTTATTTAACTATTTAGGCCGCTACCAATAAGTATTAATATTTCGCTATAGTATGTCATAAAATGTATCTATACGAAGTGCTGGAAGTAATTTAATTAATTAATTAATTGATTACAGACTGTTTCTGTCGTTAAACTGGTAGTGGTAAACTGTTTCATTGTAGAGGAGAATTCTTAAAAATTATTTTCATTATTTTTCGTTGAAATCCTACTCTTTTTAAACTGTTCACATGTCCGATTAGAGACTCGTTACAATTCAAAAATAGGCCGCTCTAAAAATATTTCGGAGAATAATCTAGAAATATTCAAAAAATTATGTCCAATAAGCAAGTTTGCCAAAATATATAAATGTATAAATGAAATGAGACGTTCTGCTCCACCAGTTAGCGAAAACTTATAAAAAATTCAAAACCACACAATTCAAAAGGGCCGCATATGTACTTAAATAGCAAATTTAAGTTTTTAAAATTTTTGGCTCCTTTTAAAATAAAATAGCCCGGCGGCCGCGGACAATAGTTTGTCCACCCCTGGTGTAGATCATAAATTTGGTTACTTTTGAGAATTATACTTGGTAGTTTTTGTTCGTATTTAGGACTCTGAAATTTCTGTTACTTGAGTCTTCTTGCTACGTGTGTTTGATTGCCTCTGTTTCCCAATTTATTTTATATTTTAAATGAGCCTGGTTCCAATTCCCTTCAAGATATTTTTTTAAATGTCGTTGTATAAATATAAAATATTATGTAATTATTCAATCAACAATCCGATTCGAGTTTTTAAATTAAAAACACTTTTAAATCAAAGTTTAAATTATGTATTTTATGTAATATAATGTATAATAATTTTTTTTCATAAAAATATTAAATCGAATCTCTGAATGTACAATATTCATTTTCGTCAATAATTCCCCCGCCGTGTATTGATCACAGTAACTTACAACATTTGTCAACTGCCTAAGCTCTACAAGCTATGATGGATGTATTCTTAGCTGTCCTTTTGTTCTTGCAGACGCACTGCATGTTATTCTTCAGCAGGTTGGGACAGTTCTTGCTCGGAGATTTCACGCACTTGCCACTGTCAGCTTTGAAGCAAACCTTGCAGTACGAGTTGCAGGGCAGCCAGAGTTTTCCAGTCAATCCAGACGTAGCAGGTGAACATCTGCTCCAGTCTTAATTCAAGTGAAATAATTCATTCATACAATTTATAAGAGCTGAATAGTTAATTGACTTGGAGGAAAAAATATTTATCTAGTGATGTTTCGTTAACAAATTTAAGTTTATGCAGCAGATGGCTAACCATCCCAGCAGCCTTTGATACTACAGAAGACAGGGTCAGAAGACAGTAGTAGTAGTGCAACTACCACACTACAGACAACAAAAACTACTTTCATGTTTGCTGTTTTGAAAATAAATATGAAAAAGTTATCTAATAAATGATCAGACTGCTTTTGAACTGTTTGAAGGATATCTCGAATTTATAATAAGGTATAATTGATGATGATGATGAATTATGCTCATGTGAATGTATACAAGTGTATATATGTATGAACGTATGTATGTATGTATGTGTGTAAGTATGTATGTGCGTGTGTGTGTGCGTGTGTATGTATACATGTATGTATGTAGGTACGTACCTGCGTACGTATGCATGCATATATGTGTACGCACGTACGTACGTGTTTATGTATGAACCCATAACTGATTAGAACTATAAGGAAGTAATAATCATATCCGGGTTAAACGCTTCGTACAGACAGGTATTTTAACGCTCCATCCAAAATACAGAAAGAATTATATTTTTGAAGTAAAATAGAGAAAGATTGCTTTACATAACTCTTATCTAATGGGTCACCCGATACTTCTACAATCCTGCTACAGAGTTCATTCAAAAAACTCTGAGTCTGAAAATCGGTTGGACCAAAGGTCTCAAGATAGACTGGCTGAAAAATTTTGCTATCTGCCAGAGCCGCATATTTTGAATTTTTAAAGTCTGCGGCTCTTAAGGCAGCGGCACCCGCCTCCTGTGAGGTAAGATTAATGTACTTTTCAGCCATGGTATGGGGGAACGTAACATCCCATGCAAGGGAACGTCCATGCGCCCATGGTGAATGTATGTATGTATGCATGTACGTGTGTATGTATGTAAGTGTGAATGTATTCATTCATTCTTAAACAAACATAATCAATTATGAGCCGGATCTTAACAATTACCTTTTCAACGTAAAAACATCAGCCTATCCAAGCAACATTCAACACACCGTTATTAATTAGCTAGTAAGTAGCCAATTAATTTGAAGAAAACAACAACTACATGCTAATTCCGATCATTCACTCATTTTCATGCACACATAGATTGCTTTATTTTGTTTTGGGATAAAGAGTTTTATTATAGATTATATGTTAGGTTGACAACTTGGATATTTGTTAACAAAAGTTAGCTGGCAAAAGTTAGCTGGCAAAGGATATATTGATTAATCTGTGATACATAAAGTTACAGAACAGTTTGAAGCAGAATGGTTTTACCAACGAAAAACATCACCATTGTGTTGCTGCTGTGTTTCTCTGTCTTCCAACTCTTCAACAATAACCACGTTTATGGCTCGCCCCTTGAAAATAGTCTGTACATGTTTTCATAATTAAAAAAAAATTATTTATAAATAAGAATTTTTTTCACGTATTCATAACTTATTCTAAATCGCAGTTATGAAACAATTTTGTTGAAATTTTTTTTTATTTGTCAAATATGTGTGGTGGATAAATTTCATTTATTTATTTCATCGCGATGATCAATATTTTTAAATAACAAGAATCATAGGAGAGCTCAGTTCCACTACTAGTTTAACAAATTATTCTCAATGAACTAGATTCAAACGCTATAGTTTTTAGCTTGATTAATGTTCACGTACATCTGCACTTATCTATTTTGTAGGTTTGAACTTAAGAGATGTTATATTATATGTATTTTTAAGTCCAAAAACAGGCATATGGTATCATATGATATGTTTGACGGCGCTAATACACATAAATATTAATAAAAATGAAGAAATTGAGTTAATTAAGCGTAATTTTTGTTAAATCTATAAAATTTAACGTATAAAAATTGTTGCGGAGTTCCAACGAAACCAACACAAACAGGAAGAAGGAATGTGAGGAGCCCTCAACCACTACCGTACGGGTGCATCCCCTTCAAACATCGCCTCTCCTGTCTGATGGGTTGGTAGGAAGTTTCTCCCCGTGAGAATTGAAATATAGATAAATTTAATTGAGTATAGATTTTCATTTTTTATACATATTTTATAATTTCTGTTTTTTTGTGAGAATGAAGCAACAGAAACGGCAGACTTGCGTTGGAAAAGTTTTCAAAAGTCTGGCGTTGTTTTGGTTTTGGATGCTTTTGTATGGGCTGATTTTAAAGAACGTGCAGAAAACATAATACTTACCCAAACGAACAGTCTTTAATTTTTCAATCTACATTACAAAAATATACTATCGATCTATAATACCAATGCTAGTACTAGTTCGTTTACCTTTTACAATACAGGCAATGGCAGAAGAAATTTTGAGAAGAAAGAAAATGATCTAAAAACAGAAACCAGAATACTCCACCCATCCAAAGCTGAACATAGAGACAGAAAAATGAAAACCTCACAGCCAGCAGATTACAAAAAGAGTGCTGAACACTCCGATAAATTCATTTACGATACTTGGTCGTACTAAGAAGATATCCATAAATTGATAAAATTTAAATCGTAAATATATGATCTACCATATTCTTTACACATAGGTTGATGCATTTTTATGTATGTAAATGGGTCAATTACAGATTTATACATTACGTTTTACGATGCAGTTTCACCTCAAATGACAAGATTATTGAACTTAACTAAAATCTAGATTCATAATTTGTTTGTTTTCTGAAAGAGTTTCAAGTTTTAGCTAGGTTGTTAACTTTGATAAAAAAAATTTTTTAACTAAAATTTTATTCAGATGTTAAATTTGTTATACCTCTGATTCATGCAAAGATGTTTGTTACATACATTAAGTTTTTTTGCTGATAATAATCTAAGATCCTGGTCGGTTCTCTAATTTGATTATTACTGTTAATTATTATTAATAACTTGTCTAACTTTTAGTTTTAATTTAATTAATATCATTAACTTAGCCTCATTTAATTACTATACCCACTAAACTAACTAATACCGGATTCGTCATATATTGTATAGACTTCATATTCAAGGGCGATGAGTTAGCTCAGTCGGTAGAAGTGTCATATCTCGTCTTGAAATTATGCGATTGCCTGGTTCGAATACTACATGTCCGAAATTCAAAAGTCTTTTTGATACTCCGCTTATGATTTGCGGTCTTTTCGCGTGCCAATGAAATAATAAGCGGTCATTTTACTATCTGTTCTAAATATCGCGACCAATGAGACGAGATGTCGCAATTTCAAGAGACACATCCATTTAGACAGGCTAATGTAGATGGTACATATTAAAAAATCATTTAATTAAAAAACTCTTCTTTCTTCATCTGCAGATGCAATTTATGGATGTTTTTATAAATTAATTGAAGGCGATATGCAACAAATTTCGGTTTATCATACGTACAATGCGGACAAGTCTGCAGATCTAAACGATACAGATTTTATGCTTGTAAAGTTGGTTCAAACTACTTTTAAAACTGTTTTCAGTTCAATTACTGTTATACTCTCCCATGAACTAAAAAAATTAATTATAAATTTAAACTTTTTAATTTATTATATTTTCATGAGGCTGAAATAAAATGCGACTGTTCAAACTTTGAAGTAAATGGCCAAATTGAAATTTCTGAATACAATGGTGAACTAATTATTTATTTGAAATATCATTTTTTAATTTGCCTAAATGTTAAATTCAAACACTTTCTTTATGGTTCGAAAAAATTTTTATGGGGCCAAATTTTTTGTTAAGCACATTATTCCACAAAACTTCATAACTACAATTATTTAAATGAAAAGCTTGTTTCGTAGAAGCAGAGTTAACAGAATTTTACATCAGTTGATGCGAAAGTGAAATTCAGCCGAGCGTCGGAATATTATCATTTCTGCAATAATGATCTCGAAAAAGCATCGGATGTCTACCTAGATGGTCAGGTTTCTGGTGTAAAAAAACAGATTCGTAAATTTCGTATCTTGCGACAGAACTGCCCCAAAACGTCAAAACCTCCCAACGACTAACCGAAAAATTGAATATCTTTAAAAATATCTCTAACGTATCTCTGATTCGTCTGCACTCAGTGGTTTCAACGAGCAACTTCTTGTGATCGCTTCACACAGGTAACTTTTAATTTTAACCAAAGGCTAACTTCTCCAACACGACATTAAAATATAGGCAAATTCAACACAACAGCTTATTTATAACATATTCTTACACGATAATTTCACTAATATTAATATATATATTTAAGTAATATTACAATATATACATACAAATACATGAATATAGATACGACTTTTATTATTCTAGTACTAATATACTACACACACATACTAATATATGTATTAATATAACTTCATTTAATATGAGTATTATATACTTTGTTATATAAAAGCTAAGCTTATGAATGAACTGCATTGTTTGGCGATGATTCTATATTTGCTAACATGATTAATCACACACGCATACACACATTTAAATGAAACATCTAGCTTATTATGTACCTTTTATTTATTTATTTATTTATTTATTATTATTATTTCTTAATAATAACATAAATAATAATTTTTTTATTAACATTTTTTGTAATAATGGTGGTAAAAATTAATAAGAAAATTCTTATTAATTATTAATTTCAATTAAATATTCTTCAGCTGATTAATTTCAGATTAATCTCAGAGTTATTTATTTACAAACTTTTATGAAATTAAAAAAGTTCATCTTCATCGTTATCTTATTATTATTATTCCATCATCATTATTGATATTATTATTATTATTGTTGTTGTTGTTGTTGTTATTATTATTATTATTAAAAATATTTAATCTTGATACTTATATCATATTTTCTCACGATTCCAAACAAACTCTATCTGGCTGATGAATGAATACATTCAACTCATTTGTTGACTAACTTTTTAATTTAACCAAAATTATTTTTATTTTGCTAGAAAATGTTCCCAACCCTTAAAATAAGTAATTAATTTAATTAACTTTTCTTATATTTCAGATTCTACACTTCAATTCATTTGAATAATTTTTAATTAATAATTGAAAAGACATAAAATAAGTGATTAATTAAATTTAAAATATGAGAAAATCAAATGAAATCAACAAAATATTAATACACTGGACTATCCGCTGCATGCTTGCAGTTCAGTGTTGGCACATTGGTACAGCAGGTAATGTAAAAATTTGAATAGAGTTTGACCGCTTTTTGAATAAAAGATACTTTTTAAATTCAATTTTTAATAAATTATCAGTCAAATTTGTTACAATTATCGACATTTTAAAATATTTTTTCATAATTTGTACCATTATAAGTAATAAAACATCCATATGATAATTTAATTAATCTGTATGAACTTTGTAAAATCGTGAAAATAGTTTTAAACATACCTGAAAAATAAGACCAACATTTTAATACATGTTGTTTTTGTTTGTGTTTACGATGAATAAATTATATACAGAACTTATAGAGAACATATCTTGGGGCAAGCCAGCCTATCAGAGCAGCACATTTTTCAAAAGCAAAGCTTCATTGGCTGTTGACGGATCTGATTGGACGTGTGCAGTTGCGGGCATCGGTTCGATGTCCAATGAGATTGCTTGGTGGAAAGTTGACCTCATGAATATTTATGATGTGGGAGGAGTTATTTTGCTTAACGCTTTCAATGATTATGGTCAGTTATTCATATTTTCTTTAAAAGTAAAATTTAAAAAATTTTATTTTAGTAAATTCATAACAATAAAAGTGATAAATTCATTTGTGATTGTTCTTCAAAGCTCATATTTTGAAAAACGGTTAAAAAAACTACAGCTTTTTATCACTAGAAAGTTATGCTTAATCGATTACATATTGTTGTTGTTGTTGTATTCTATCAATTACATACCACAGAATCAAGATATCTATCAAACTTCAACATCTACGTATCCCAAACAAATGATAGCCTTGGATACGCTTGCTCTTCTTACACCAACTCGACTCATGTTAGCGTGGGTATGTGTCTGTGGCTTATAATGTAAATGTTTGTTTAAAACTAAAGCCCATTGAACAACTTTTAAACATTTATTATACATAACTATATGCATGCTGAAATTAAACTTTATGGTAGAATACTATTTCAAACACTCGATTAACTAGATAAAGATAATGCCAAATCAATTGATGTTCACACTCACAGCTTCAATCAGACAATCGAGAGTAAAATTCTTCATTTTCACACACACTCTCCAAAATACACACACTCCAAACACACGCACACACATACACACACACACACACACGCCTCAAACACACTCATACACATGCAATCTCGCACCCCATTTTATAAAGGTCAAACCGTAAACATGTCTTGCCAAAACGGTGTTACGAGGGGTCGTTATCTCACAGTTCAAAGGTCAGCCGGGGGCTTCAGGCAAGACGCCCTATCATTATGCGAGGTGAGGGTGTATGGCCAGAAAATAAACAACATTGTTTACAATGATGACAACAAAAACTACAACGACGACAACAACAACAAATACAACAGCAGTAGCAGCAACAACAACAACAACAATACCATTAACAACAGCAGCAGTATTAGCAGTAACATTACAAGCAGTAGTAATGAGAGCAAGCTCGTTAACAAACTTGTCTTCGACTCGATCACAGGTCAGACAGAATATATTTTGATAATTTTCAAATGTCACTTTGAATAGTTGAGTAGATTACGAATTATATCAAATTGTAAAAAGTAATATTAAAAAAGAAACAATATAAATAATTAATAAACAATTAAAATACCAAAACCATTTAACGAACAACTATTATTTAAACTATAACAAAATCAACCGAAAAAAATTTCGCCAAAAATTTACAGATATTTTAGTAACGCCAAAAAGCGCCCGCCAAATCAACATTTACCTCAACAACGCTCCCCAACTGGCGATCGACAACAACCCAGCCACATGTTGTATAGCTGGTTTTGGGTCCACATCCACAAACATCGCCTGGTTTCAAGCAGACCTTGGCGATGTCTATAATGTCAAGTCTGTTGTTCTGCTCAGCTCTTACCTATACTATGGTTGTTGGTTTTTTTGGTTTATGACAAAGATATATATATGTGTGTGTGTGTTTGTTTGCGTGTGTGTGTATGTGTGTGTATAATTTATTATATTATAATATATATTATAATTCTCTTCAAATTCAAGTTTGCTACTTTGTTCTATTCACTAAATTCAAACGCTTATTCGTTACAGTTAAGCTGGACTTTCGATAGATTCTGTCACTTCAACATTTTAAAATCTTTTTAAAGACATTTTATCTGAATGTTATTATTTAAATAATTAAATAAACAAATAAATAATAGTGAATTAATTAATTATTGTATTTATTCGTCTTTTGTCTTTTTAGAAATGCTTATACCATTTTTCATGCTTATGCATTCTTACTCCGTTATTTATTCTCCGTCATCATTCTATAAATCTATACCATTGCCTTGCATTGTGCAACATTCTGACAGACTCTGAAATTTTAAAAAATAATAAAAAAAATAGTATTAATTAAATCTAATTAATAATAAAATGTTGCTATTTAAATTTAAATTAAAAATCAAACAACTCGCTTCACAGAATCGCTGTACATGTCCAACTTCCAAATTTTCATCGGGTCGACCAACAACACCAGCCCCAGAGAAGACGCCACCAACAAACTCTGCTCAGACTACCCCCTCTCAAATCCCCCTATACCCCCGGCAACCAACGTCACAATTTTGTGTTTTCCGACCTCTATTTCGGGGAGATTCGTTACTTTTTGGAGGTCGTCAGGGGGCTTCAGACCCGATGCCCTCTCTATTTGTGAGATTTTCGTCATTGCTGAAAAACATTCTGGTTAGGATTATGTTAGTTTGTTTATTTCTGCCTGTTTATCGGTCTGTCTGTCTGACTGACTGACTGTCTGTCTGTCTGACTGACTGACTGACTGACTGTCTGACTGACTGACTGTCTGTCTGTCTGTCTGTCTGTCTGTCTGTCTGACTGTCTGTCTGACTGACTGACTGTTTAACTACTTGCTTGTTTATTTGTTCGTTTATTTGTGATGTTTTTGTCGCTCTATTGAAAATTGTAAATAAAAGTTTCATTTCTTAGACAGTGGAAATCAAATAGGAACAACAACAACATCATCATCAACAACAACAACAATAACTGCAACGTCAACCTCTACAACTACGTTTTCCAACAACTCAACGACAAAACAATTTCCACCTACAACTTTTTCATTTGTTATTCCAACGACATCAACATCAACATCAACAACTCCTACTACTACTACTACGTCTACTACATCAACAACAACAACTACAACTCTAACAAAGTTTACCTACAGTTCATCATCTTTAAATTTTTCCACAACGCCAAACTCAGCACCAAGTAAGTTTACAGTTGTAAAGTTACGACACTATTTAGTATTCCAGCAGTGTATATTTTCTTTTTATCATTATTGTTTCTGTCTGTTTGTATGCGTGTCTGTCTGTCTGTCTGGTTGTCTGTCTAGCTGTCTGTCTGCCTGTTTGGCTGTTTTTTCATCAGCATCATCATTGTCATCATCATCATTATTGCTAGCATTACTATCATCTTACTAATACTACCATCATCATAGTCGTCCTCATAGTAATCACCATCATCATCATTACCATCATCATTATCACCACCACATCACCATCATCATCATAGTCATCACCATCATCATCTTTACCATCATCATTATCACCACCACATCAGCTTCGTAATCATAATCATCATCTCCATCATCATCATCATCATCATCAAGATTGTCCGTCTGATAAATTCCAGTGTAGCAATGGTGATTGTATAGACTCCAGTTGGAGATGCGACAAACAGTTGGACTGTGAGGACTCCAGCGATGAAGTCGACTGTGGTTCGATTTTTTTTAATGCTTTCCACTTCTATTCATTTATTTTTTAATTTGATTTGATTTTTTTTTACGATTCACTGGTTAGTATTTTTAAAAAATAGGCACGCACGCGCGAATCAATGTATGCCATTCGCCACAGATTGTACTGTACGTGCTGATAGGCGCTGTTTGCGTTTGAACCGTATCATCGCAAGATCAGTACCAGGCGTCTTATTCACTACGCCATTATTTTGAATTCTTAAAATTAAGTTATTTATTCTTGTTTTTTTGCTGTATAAATCTTTAACAATTTCAAATAGATCAATGAAAATCTCTATAAGCCAAAAATGTCAGCCGAATTCTTTTCTATATGAAGTTTTTAATTTTGCTGATTACCTTTCTATTCTATATACCTTTTTCTGTTCTTCTATCTATTTCTCTCTCTTTCTCTCTCTTTCTCTTTCTCTCTCTCTCTCTCTCTCATAATCTCTACCAAATGCTTTCCATTTAAAAAATATTTAATTTTTATATTTCTAAATATTTTAAATTCTTCCCTAAAAAATTCATTCCAAACTCGAGCAGCATGTACGAACGGGGAAATGAAGTGCGTTCCGACGGGGCTGTGCGTGCCCCGGGAGAAAATTTGCGACGGCATCAAGAGCTGTCCGGACAACAGTGATGAAGTTAACTGTAGTATGTTTTGAGATTTGTATGTGTGTTTGAGGTTTGTATGTGTGTTTGAGGTTTGTATGTATGTTTGAGGTTTGTATGTATGTTTGAGGTTTGTATGTATGTTTGAAGTTTGTTTGTATGTTTGAGGTTTTTATGTATGTCTGAGGTTTGTTTAAGGATTTGAGGTTTGTATGTATGTTTGAGGATTGTATGTGTGTTTGAGGTTTGTTGGTATGTTTGAGATTTTTATGTATGTTTGAGGTTTGCATGTATGTTTGAGGATTGTATGTGTGTTTGAGATTTGTATGTATGTTTGAGGTTTGTATGTATGTTTGAGATTTGTATGTATGTTTGAGATTTATATGTATGTTTAAGGATTGTTTGTATGTTTGAGGTTTGTACGTGTGTTTGAGATTTGTATGTATGTTTGAGATTTGTTTGTATGTTTGAGGTTTGTATGTATGTTTGAAATGTGTATATTTGAGATTTTTATGATTGTATGTTTAAGATTTACATACGTTTGAGATGTTTATATCATTAGGCCATCATATAGACATCATTGTCATTATTCTCATTATCATCATCCTACCATCACCATCATCATCATCTTCATCATCATCATTACCATCATCATCTTCATCATCATCATTATCATCATCATCAATATCACTACCATACCCTTATCATCATTATCACCACCATCATCATCTTCATCACCATTTTCTTCATCGTCATCATCTTTTTCTTCATTTTCTCCTTCATCATCTTGATCTTCTTCATCATCTTGATCTTCATCTTCTTCTTCTTCTTCATCATCATCATCTCCTTCTTCATCATCATCATCTACGTTATCATCATCATTTTCTTCTTCATCTCCTTCTTCATCATCTTCATTTTCTTCATCATCTTTATCTTCTTCTTCATCTTCTTTATCATCTTCCTTTTTTTTATTATCTTTATTTTCTTTTTCATCTTCATCATCTTCTTTTTCATCATCTTCTTCTTCATCTTCTTCATCATCTTTATTATCTTCTTCATCCTCATCATCTTCTTCTTCATCATTTTCTTCTTCATCATCCTCATCATCTCCTTCTTCATCATAATCATCTTCTTCTTCTTCATCATCTTCTTCATCATCATCAAACCCCACCATCATCATTCTTATCATCTTCCGAAGAGTGCCAACCCACTCAGTACAAGTGCCTGGACGATGGGACGTGTATACACAATGACTGGCTGTGTGATGGAATCAGAGATTGTGCTAAAGGTGATGACGAAGATGGCGTCAGATGTTGTTAGTTAGTTTTTCCTACGTCAAGAATTTCCTCCCCATCGTCTGTCTTTTCACTTTTTGAATTGTTCCACTTTAAATTTTAAACTCTCTCAATGATTTTTTGAAATTTTTTAATCAAATTAATTATTTAATTGATTGTTTGTTGGTTGGCATTTAATTTACTCAGATTATTTAACTTTTTTTTTAATTTTAACACTGATATTAATATGCAATGTGGCATAGGATCTTCTGGTGCAAAGTTATTCATTGTTATTAGTAGTTATCGCTTATTATCATCAGTGGTGCTTTTAAAAATTCACATCATTGTCGGTTGAATTATTTTCAAAATACCTTGAATGAAAATTTTGGGATCTATGAACGATCACCAAAGCCACGATCCCCAAAAATTATACACCATCAGTTACAAAAATTCATTAAAACAGCCGCTTGCAGTGCTAACAAGTTTACGTGCAAGAACAGGCGAAACTGTCTGAGCACCACTTTGCAATGTGATGGGGTATCTGATTGCTTGGACTCCTCTGATGAAGCTAACTGTTGTGAGTTATGTTATTTTGTTTTGTTGTTTGTCTGTGTGTAAGTATGTACGTCTGTGTGTTTGTTTTTGAATGATTTTCTGTTTCTGTTGCAATTCTTTCTCTAGTAACTGTTAGAAATATTAGCAATGCATATTGCTGTTTGATACTTTTTGCCAATTGCATTTCTTAGAGGTAATCAACTACAGGCACACCTTAAACATGAATACGAGTAAATGAACGCATACACGCACATGCTGCACGCGATGGGAAGAAATCTTTTTTTGTGCCCCTTTTTGAAAGCCCCTCCTTTATAAATGCTCTTATTTTTGTTGTAGTAGAAGCCCTGTAGTAGAAGCCCTGCCTGCCTTTTCGTAAATCCGGTCCCTGTCACACACCCACACACACACACCCACACACATACACACACACACACACACACATACATACATACACACACACACAGTACGACTCCAGAAACTTTATTACGAAGACGCAGCCTTATTGGTGACAATGAAGGGTGTCAGTGATTACAATGTCTGCTCGTTTGGCTGGAGTGACTCGTGGAGCGATGCCGTATGTAAATACATGGGGTTCAGGTTCGATTTTATTTGGAATTTTTATGTTTTGTTTTTGTATTTGTTGTTATTATAGTTATTATAGCTGTTATATTTTATGGTTATGGTGTTGCCGTTTGCAAATATATTTAATTCAAGTGAGTTTTTTTTTTTATTTTTGTTGTTCTGAAGTGATAGATTTTATGATTTGTTTGTTATATTTGTTATTACTGTAGTTGTAGTTAAATTTTGTGATTATAACGATGCCCCATATCAGGGGTGGGCAAACTTTTTTTGCTGTGAGGGCCACATTGAGAACTATTTTACCCTTGAAGGGCCGCATATGTGCTTAAAAAGCAAATTTTTTCGACCCAAAATGTCTGGCTAAAGACCTTTTTTTAGCGAACAAGGCCTCGCGGGTCGTAGTCTGCCCACCCCTGCCCTATATTATTTTTATTACCTAGGATAATTATTTTTTGATATTTTATTATAATTATTAATACTACTAAAATATTTCAAAGTAATTCTCAAAGTAGTTCTCAATATTATTGCCGTCAACTTTTTTCAAGTTGGGATCTTTTCACATTCTAAGCCGAATGATAATTGCGATTGATAGCAATAATGAAACTGATAAAAAATAAATTATTATTTTTATTATTTTATAATAATAACAATAACAATAATAACAATAATAATAATGACGAAATATTATTATTATTATATAAATTTCATCAGGTCAGCTAACGTTACCAAATATCTTCTCCTACCCATCATAAAATTCGTCAAGCTGAGAAATGACTCCAAGCCAACAGACGCCAATGCCTTGCTATCATTCGAGAGAACGTTTGAATTATTATTATTATAACTATAATTATAATTGTCATTACTATTATGCTTATTCTTTAATTCCAAACTGATTAAAATTATTTGTTTATCTAATTTACTAATTTAATTTATATTTAAACGATTAATTTAAAAAGATACATTGATATGTGGTTGTCCCATGAAGGAAGTCAAATTTTTTGGGTTTTTTTTCTCCGATTTAGCCTTCCTTACCTGCCGTAAATTTTCAAACGCCCCCATATAAAACATGCCCCAATTGTGAAAGGCTTTCATGTGAGGAGAGATTGAAGATATGTGGACTGACAACTTTGGACAAATGTAGGAGTAGAGGAGATAGGAGTAGAGAAGATCTTGTTTAGGCGTACGAAATCATAACGGTTAAAGATGAGATAGATTCATCCCTATTCTCCTAATTTACAGAAATTAGAAACACAAGAGGGCACCAGTTTAAGATTTTCAAAAAAAGAGTAGGAACAATAAAAGGAAGATTTTTCAGTTCGAGAGTTATTGAACATAGAAATATGCTGGACGATTGATGCAATTTTTAGCTCGATCTAATTTCAAACTACATTTGCTGTTTTTTTTCCTGTTTTTATTATTCTTTAAATAATTAAACTGTTTTTAGGATAGTAAAACAATTTTAATAATATCTAAAAAATCAATGGAAAATAAAAACATTCAGTAAACCGTTTAATTTGTAATCACCATAACTTTTTCAGAAATTCTTGCCCGGACAAGCTGTTCGTTCACACGAGTTGTCTCAGTTACGGTAACTCAATTTCTTTTTAATTATTTAATCATTTTCGGTAGAAATTCATCTGAAAATAATATTAAATGATTTCAACTATGGCGAGAGGATGTGGCTGGTGAAGCGCCTGGCGTTGCTTTCAACGTGGGTGCATTCGGAGGCAAACGCTTTTTGCAAAGGAGTTATTAAAATGTAAAAATTGTTTGGCTATGATAGCTCCGTAGCAATTATTGCTGTTGTTTTTTACTCTAAATTTAGTTTGTTTTTTTAATCATTAATTTTATTTATTAAATTATTTATTTTGCTAGTTCACCTTACAGCGTAAGATAAACATCTTTCATGTTTCAGTGAACAGAGCATTTATGTTAAGCGTGAGATAGTAAAATACAATGTAATATTAAAACGTGTATATGTGTGCTTGTGTGTGTGTGTGTCTGTGAGGGCGTGTGTGTGTTGTGTATGTGTGTGTGTGTTGTGTGTGTGTGTGTGTGTTGCTTTTACACGTTCGTAGTAATTGAGTTGGTTCTGCTGTCGTTCATTTTAAAGTTTGAGAACTTTCTCATTAGGTTGAAGCAAAATTGCATTCTGCCACAAGGCCTGTATTCAATAAAAAATGTCAGTCATCGTCGTCGTCGTCATCATCATCATCACCGTCGTTGTCATCATCATCATGATTGTCGTTGTTATCATCATCGTCGTCGTCGTTTGTAGTAAACGAAACGAAACGAAATTTTATTAGGCAGCAATTATTTCATGGAAAATAATGTTACAGAACTGAATGAAGTAACGTTTTTAAAATTTTATCGAGTCTGACCACTTGAAAATCGTCATCATTTTCCTCGTCATCATTGTTGTCATCATCGTGATCATTAGTCTCATATCATCTATCAATACATCAACCTTCCTCATATTATCATCGTCACAATATCAGCCCTGTCATCAGCATCCATCATCATCCGATCATCATAGCTGAAATTCATCATCATCTTCCTACTCACCACTACTATTAGTTTCATCGTCACTTTAGAGTTTGGTGTTATGCGAGTTAGTTAACTTTCGTGTGAACGTGTTAGCGGTTAGCATCGAATTTTTTTTTAAATTAAATTATTATTTAAAAATTAGATTCCGGCAAACATACGCAGAATCTGTTACAGAATGCAAATCCCAATCAAGTTGGTGACAGTAAATAAGCGAGATAGATGTGGTTGGGTCCTTCTTAAGAGACCTTGAAATCTTAATGTTTCATACTTCAATATAAGAAAGATCATTAAAAATAATGTAAAGTTGTGTAAAATTTATGATATGACCAAATTAAATTGAAAGAAATAATTGAGAAATGATCATACATATAGACACAAATTTAGTCTATTTAGCAATAAAATAAAATAAATAAACTTTAACCTATGACCTTGAACTTACTGCCCACAAGAATGTGGTATGAAAAAACTAGCCTCAGCGTTGAAGGAGCCCTACATAGTGAATGGGGATGTTGCCGCGGAGGGGGCCTGGCCCTGGTATGCCCAACTCTACTACAATGGGACGTCATGGTGTGGCGCTTCGATTATCAGCGACCAGTGGCTACTCACTGCTGCCCATTGCCTATTGTCAGTTGGTTTGTCTAATTCTTGTTTTCTTTTTGTGACTAATCGATTGGCTTGTTGTTTTTTTTTTGTTTGTTTAGTCTAGAAAACTTTTTTGCTTCAATTTGATGAAATTATGGTTTACTATTAGGTTTAGCCCTAACTTTTCAAACTATTACAGGGCTTTCCCTTTCCATGCACTACGTCCCAAATGTAGAATTTGCATTCTCATCAGTTATGCACATTACCCGAGATGTAGAGTATGGCTGACTATTACGCAAACGCAGCATCAATTTTCTTCCCATCCCGATACTGTCATATTATTATTATCAAGAACAAAAATCGGCAAAAACATAATGTCCCTAGGCCAACATCAATAAACATAAATGTGTAATGTCATTTAA
Source organism: Helobdella robusta (assembly GCF_000326865.2). Classification (NCBI taxonomy): domain Eukaryota; kingdom Metazoa; phylum Annelida; class Clitellata; order Rhynchobdellida; family Glossiphoniidae; genus Helobdella; species Helobdella robusta. The sequence continues at coordinate 2,296,393 of NW_008704435.1, read as the reverse complement.
ACGTAAATCAAATAAAATATAACCTATAATATATAAAATATATTATAATTATTATAATAATATAATTATAATAATATATAAAAATAAAAATAGATAAGAATAAAAACATAAATAATGATAAAAAAAACGTTATTAATTAACAGTCAAGCAAATCTATAAACCAATGTCAGCTTTCCAATCAAATTTAAAATCAACAATCATCAAGGCACCATCCAACATTTTTTAAACCCATTTATTCCACAAGCCTTAACTACATCCTCATTCAAACCGTTCTGATGTAACAATAGTTTTTTCTCAAATTGCTACTAAATGGCATAGTGTTGATTCTCAGACTATGACCTCTTGTACGATGATCTGCTCTTGGTATATCGAGGAATTCTCTTCTATCTTTTGCATACATTGTATGGTATAGCATGATAAAATCACCACGTACTCTTCTGTGTTTTAATGTTGGCAGTTTTAGGTGCCTCAACCGATCTGCATAATTCATCTGAGAACATTCCCTCACCATTTTAGTTACCCTTCTCTGAACTCGCTCTATTGCTTCAATCTCACGTAGGATCCATGGAGACCACACTGCTGCTGCATATTCCATCTGTGACCTGACTAGTGATTTATACAACAGTTTAAATGATTTTATATTAAGATATTTGAAATGTCTATCTATAATGCCCAAGATTGAAAAAGCCCGATTAATGATATTGTGAATATGTTCTAGAAATTTTAATGACCGATCAAATATAACTCCCAAATCATTAACGCTATTCATAAATGACAAATTATAGGCATTCACACTGTAACATACTATACATGATCCATAAGTCATCATAACACACTTCTCAACATTCAATTTTACCTCATTTATAGGGCCGCAATCATTCAACACATTTATACCATTTTGCAACACGCTTCTATCATCTTCAGACCTTATAACCTTAAATATCTTAGTATCTTCAGCATCAAACAATATATCTAAGCCAATTCCATCACTGTATAAATCTAACAAATCATTTACATAAATCAAAAACAAAATGGGTTCCAGCACATTACCCTGTCCTGTGGGACTCCACTTTTAACCAAATAATATTCAAACAAACACGAAACCTTCTTCCGCAAAGGTAATTCAAACAAACACGAAACCTTCTTCCGCAAAGGTAATTACTTAGCCAAGTAACAACCGTACCATTTATTTTATTCTATATTAATTCAATTTATCAATCAACTTAACATGAGATACTTTATCAAATGCTTTTTCAAAATCTGAATAAAACACATCAACTGTATGTCCATCATCTATCTATCTGTTGCCTTCCTCCACTGATCCATACATTTTTTTTATAAAAGCCACATTGTTTACAATTTAATTTAACATATTATTATCAATTAAATATTGTATTATTGCATCCTTAATAACAGATTCCATAATTTTGCAACATAAGCAAGTCAATGAAACTGGTCTGAAATTGTTGAGATCATTTTTGTTTTCCTTTTTAGTAGAGGAGTCACAATACTTCCTCTCCACATGTCTGGCATTAATGAATCCCTATTCATATGACTTACTAAACAAAAAACACAAATAATCAATTGATTCTCCACATTCAATCAAAATTCTGGCACAGATGTTATCAGGTCCTACAGACTTAAATTTATTAAGAAGCTTTATTTTACTTTGAAAAATGTTGGGCTCAAAATTTATCTCTTCATTTTGCATTCTCTTGTTTTGAAATCAAAATTTACTTTAGGACCAACATGATTATTATTATTATTAAAAACACTTGTAAAGTACCAGCCAAAACATCAGCTTTTTTTCATTAATTAAAACAAGCTTATTTCCATTTGCATCAAAACTAGTCAGACTGTCAATATACTATATTGAATATAGTAATTACTTTTTCTGCTATCATTAATATGTTTCCAAAATAGTTTTTGACTTTTACTTACATTATTAGCAATATTAGACATACACTTTTTCTTCACCAACCTTATTTTTTTTGGACGAGAAATCTATTACTCATCCTTTATTATAATAGAAACATGAAATATTGATGTGACTCTTTACATTCTAACTATTGCAATAGCATTTATAGGGTGTGTATTACCATGGGGTCAAATAAGATTTTGGGGTGCCACAGTAATTACAAACCTATTCGCAATCTCATATATTGGGAAGATGTTAGTTGAGTGAATTTGAGGTGAATTTGCAGTAGACAATGCCACTCTAAACCAATTTTTTTTTCTTCCACTTTCTACTGCCATTTGTAATAATTGCCCTAGTAGTAATTTATCTTCTTTTTCTACATCAAACAGGATCTAACAACCCATTAGGGACTAATAGGGATTCTGACCAAATCTTGTTTCATCCATACTACTCAATTAGAAAATCTGTTTTATTTTCTATAGCAATTACAATTCTTATTTTATTAGTGTTATTTGCACCAAACTTATTTAGAGACCCAAAAAACTTCATCAAAGTTAGGTCTTCTGTAACGCCGATTCGTATTAAACCTGAATAATATTTTCTATGAATTTATGCAATTCTACAATTGTTCCCAAATAAACTTGGTGCTGTTATCGAAGCATTCTCAGGAATCTTAATTATATAGGACCATTTACTAATCTATCCAAAAAACAATCCACTAAATAAACTTATTCTTTGACTATTCATTATATCCTTTCTAATTTTAACATGAAATTTATTATAACTGGAGAGAGAGCCACAATCTTTTACTTTTCATTTTATATTATTAGCCCTATGAGATTTTATGAGATAATTGGAAATGCGATTACCTTAAATTTTAAATTACGTTTCCAACATTTTATTGCTGTGTCGTCATGACAATCTTGTTACAAACACTCCATGAAATATTTGTAACACTCCCAACAACAGTGATCCAATCGGAAACCCACAGCAAGCAAATTTGTACACAGCCAAAGTAGGCACGAACACATTATACGGCACAAACGTTCCCACATTAAAAGTCGACCTACACGTATTTCACCCAAATTTTGACACCATCACCAATAATTACGACATCGGTTTAGTTAAACTCAGCACAAGATTGAACTTCACCGATTACGTGCAACCAATTTGTCTGCCTAGGAAGAATTACAACTCGAGAGAGTTGAGCAAATTTGATGTCTGTGTTGCTACTGGTTTTGGGAAAACAGAGCATTGTAAGTAATCACAATTGCTTTAAATTATCAAAAACTATTTTTTAATAAAATGATGAGTATTTTTACATAGAAGAAAAAAACTTTAACTGTACTCTAATTTGGTCTAATTTCAAATCAATTGACAACTTTTTTAACTTTTACAATTTCAGATGTTTTAGTTCAATTTAATTTCGCAATAACCTCGTTTCTTGTTCTTATATTGATGTATTTATTTTTATTCAAACAAGAGTTTTTTCTTCTGTTATTGCATTACTTTGAAATATACACAGCACATACAAATGTAAAAAACCATGCGAAATACAACGCAACACACACACACATGTTGCCTATGATTGGAAAGGAATAAAGGATGATTTTGCATTTGAACACGGCCACTGAAACGCAGGTGCAGGCGCTTCTAATCATTTCACCGCCTCATTAAAATGACAAACGGTTGCGAATAAAACCAAAATTTTTTTTTCCTCATAATTTGAAGACATTCCTTGTTTATCTGACAGATTCCTCAGTTTCTCGCTTCTTACTGCAAGGTCGAATGAACATAATGACCTATGAAGACTGCATACGAAACCTCAAGAGACAGGTTTACGTGGATGAATCTGAGTTGAGGCAAGTTGTCGTAGATGATATCATGATTTGTGCTGGTTCCATTCCTACTTATTACGAACCCAACTCTTGTAAAGTAAGTTTTATATTTCCAATATAATTAAAAATCGCCAGGTGTGAGTGATATTTAGTACTTATGCAACTTCTAAAATCAATAGAGAGAGAGAGAGAGAGAGAGAGAAAGAGAAAGTGTTAGAGGAACATATAACGCCCACAAAACACACACATATAACTAATCAATAGTACGTTATTTGAATTCAAGTGAAAAAGTACGTTGAGTTTTCAGGAAGCCAAAGATAACTTATGCACTCCGAAGTTGGAATGGTGCACTTGCAGTTAAAAAAAAAACATGAGCTTAAATTTTATATTATACAATATTATAATAGCAGATTTTTAAAAAATATGTAAAAATTGCTAAATTAAATTCAATTAAACAGATAAATATTAAGTAATTTATTAAAAAAATAGGTTCATATACAACTTAGATAAATATATTTACAAGGGAGACAGTGGCAGTCCCTACGTGTGCAGGGACCCCAACGGAATTTGGACCCAGGTGGGTATCACAAGCTTTGGAGTACCGGTGGATTTCGACAAAAGTTGCACCAACAGCATATTTACCAGAGTCCCGGCCTTCATTCAGTTCATACATGACACAATGAGTTATAATATAAAGTAAAAATTTCTTTCTCTTTAAAAACTCCTGGTTACTCACAAAAGATTTCTAAGGTAGAACACAGCCAATAATAAATAGTGCACACCAGTAACAAGTCAAATCAGGCAACACATTCAAAGAAAATATTTTACTATTATTATAATTTACTCTTGTATAATATAGAGTGCTTGCCTAACTTTACATTTCGAAATATGAATGCTATTAAATTATACTTTGGTCGGTAAACTTTAAAAATTTAAATTATTATTATTTGACCAAAACAATTTACGATTAAATTGTTCGTAATAAATACGGACTAAAATAAAATTATTTGTAACACTTAACAGTCAGACATGACAGTAGGAATTATCAATATTTAGGAAAGACCAGTTTGTTTTAATTCATTTTTATTAATAATAAACAATGTAATTTATTCAATGGTAAAATCAAAAAATTTACAGAAATATAATCAAAAATATTTAATATTAAATGCCGACGATTTCGGTTCAATATTTGAAATTGTTGTAGATGTTGTCTGTGCTGTTGAAATCGTAGCCATAGCTGCTGTTGTAGTTGTTGATGTAGTAGTTCATGCTATTGTTAATGTTGTTGCTCTGTTGTTGGTTAGTATGAGGTATGTTGTATGTGTGTTGCAAAAGTTGCTGTTGCGGAAGCTGCTGTTGCTGAAGCTGTTGGTATTGTTGTGGCTGTGAATATATGTTTTGCTGTGACTGTTGCTGATGTGTTGGTTGCTGAAGCTGCTGTTGGTATTGTTGTGGCTGTGAAAATATGTTTTGCAGTGATTGTTGCTGGTACATGTTGTGGGTTGGTTGCTGAAGCTGCTGAAATTGTTGTTGCTGAAGCTGCAGATATTGCTGCTGAAATTGCTGTTGCTGAAGCTGCTGAAATTGATGTTGCTGATGCTGCTGAAATTGCTGTTGCGGAAATTGTCGTTGCTGTTGCTGCTGTGGTTGAAGCTGCAGAAGTTGCTGGTGCTGAAATTGCTGTTGATATTGTGTAAATTGCTGTGAATTTGTAAAAATTTTGCTGCTTATAAAGTTGTGTGTGGTTTGAGGCTGTGATGGTTGCTGATAAATGTCTTGGGCTGGTTGTTGTGCTGGCAGAAGATTGTTTTCTGTGTTTATTATCGGTTGCTTGGCATTGAAACTTTGTTTTGGTGTTCTTTTTCGCTTCAAAGTTTGAATGTTTTTCCTGCTTGGAGTTTCTTGTTGTGATGTTTCCATGTTTTGGATTGGTTGTTGGTGTTGTCGTTGTTGAAGATTGAGTGTTATCAGTTGAGAGCGTTGTTTAGGTTTGGATGTTATTGCGTATTGTAATGTTCGTTGTGATGAGACGTATGGAGTTTGTAATTGTTGAGGACGCTGTAATTGAAGTTCTTGCTGTAGTTGAAGTTGTTGTTGTTGTATAGGTGCTTGTCCTGGTTTTTGATGTTGTTGTAGCTCTTGTAGGAGTTGTTGTGGCTCTAATTGAAGTTGTTGTGGCTCTTGTTGAAGTTGTTGTGGCTCATGATGAAGTTGTTGTTGTGCTTGTTCATGGTATTGTTCGTGTAGTGGTTGTTGAGTTTGTTGTTGTTGATGCGCTGGCTGGATATCGTAATTTGTCAACGCATCAGGCAGATCTTCTAACCAGGAAAAATCTTCATCTTCGGCCTCCACTCTATCTTGTTGATGCTGTTGTTGCTCGTGTTGAAGTTGTTGTATTTGTGCTTTTTTGTTTTGTTGTTCGTGTTGTGGTTGTTGAGTTTGTTGTTGTGCTGGCTGGATGCAATAATTCAATTCGTCTGGCAGATCTTCCAACCACGAAAAACCTTGTTGCTCTGGTTGATGTAGTTGAAACTGTTGTTGCTGTTGTATTTGTGCTGGTTCGTGTTGTGGTTGTTGTTGTGTGGGCTGTATACAATGATTCAACTCTTCTGGCATATCTTCTTTTTTATTCTCCACTCTGTTTTGTTGAAGATGTTGTTGCTCTTGTTGAAGTAGTTGAAACTGTTGTTGCTGTTGTAGTTGTGTTGGTTCGTGTTGTGGTTGATGATTCTGTTGCTGGTTTTGTGACAAATCGTCTTCCTTTTTGTCCTTCACTCTCTCCTTTGTTTCCTCTTCAACCATCTCTTTTATATTTTCATCCTCCACTTTCCCCATTATATTTTTATTCTTCTCTTCATTCATTTTTTTCATCAGTTGCTTCTGTTCTTCGTATATTTTTTGTCTTTCCAGTTTCGCTGTAACTATTCGTTTATCGACTGCCAGGTTGTTGTTTTGTTTTTTGTGGTAGTCTTTCGTCATTTTTAAAATTTCTTCCTTGCTTGGTAAAGGCTTCATCCTATTGTTACCATGGTTCCGTTTCACGACGATCTTATAGTTGTTCAGTTTTTGATTTTTCATGCTTTCAAATTTATTCGTCGTTTTGATTACTTTCTTGCTGTCCTCATTCCGAATGTTGTTATTTTTATCATTCTTTTCTTCATCCTCCTCATGGTTTTTGTTTGCGAGATAATTGTTTAAAACATTTTCCGCAAAATTGTCCAAATCGAAGAAATTTTCAAATGATTCTTCCGTCTTTTTCTGAACCTTTTCTTTCTCTTTATTTCTTTCATCTTCTTTCTTTTTTCTTTCATCTTCTTCCTTTTTTTTCTCTTCCTCCTCATTCGTTCTCTTAAAGGCAAGGAAAATGTTCATGACATTGTCCGCAACATCGTTGACGTCGAAATCATTTTCAAATGAATTTGCCATTGTTTTTGATAATTGATAATTGATAACACCAATTGATAGTAGGAAGAAGATTGTAAAACTAATTGAGAATTGAATATGTTTGTTACTACCGTCTTATATAGGCTGACTTGAAACAAACTTGATTCCATGCACACAGCAAAGTTGATTTGTTACACAATAACTTTATTTAAAAAGTTAATTTATAACACTTGAACTTTGCGTGTCATTTTGTGTTATAACATTCGATTAAACAAAGTGCGTTCTTGTTTGTTGCAAATAAAGTTTTTATTATAAGATTTATGAAGTGTCAGATTCAGCATAAGATGTGTGATCGACTTTGTAAAAAAAAATTTTATGACACATTGTCTGATAAATTATTTTACGATAACATTCACTTTGAAATTTCCCGTGTTAGATTTTGTTTCTTATCGATAGTATTTTTAATCTCATTACAAGTAATTTGATTTCAATGCAATAGCAATCGTAAAATAATTTTTAGTTTGATTGAAAAGTCCATAAAAAATTTTTCAAAAGCGTTTTGAAGATTTTTACAAACATTCCATTTCACTTATTTTTGAAAAATGTTACACGAAAGATTTTTTTTATTTTGTTCGTTGCATCATATCGGCCGTTCATACAGCATGCATTTAAATATAGTTGTTCTTTCTTTCAACAATATCAAAAAATCGCCATTGAAAACTGACAATTTGGTTTAACTGAATCTTTACCTCGATTTCAACGTTTTAAATTATTGATTTAAATAAACTTGAGTTGCTTTTTTAAATTATATGTCTCCCAGATTTTTTCACTGATTAAATTGATTTTTATTAAATAGCAATGAAAAAATTGAGCCAAAAGTTTAAGTTCAACAATGGACCTCACCAATCCTGAACAAATTTCCTTCGAGAGTGTTCTTCCTTCACGAATGTTCTTCTTTATTTTGAGGCAGCTTCCATTCCAAATATTAAAAAATTAATTTAAATATACTGTTAGTTTCATTGTCAATGAACGAAACTCTTAGAGCCAGGTTGTTGACCAGTCCTACTGCGAACCCCCAGGTGTGTCGACCGAACATATCAAGTTTTTAGTTTTGAAAAATAAATAAACTGAATTAGATATTTGACTGGTCATCTATTAGACATCATTATTGAAATTATATGGCTATAAAAATCAAGTTAAATATCACATTACTGAACAGCATAAAAAGTCACAACACTGGGTGTTGTCAAGTTTTCTAGGTCATGCCAACTTTTCACCTCTTTCAATTGGAGAGTTAACCCTGTCAAATGAGATAACGTTCAGGAAAAATTAAATCAAATTATTTCTAATTTGATTTAATATTAATAATTATAACCTAAATTCAATTTTTTTTAACTGAAATTTCCCAACGCAAATGTCTATCAATAGACTGTCATCAGTTTCTTATGGGGTCTCGTGTTACCCACGGGGTACTGTTAACAAATTAAATTAATGGCAAAAACTCTGATTTCATTGGAAGAACAGTCGAAAAAAGTCGTATTTTTTAGCACCACAGAACATTTCTTTATTTTGAATAAATTTTCCCAGATGCTTTCATTTTATAGTAAATTTCATCGATATTTTTGACAAGTCTAGTTAGGATATAACATTTGCAACAACATATAAGGCATGGGGGCCTCAATATTTTTTTATCTTATTTTTTATTTTTTCCGTTTAGAACCCGAAAAATATATAATAAAAAACAAGATAACGCAGCATTCGGTTTTTTTATTTGAAATGTCAAAAAGCTAGAATCATTGACGTAAGTTGATATCTAGATTTGTGCTACAACTTGTAAATCAAATACTTACCTTTAATAATATTAATTATTGTTTATTTATTATTATTATTTTATTATCTATATATTAACGACATCATTTAACGGAGTCACTCGATATTTTCGCAAAATTAATCACAACTAAGAAAAGGCATAGCCAAGGGTCAGCTTATTAGGGGTTGAAACCTCTCTACAATCTATTTTTATATTAAGGTTAAACTTAAATTTCTTTAAATATCTTAGTCAATTTATTAAATTTTGGTTAGAAATTGTTGCTCCCAGTTTATGAAACTGCAATGGTCTCTAAAAATTGATTGAAAATACAATCTTGGATACACAAATAATGAACAAAAATTGAAAAAACACATTCTAAGAAAATATTTTACAATTATATAGAAATCTTGCCTAACTTCTTTTCAAAATATAAACGTTAATAATTTTTACTTTATCGATTAAATTTTAAGAATTTAAATTTGTATAATTATTTGACTAAAACAATTTACGATTAAATTGTTCATAATAAATACGGATTAAAATAAAATTCTTTGTAACACTAACAGTCAGACAATACCGCAGAAATTATCAATATTTAGGTAAGACCAGGTTGTTTCAATTCATTTTTATTAATTTTTATTAATAATAAGATATACATTCTTAATCATTCAATGGTAAAATCAAAAAACTTTAAGAATTATTAATAAAAATATTCAATATGGAATGCCGACGAATTTGGTTCATTAGTTGAAATAGTTGTAGATGTTGTTGCAGTTGCAGTCGTTGATGTAATGGTTGATGCTATTGTTAATGATGTTGGTTAGTTTGAGATAGGTTGTATGTGTGTTGCGGCAAACGTTGTGTTTGCGATTGGATTGTTGATGTGGCTTGAAATTGCTGTTGTTGAAGTTGTTGTAGTTGCTGAAAATGGTGCTGTTGAAGTTGTTGTTGCGGAAGATGCTGTTGCTGAAAATGCTGTTGCTGAAAATTCTGTTGCTGAAGCTGTTGTTGAAACTGCTGATGTTGAATCTGAGATTGTTGAAGCTGCGGTTGCTGAAGTTGCTGTTGTGTAGATTGGAGTTGTTGTGGCTGTAATCTTTGCTGTTTATTTGGAACATTTTTGGGTTGCAGATATAAGATCTGTCTTGTTGGCTGTTGTTGCTGAAGTTGCCGTTGCGGAAGTTGCCGTTGCGGAAGTTGCCGTTGCGGAAGTTGCCGTTGAACCTGTTGTTGTTGAAGCTGTTGTTGTTGAATCTTTTGTTGTTGCTGTTGCTGAAGTTGCTCTTGTTGAAGCTGTTGTTGTTGATACTGCGGTTGTTGAAGCCGCTGTTGCAAAAGTTGTTGTTGAAGCTGTTGTTGTTGAAGCTGTTGTTGTTGAAGCTGCTTGTGCTGGAATTGCTGCTGCGGAATTAGGTGAAGCTGTTGTGGTTGAAGTTGCTGTTGTTGAAGCTGCTGTTGTTGAAAATGCTGTTGTTGAAAATGCTGTTGTTGAAGCTGCGTTTGTTGAAGCTGCTGTTGTTGAAGCTGTTGTGTAAATTGGAGTTGTTGTGAATTTGGAGTGTTTTTGAGTCGCAAATAAAAGATCGGTTTTGTTGGTTGTTGTTGCTCCTGTTGCTGAAGTTGCTGTTGCTGAAGTTGCTGAAGCTGTTGTTGTTGACGCTGTTGTTGTTGTTGAAGCTGCTGTTGTTGTTGAAGCTGCTGTTGTTGTTGAAGCTGCTGTTGTTGTTGAAGCTGCTGTTGTTGTTGAAGCTGCTGTTGTTGTTGA
>NW_008704435.1:2282202-2283060 GCF_000326865.2 Helobdella robusta | reverse complement strand
TGTCAACCTGACATATACCGTGTGTCGATATTAAATAGTGCACATCCGTAAAAATCAGATCTGGCAACTCTCCTAACACTTTCAATGAATTCTTGCCTAAATATACTTTATAAAATATGAATGTTATTAAATTATACTTTGGCGAGTAAACTTTTAAAATTTAAATTCTTCTTATTATTTTACTAAAAACAGAAAATCAATCGATCAATCAATCACTCTTCGTTTTGCGTCCAGAGACCCGGTTTTCCGAGGTAGGACGTTGTTTTCTTTGCCATCAAATTTTTACGCCAAATTTCATTTAAATTTCGAGCTTTCATGTCTTGCTCGATTGTTTGCGATCAGGACTTCTTTGGACGGCTTTTGGGACGTGTGCCAGGTACTTCAACATCTGCAAGAGAAGTTATGGTACTGTTTCCACTTCGTTTGACATGACCAAACCACCGCAGACGGTGTTGCCGGCATTCGTCCTTTATATCATCTAAACCAGCACGACGCATGATTTCGGTAGATTTGATGTGGTCCTTCAGACTAATTCGTTGTATCCATCGGAGCATTTTCATGTCGGTTCGTTGAAGTTGTTGTTCCAGTGTGGTTGTCATTGGCCATTTTTCTGCACCATATAACAACACCGGACGTATCACATATTTATAAATCTTGATCGTAGTGGTAGTGGGATGTCGCGCCGCATCAATACAGAGGCAAGAAGATGCCATTTATTCCAGGCTGCACGTATGCGTGCTCGAACGGCAGCTTCAGCTCTTCCAGAACATCCCCTAGATATTGAAACGATGTGACTTTCTCTACCTTATTGGCTTCAAAAACAGTGCTATTTCAAATTTGTTGTTGTGGATTGATGCA
>NW_008704435.1:2277212-2282152 GCF_000326865.2 Helobdella robusta | reverse complement strand
GAATTTTTTCCTGGCTGGTTATCACAGTTCGTCCACGTTTCAGCATATTTTCTTCTTTATCCTTCACTCTTCCTTGTTGAAGTTGCTCTTGTTGAAGTTGTTGTTCTTGTTTTTGAGTTTGTTCGTTATATTGTTTGTGTTGTGGTTGTTGAATTTGTTGTTGTTGTCCTGGCTGGTCATCATATTTCATCAACTCATCCAGCATATCGTCTAACCAACAAGCATCTTCTTTTTTATCCTCGACTCTGTCTTGTTGAAGTTGTTGCTCTTGTTGAAGTTGATGTTGCACATGTTCGTTATGTTGTTTGTGTTGTGGCTGTTGAGCTTGTTGTTTGGCTGACGGGATATCATAATTTGTCAAATGGATATCATAAATCGTCAATGCTTCCGGTAAATCGTCGAACCACGAAAAGTTTTTTTCTTGTAGTTGTTGTAGTTGAAACTGTTCTTGCTGTTCTTGTTCATGGTGTTGTTCGTGTTGTGGTTGTTCGCTTGGCTGGAAACAATAATTTAATTCTTCCGGTAAATCTTTTATCCACGAAAAATCTTCTTTTTTGTCTTTCTCTCTGTTTTGTTGAAGTTGTTGTTGTTGTAGTTTTTGTTGTGCATGTTTGTTATGTTGTTCGTGTTGTGGCTGTTGAGTTTGTTGTTCTTCTTTAGCTGACTGAATATCATAATTCGTCAACGATTCCGAATTGTCGAACCACGAAAAATTTTCTACTTTAGCCTTCTCTTGTAGAAGTTGTTGTTGTAGTTGAAACTGTTGTTGCTGTTGTATATTTGCTTGTTTGTGTTGTGGTTGATGAGTTTGTTGCTGTTTTTGTGAATGTTGTTCTGGCAAATCGTCTAACCATGATTCAGGCTTCATCCTCTTGTTACCCGGTTTATGTTTCAATACGCCCTTGTTTCTGTTCTGTTGTTGATCTATTTCATTTTCTAATGATTTATCCGTCGTTTTGATGTTATTTTTATCGTTCTTTTCTTCATCCTCCTCATGGTTTTTGTTTGTTAAATAGATGTTTAAGACATTTTCCGCAAAGTTGTCTAAATCGACAAAATTTTCAATTGATTCTCCCGTTTTATTATGAACCTTTTCTTCTTCCTTTTTTCTTTCATTTTCTTTCTTTTTTCTTTCATCTTCTTCTTTTTTTCTTTCATTTTCTTCCTTTTTATTCTCCTCCTCTTCATTCTTTTTCTTAAAGGCAAGAAATATGTTCATAACATTGTCCGCAACATCGTTGAGGTCGAAATCACTTTCAAATAAATTTGCCATTGTTTATAAATTTTACACCAATTGATAGTTTGAAGAAGATTTCAAAACTAATTGATAGATAAATACGTTTGTTACTACCGTCTTATATAGGCAAACTTGATTCCATGCATACAGCAAAGTTGATTTGTAACACAGAACATTCACGTACAAAGTTAATTTATAACACTAAATTATTTTACGATAACATTCACTCTGAAATTTTTCGTGTTAGATTTTGTTTTTTATCTATGGTATTTTTAATTTCTTTACAAGTTAACTTTAATATCAATTGTAAAATAATGAGGCATAATTTTTAGTTCATAAAATTTTTTTAAAGCGTATTGAAGATTTCTACGAATATTCCAAACCACTAATTTTTGAAAAGTTTTACACGAAAGATTTATTTTGTTAGTTGCATCATATCGGCCGATCCTACAACATGCATTTAAATATAGTTGTTCTTTCTTTCAACAATTTATCAAACAATCGGCATTGAAAACTGACAATTTGATTTTACTGAAAGTTCATCTCGATTTCAACGTTTTAAATTATTGAATTAAAAAAACTTGAGTTGCTATTTCAAATTTTATGACCTCACCAATCCTGAACGAAATTCTTTCAAGAGTGTTTTTCCTTCACGAGCGTTCTTCTTTATTTTGAGGCTGCTTCCATCCAATTATTAAAAAAATTATTTAAAAATACTTTTAGTTTTTTCAGTTTCTTCATGATTGAACGAAACTTTTGAGCCAGGTTCTTGTCCAGTCCGACGGCGCACCTTCAGGTGTGTCAACCTGACATATACCGTGTGTCGATATTAAATAGTGCACATCCGTAAAAATCAGATCTGGCAACTCTCCTAACACTTTCAATGAATTCTTGCCTAAATATACTTTATAAAATATGAATGTTATTAAATTATACTTTGGCGAGTAAACTTTTAAAATTTAAATTCTTCTTATTATTTTACTAAAAACAGAAAATCAATCGATCAATCAATCACTCTTCGTTTTGCGTCCAGAGACCCGGTTTTCCGAGGTAGGACGTTGTTTTCTTTGCCATCAAATTTTTACGCCAAATTTCATTTAAATTTCGAGCTTTCATGTCTTGCTCGATTGTTTGCGATCAGGACTTCTTTGGACGGCTTTTGGGACGTGTGCCAGGTACTTCAACATCTGCAAGAGAAGTTATGGTACTGTTTCCACTTCGTTTGACATGACCAAACCACCGCAGACGGTGTTGCCGGCATTCGTCCTTTATATCATCTAAACCAGCACGACGCATGATTTCGGTAGATTTGATGTGGTCCTTCAGACTAATTCGTTGTATCCATCGGAGCATTTTCATGTCGGTTCGTTGAAGTTGTTGTTCCAGTGTGGTTGTCATTGGCCATTTTTCTGCACCATATAACAACACCGGACGTATCACATATTTATAAATCTTGATCGTAGTGGTAGTGGGATGTCGCGCCGCATCAATACAGAGGCAAGAAGATGCCATTTATTCCAGGCTGCACGTATGCGTGCTCGAACGGCAGCTTCAGCTCTTCCAGAACATCCCCTAGATATTGAAACGATGTGACTTTCTCTACCTTATTGGCTTCAAAAACAGTGCTATTTCAAATTTGTTGTTGTGGATTGATGCAAGCAGGACAAACAAAATTGGACACTTTAGATAAAAACAGAAACAAGTTTTATATCACGTTATATATTAAATGTAGAATGTACGTTGAGTTTCGAAGAAACCAAAGATCACTTATGCTGTCCGAAGCACGAATGGTGCATTTGCAGTTAAAAAAACAAAGATGAGCATACATTTTTTTATTTAAAAACAGATTGAATAAAAAGTGATATTATAACAAGAGATTTTTAGAAAAATTTGCAAAAATTGCAAAATTAAATGCAATTAAATAATTAAAAATTTAATAATTTATAAAATTAATATGTTCATATACAACTTAGATAAATATATTTTCAAGGGAGGCAGTGGTAGTCCGTACATGTGCAGGACCGCAACTGAATTTAGACCCAGGTGGGCATTACAAGCTTCGTAGTGCCGTTGGATTTTGACAAAAGTTACACCAACAGCATCTTTACCAGGGTTTAGGCTTTCATTCAGTTCATACATGACACCGAGAGTTATAAATTAAAATAAAAAGTTCTCTTTAAAAACTCCTGGTTACTCACAAAAGATTTCTAAGGTAGGACACAGCCAATAATAAATAGTGCACACCCGTAACACGGTAAATCAGGCATCACATTCAAAGAAAATATTTTACTATTATTATGATAAACTGTTGCATAATATAGAGTGCTCGCAAACTTTACATTTTCTTCAATGTCAGACCACTTGCATTTCGAAATTCGAATGTTATTAAATTATACTTTTAAACTTTTAAAATTCAAGTTATTATTATTATTTGACCAAAACAATTTACGATTAAATTGTTCGTAATAAATACGGACTAAAATAAAATTTGTAACACTTAACAGTCAGACATGACAGTAGGAAGTATGAGTATTTAGTAAAGACCAGTTTGTTTTAATTCATTTATATTAATAATAATCTATAATAGGATAAACAATGCAATTTATTCAATGGTAAAATCAAAGAATTTACATAAATATCAACAAAAATATTTAATATTAAATGCCGACGATTTCAGTTCAATATTTGAAATTGTTGTAGATGTTGTCAGTTCTGTTGAAATCGTAGCCATAGCTGCTGTTGTAGTTGTTGATGTAGTAGTTCATGCTATTGTTAATGTTGTTGCTCTGTTGTTGGTTAGTATGAGGTATGTTGTATGTGTGTTGCAAAAGTTGCTGTTTCTGAAACTGCTGTTGCGGAAGCTGCTGTTGCTGAAGCTGTTGGTATTGTTGTGACTGTGAATATATGTTTTGCTGTGACTGTTGCTGATGTGTTGGTTGCTGAGGCTGCTGTTGGTATTGTTGTGGCTGTGAAAATATGTTTTGCAGTGATTGTTGCTGATACATGTTTTGTGTTGGTTGCTGAAGCGGCTGTGGGAATTGCTGTGTTGGCTGGTATTGTTTTGGCTGTGAATATATGTTTTGCAGTGATTGTTGCTGGTACATGTTGTGGGTTGGTTGCTGAAGCTGCTGAAATTGTTGTTGCTGAAGCTGCAGATATTGCTGCAGAAATTGCTGTCGCTGAGGCTGCTGAAATTGATGTTGCTGATGCTGCTGAAAGTGCTGTTGCGGAAATTGTCGTTGCAAAAGTTGCTGTTGCTGCTGTGGTTGAAGCTGCAGAAGTTGCTGGTGCTGAAATTTTTGTTGCGGAAGTAGCTGTTGCTGATGTGGTTGAAGCTGCAGAAGTTGCTGGTGCTGAAATTGCTGTTGCGGAAGTTGCTGTTGCTGCTGTGGTTGAAGCTGCAGAAGTTGCTGGTGCTGAAATTGCTGTTGATATTGTGTAAATTGCTGTGAATTTGTAAAAATTTTGCTGCTTATAAAGTTGTGTGTGGTTTGAGGCTGTGATGGTTGCTGATAAATGTCTTGGGCTGGTTGTTGTGCTGGCAGAAGATTGTTTTCTGTGTTTATTATCGGTTGCTTGGCATTGAAACTTTGTTTTTTTCGCTTCAAAGTTTGAATGTTTTTCCTGCTTGGAGTTTCTTGTTGTGATGTTTCCATGTTTTGGATTGGTTGTTGGTGTTGTCGTTGTTGAAGATTGAGTGTTA
>NW_008704435.1:2250713-2277162 GCF_000326865.2 Helobdella robusta | reverse complement strand
AATAAATTTTCCCAGATGCTTTCATTTTATAGTAAATTTCATCGATATTTTTGACAAGTCTAGTTAGGATATAACATTTGCAACAACATATAAGGCATGGGGGCCTCAATATTTTTTTATCTTATTTTTTATTTTTTCCGTTTAGAACCCGAAAAATATATAATAAAAAACAAGATAACGCAGCATTCGGTTTTTTTATTTGAAATGTCAAAAAGCTAGAATCATTGACGTAAGTTGATATCTAGATTTGTGCTACAACTTGTAAATCAAATACTAACGTTTAATAATATTAATTATTGTTTATTTATTATCATTATATTAACGACATCATTTAATTTGGAATTTTGGCCTCCTCTGTTAACAGAGTAGCAAAGGTCACTCGATATTTCGCAAAATCAATCACCACTAAAAAAAAGGCATAGCCAAGGGGTTGAAACTTCTCTACAATCTGTTTTTATATTAAGGTTAAACTTAAATTTCTTTAAATATCTAAGTCAATTTATTAAATTTTGGTTAAAAATTGTTGCTTCCAGTTTATGAAACTGCAATGGTCTCTAAAAATTGATTGAAAAATGCAATCTTGGATACACAAATAATGAACAAAAATTGTAAAATCACTTTCTAAGAAAATATTTTACAATTATATAGAAATCTTGCCTAACTTCTTTTCAAAATATAAACGTTAATAATTTTTACTTTATCGATTAAATTTTAAGAATTTAAATTTGTATAATTATTTGACTAAAACAATTTACGATTAAATTGTTCATAATAAATACGGATTAAAATAAAATTATTTGTAACACTAACAGTCACACAATACCGCAGAAATTATCAATATTTAGGTAAGACCAGGTTGTTTCAATTCATTTTTATTAATAATAAGATAAACATTCTTAATCATTCAATGGTGAAATCAAAAAACTTTAAGAATTATTAATAAAAATATTCAATATGGAATGCCGACGAATTTGGTTCATTAGTTGAAATAGTTGTAGATGTTGTCTGTGATTTTGACGTCATATCCATTGTTGCAGTTGCAGTCGTTGATGTAATGGTTGATGCTATTGTTAATGATGTTGGTTAGTTTGAGGTAGGTTGTATGTGTGTTGCGGCAAACGTTGTGTTTGCGATTGGATTGTTGATGTGGCTTGAAATTGCTGTTGTTGAAGTTGTTGTAGTTGCTGAAAATGGTGTTGTTGAAGTTGTTGTTGCGGAAGATGCTGTTGCTGAAGCTGTTGTTGAAACTGCTGATGTTGAATCTGAGATTGTTGAAGCTGCGGTTGCTGAAGTTGCTGTTGTGTAGATTGGAGTTGTTGTGGCTGTAATCTTTGCTGTTTATTTGGAACATTTTTGGGTTGCAGATATAAGATCTGTCTTGTTGGCTGTTGTTGCGGAAGTTGCTGTTGTTGAAGCTGCTGTTGTTGAAGCTGCTGTTGAAAAACATGTTGCTGTTGAACCGGTTGTTGTTGAAGCTGTTGTTGTTGAATCTTTTGTTGTTGCTGTTGTTGAATCTTTTGTTGTTGAATCTTTTGTTGTTGCAGCTGCTGTTGCAAAAGTTGTTGTTGTTGATGCTGCTTGTGCTGGAATTGCTGCTGCGGAATTAGGTAAAGCTGCTGTGGTTGAAGCTGCTGTGGTTGAAGCTGCTGTGGTTGAAGCTGCTGTGGTTGAAGCTGCTTTTGTTGAAGTTGCTGTTGTTGAAGCTGCTGTTGTGTAAATTGGAGTTGTTGTGTAAATTGGAGTTGTTGTGGCTGTAGGTTTTGTTGTGAATTTGGAGTATTTTTGAGTCGCATATAAAAGATCGGTTTTGTTGATTGTTGTTGCTCCTGTTGTTGAAGTTGCTGTTGCTGAAGTTGCTGTTGCTGAAGCTGTTGTTGTTGAAGCAGTTGTTGTTGAAGCTGTTGTTGTTGAAGCTGCTGTTGTTGTTGAAGCTGCTGTTGTTGTTGAAGCTGCTGTTGTTGTTGAAGCTGCTGTTGCTGAAGTTTCTGTGTTGGTTGGAGTTGTAAATATATGTTTTGCTGTGTATTTGGAGCAGTTTTGCGTTGCAGATATATGACCTGTCGTGGTGGTTGCTGTTGTTGCTGGGTTATGAAATTGTTTGTGGTTTGAGGCTGTGAATGTTGTTGATACATGTTCTCGGTTGGTTGTTGAAGCTGGTGTGATGGCTGAAGAATGTTTGGCGTGTTTAGTAACTGTTGCTTGGCATTGAGATTTTGTGTTGGTGTAGGTTGTTTTCGCTTCAATGTTTGAATGTTTTTTGTGCTTGGAGTTTCTTGTTGTGATGTGTCCATGTTTTGGATTGGTTGTTGTTGTGGTTGAAGATTGAGTGTTATCAGTTGAGAGTGTTGCTTAGGTTTGGATGTTATTGCGTATTGTAAGGTTTGTTGTGATGAGACGTATGTAGTTTGTGTTTGTTGTTGTTGATGCTGCTGAGGTCGTTGTAGCTGTTGTAATCTTGATTCTTGCTTTGAATCATCAGTTATTACTTCTATTATATCATCCAGCAAATTACTTGCTGTGCATGGTTTTTCAATTTTTAGCTTGGTTTGTTGTGTTTGGTAGCGGATAAGTGTTTGCTGAAGCCGTGGTTGTTCTTTTTCTGCCTCCACTTTCTGCTGTTGTTGTGGCTGTTGATTTTTTTGTTGCTGTAGTTGTAGTTGTTGTTGCTGTTGTATATGTGCTTGTTTGTGTTGTTGTTGAGTTTGTTGTTGTTGTGAATTTTTTCCTGGCTGGTTATCACAGTTCGTCCACGTTTCCAGCATATTTTCTTCTTTATCCTTCACTCTTCCTTGTTGAAGTTGCTCTTGTTGAAGTTGTTGTTCTTGTTTTTGAGTTTGTTCGTTATATTGTTTGTGTTGTGGTTGTTGAATTTGTTGTTGTTGTCCTGGCTGGTCATCATATTTCATCAACTCATCCAGCATATCGTCTAACCAACAAGCATCTTCTTTTTTATCCTCGACTCTGTCTTGTTGAAGTTGTTGCTCTTGTTGAAGTTGATGCTGCACATGTTCGTTATGTTGTTTGTGTTGTGGCTGTTGAGCTTGTTGTTTGGCTGACGGGATATCATAATTTGTCAAATGGATATCATAAATCGTCAATGCTTCCGGTAAATCGTCGAACCACGAAAAGTTTTTTTCTTGTAGTTGTTGTAGTTGAAACTGTTCTTGCTGTTCTTGTTCATGGTGTTGTTCGTGTTGTGGTTGTTCGCTTGGCTGGAAACAATAATTTAATTCTTCCGGTAAATCTTTTATCCACGAAAAATCTTCTTTTTTGTCTTTCTCTCTGTTTTGTTGAAGTTGTTGTTGTTGTAGTTTTTGTTGTGCATGTTTGTTATGTTGTTCGTGTTGTGGCTGTTGAGTTTGTTGTTCTTCTTTAGCTGACTGAATATCATAATTCGTCAACGATTCCGAATTGTCGAACCACGAAAAATTTTCTACTTTAGCCTTCTCTTGTAGAAGTTGTTGTTGTAGTTGAAACTGTTGTTGCTGTTGTATATTTGCTTGTTTGTGTTGTGGTTGATGAGTTTGTTGCTGTTTTTGTGAATGTTGTTCTGGCAAATCGTCTAACCATGATTCAGGCTTCATCCTCTTGTTACCCGGTTTATGTTTCAATACGCCCTTGTTTCTGTTCTGTTGTTGGATGACGACGGATAAATCTAATGATTTATCCGTCGTTTTGATAGCTTTCTTGCTGTCCTTATTAACAATGTTATTGGTATCATTCCTCTCGTGATCCTCCTCACGGTTTTTGTTTGCGAGATAAATGTTTAAGACATTTTCCGCAAAATTGTCTAAATCGACGAGATTTTCAAATGATTCTCCCGTTTTATTATGAACCTTTTCTTCTTCCTTTCTTTTTTTATCTTCTTTTCTTTTTCTTTCATCTTCTTCTTTTTTTCTTTCATCTTCTTCTTTTTTTCTTTCATCTTCTTCTTTTTTATTCTCCTTCTCTTCATTCTTTTTCTTAAAGGCAAGAAATACATTCATAACATTGTCCGCAACATCGTTGAGGTCGAAATCATTTTCAAATGAATTTGCCATAGTTTTTTTTAATTTCACACCAATTGATAGTAGGAAGAAGATTTCAAAACTAATTGAGATTAGAATACGTTTGTTACTACCGTCTTATATAGGCTGACTTGAAACAAACTTGTTCCATGCACACAGCAAAGTTGATTTGTAACACAGAACATTCACGTACAAAGTTAATTTATAACACTAAATTATTTTACGATAACATTCACTTTGAAATTTTTCGTGTTAGATTTTGTTTCTTATCTATGGTATTTTTAATTTCATTACAAGTTTAGTTTGATATCAATGCAATAGCAATCGTAAAATAATTTTCAGTTTGATTGAAAAGTCCATAAAAAATTTGTTTCAAATCAACTGACCGAATAATCAATCATTTAAATAACCAATCAAACTATCAACCGATGGACGTTGAATTATGTAATTTGGAATTACTTTTTTCAATTTTAATGAAAATTTTGCAATTTCCTATGTAAGCTAAGCGTTAGCTACCGTGTTTTCGAAACAAAGAGCAATATTTTCATTTAAATTGACAAAAATAATTTCAAATTACATAATTCAATTTAATAACAATGTTTTAAACAATGAGTCAAATTTATATTTAGTATTAGTTGTTTGTTGAAACCAATGCAATTTTGTAAGTAGGTGGCTCGATAAGCTCAGTATATTCTAAACATAAAGCTATATTTTTATTTAAATTGGTAAAGATGATTTTAAATTAAATAATTCGATTTAATTATATTGTTTAAGAAATATTTTTCAGTCAAGTAAATCTTTTGTATTAGTTGTTTGTTAAAACAGTTAAAATTTTGTAAGTAAGCCAACTAACTTTCTTTATTCAAATCTGCTGTAGTAATTGGTAGAAGCTGCTCGCTTGGCTTTATCACCCAGAGAGACTCAGCTATGGCCATTAAATACACATACCTTCTCACACACGTACACTTATGCAAACAAACGTAAAAACAAAATTTTTTAATCTAAAAATTTTGAAAAATTGAAAATTTAATTTTGCGGGTGGTTTTTTAAATAACGCACTTGAATCCGCATCTACGGCAAACCGCACAGACAAAATCCACAAACCACAAAATCCGCGGAGTTTTGAGAATTTTGAGGTAATCGCGATTAGAGACCGCATTGCGGTTACCCGCTTGGGGCTCTACCGCTCAGTCTTGGTTAGTTTCCGATGGCATCTATTTAGTCCTGACTTTTTCGCTTTTATGCAGAATGTAGTACCTTCTTTCTCTTTCCTTTTCCATGAATAAAAACTAGTTTGATATATTATTATTACAACTATTATTATTAATTATTTGTATAGCGCCTTTCATAACACTCAAAAGCGCTAACAACATAATATATCTGATTGCAAAACTTTTCATTATTGTGCTTACATCCCTGAATCAAAAAAATATTTGTCCACCTATCAAGAGAATTTTGCGTCCGTCATCACTCCGAAATATCCTGATTGGGATTGAAAAACACATTATTAACGAGTTTTACATTGCCCATAGATCAAAATGGACGAAAACCACAAATTTTTAAAACCGAGATTAATTCAAATACATGGAATGGACATTAATTATTATTTCAAATTTTTCATTTAAGTCGGAAACTCCTCTGTGCAGCTTACCGTTTGAAAGTTTATCCAATTTCAAAACTGATTTCATTTCCGCTTCAGTTTTTTTAAAAATGCTTTTAACGTCAATGGTGAAAACAAAAATTAGTTAGTTACTCGAAACTCACCTCCAGACCCTAGCAAAGTAATGGCAAAAGAAAACATGAGATTGATAGGAGAGAAGGACAAGTTCTCGTGTGGGTATAGCTACTTGTAAAGATTAATCCCAAACTCTGCGTAATTCCATTTCCTTCATTAACCTAACTCATGGTTTGGAAGATCATCGTTTTGTTCGACGACTCCATCCTACTATCCAGTAACCTATTAAGATGATTTGATTGCGAGCTCTCAACGTTTTTTGTGTTGTATGAAATCAGGTTTATTTGTGCATATTCAGGAGAGTAATCGTTTGAAAAACAAATTTGCAATGACATCTTGACTAAATCAATCAATCTTTTCAATAAATAAACAATAGCCTACTTCCATTTGTGTACCTACATTATATTGTACGAGAAATGCTGTAAAGTAGCAAGTTATTTTAATACGCCACTGTCGTCTGTATGTGGAGAACCCGTTTTTATTGAAATATGAATTCGAATGTTTTTGTAAACAGTAGTTAAAACCTCATTTCAAATGTGGAACATGATTATTGTTATTTTATCAACGATAAGTTAGCGTTGGTTGCAGCTTAAATACTTGAAATATGCATGTAGAAGACAGCAAGCTTTTATGTGTTGTTGGTTTTGGTTAACAGATCACACTCAGCCTGGCTTTTCGAATATTTGCAAAAAATTAGTTGATTTGATTTTAATCCAAAATTTTGAAAAAATCAAATATTATAATTTATCCTATACATACATACATGGTGACAATAAAAGTTTTTTGATACAGTTTTAGAGGCTCAATCCTATTTTACCTAAGATGATACTTGCCAATTTAAAAAAATTTTTTTTTTTCATTCAAGAAACTCGGAAATTAATAAAATTAACACTAACATTTTGTTATTCCCTTTACAATAACATTCAAAAACAAAAAGGTTAATACGTTTCAACATCAACGTGCACCAGTCAGTTATTCTAATCAACATAATTATTTCGTGAAAATTAAATATTATAATTAACATCCTTATGCATATTACACTGAAGTTATTATATCGTTTTAACAAAAAATGTTGAAAATGTCACTCTTTTTCGTAATAATAATCATATCGGTCATCATCATCTTCTTCTTTTTAATACCCGCTACCGCTAGCGTCATCTTCGCCATCATAATAATAATCATACTCATCATCTTTCGTAAAATCCGTACGAACGGTTCCTGTTTAGACAGAGAAGTGATTGGTTACTTCATTGAGGAGTATTTAGTTTTTCATTACAGTGCATGTAAATACACGTGAAACAACGCATCACACACATTGCATGTGATGGGCGGTGATCTCTTTGTAATCGAATCGGGTCAGTGCAGAAGCAGTGCTAGGCACTTCACCGCTACACCATCGTGCCGACAATAATTTACAATGGGAACATGTTGTCAGCATCATTGTTACTGTCATTTTTACTATAGCCATCATCAGCAACATCTTCATCATCACCACCATCCCAACCATCTCCATCATCATCATCTGTACTCACTTTTGCGATTGCTTTTATTTGCATCATCTTTGTTAGATACAAATGTTCTTTTACCGTTCCCTGTTGTGAGTTTTGAAAGGTTAAAATAAACTCATTGGCTGAGCTGAACATTTAATTCCTGAAGACAGAAAGAGATTGGGTGGCAAAATTGGACATAAGAGTGAAAACTATCGGTTAATTTTGAACGACTTTCTAAACGACTTTTTTGCATTACAATCGGTTACTCTCAATTCGAATTGCAATAAAGTACATTGTTTTCCAATTATTTATTAAAATATTTGACGATAGAGATTTTATTCATTTTGAATCCAATAATTGGATACCAATGAGTTTCGTAATAATTCAACCTGATTAAAGGTAATCAAATTAATATCGGTTGATAAAAATCTCGGCCTATTGAACATTTTATTGCCAAAATTCAAACTTGAATCAGGCGTTAACTTGTATGGCATTCTGAAAATACATGACTGATTTACCCTGGGACAAAAAGACCCATAAAAAAATAAATGACATTAGGGGATTGTAGGGTAGGGTGGGGCAAGAAGCCATAGTTAAGCCTTTGATGAGTGACTACATCTAAAAAAAAGGAATATTTCTACAACATTAGTGATTATTTTACTAGATTGATGTACATGATGTCTATATAAATGGAATTTTTACCTTAACTCTAAGTATATAATGACAATTATTTTTCTGTATAATTCTTTTCGTTGAGAAAACGCAAGAATATTTTTTCACCAACAATTAATTTTAATAGGATGGCTTTAAGAGTATGAAACTTGGCCAAATCTTATTTTTCTAAGGATTCTTTTTTTATTACATTCCAGAAGTACCAACAACAAACACATAGAATGTTTGTAAAAACACAACGCATCACACACATGACATATGATAGGTGAAGATTTCTTCCGCATTTGAACCCTGTCACTTCGTCATCAGTGCCAGGCACCGACAAAATTTGTGTAGTAGTTGGGGTTGAAAATAGGAAAAAATGTTTACAAACCCATGAGACAGGAGAGTTTATGAACACCAGGAGTGCATTTGTAGGGCAATGTATCTTTCTTCGTTCCTAAATTTTTGTCCATGATTTAAGAAGTTGTCTTGTTGTTTGTGTTCTGGTTAGTGTTGTTGCTGTTGTTTGTGTTGTTGTTTGACGTTGTTGTTGTTTGGGTTGTTGTAAGGTTATGTTGTTGTTGTTGGTTGGTTGTTGTTGTTGTAAGGTGTTGATGCTATTTGTTATTGTTGTGTTGTTTGTAGTTTGTTGTAGTTTTTTTTTCACAATGGTTACAAAATTGAAAAGAGAAAATATAACATAACGTAACATAAAGTAGCATTAAGATGTACTAAAATGCACTTAGACCTTAATAGCATCAAAATGTAAAACTTCCAAAAATATAGTAAAAAAAATCTAAAATATCCTAAATAGGTAAACATTCAAAATTAGATAGCTGCTAATCCGAGCTAGATTAAGCAGCACCTAAATTAAATTAAAATCGAAATAAATAATTTTATCAAGTTTTCAAACGTTCGAGTTTGGCTGGATTAGATTGAGAAGAGACAACGAAAAGGACCAATAAGCAGAATGTCGCCAAGGTCATCATCTTCATCGCCGACATAGTGATGCCAGGAGTTTGTTAGTAATCTGAGTGAGTGAGTGAGTGAGTGAGTGAGTGAGTGAGTGCGTGCGTGAGTGAGCGAGCGAGCGAGTTGATAATTTCATGAAATAGTTGAAAATAATAGTTCTTAGGCATTAATTTTTTATGTTAAATTTAAGGTTTATAACTTTATTGCTGTCAAATTGTTAAAAATAATTATTTCGCGGAGGCCACTTTGGTTAAATCGTTGAAAATAATTACATTTTTCAAGTTAATACTGTTTTTTTTAAATAAAACTAGTCCGAAACATCTATGCGAATAAATCAAAATGTTTTTCAAAGAATGAAAAGACATTTACAAAAATTACATAAATATTACAACAGCGCACATTTCATTTAGTTTGTGGTTTTCCAACATTGGAATAATAAATTCAAAAGTAAAAAAAACTTCAACAAACCTTGCCCTATGAGATCAGCTAAACACGAGAAACTTTCAACAGCAGATGAATGGCAGATGCGTCAATAAATAGAGAATTATTTAGAGGAGATAGTTTTAGGATTGCGAATGAAAGAGTTGTAATTATTCGAGCCACTAGCTAGCAATTATTTCGTTATTGATGTTCAAACGCAATAAGGATGTCTATAATTGATCATACACACACACACACACATACACTAACAGCTATACTCACACACAAACATGCACAATCCCACACAAATGCATCTCTATACTCACAGACAGGCATTTTTCACACTCAAAAAAGTGCTGTATGCAATGTAATTGCATTTATAGACAGGATTGGGTTGAAGGATGGGTGGACAAATGAGTGACAAATGAATATATATATAATATATATATATATATATATAGTTATTAAGAAATATTTCCTCATTTTACGCATTGTTGAGTTTGTAACCAAGATTTTCAATTTTTCGAACAATTAAGACGACTAAATTGAAAAACTTAGTTACAAACTCAACAATGCGAAAAATATATATACATGCATATTTGCACAGAGTGAATGAATGAATGAATAAATGAACAAATAAATGAATCAATCATTCGATCAATCAATCAATCAATTAATCTATCAATCTATTGATGATTGATTGAACAAAAGAACGAAGGAACGATATAATTACGTTCAAATTTCTCTATAATCGCATTGAGGAAAGTCTTAACCAATGAATATTAAGTTAGGTGTAAGTATTCAAGTGTTTGTCTGCTAGTCGTGGAATGATATGGGAAAATTATTTTTATACTTTTTATTAAAATAATAATAATAATCTATATTACTGTTTTAATATTTATTATCATTATTATTGCTGGTTATTCGCAGTTATTTTATACATTAAAAAGTCAAAATGCGTTCATTCAACCGGAATACTGTGTTTCCTTACATTCATTCAATCAATCATTCATTCATTTATTTATTCATTCGTTCGTTCGTTTGTTCATTCATTCAATCATTCATTCGTTCGTTCGTTCATTCAATCATTTATTCATTTGCTCGTTCGTTTGTTCATTCATTCATTCATTCATTCATTCATTCATTCATTCATTCATTCGTTCGTTCATTCGTTTGTTCATTCAATCATTCAATCATTCATTCATTCGTTCGTTCATTCGTTTGTTCATTCATTCGCTCGTTCGTTCGTTCGTTCACTCATTCTTTAATTAATAATGTTATCAGTATATACATACCTTAGTACTTGTCAATAGCACATACATATTATAAAACATGCAATTTACTTTAAAATAGTCAGAATATCATTTGTGAATAATAAAAAAATTATGAAGGCCTAATATAATTATGGCTAAATTAATAATACGTAATAAAAAATAATCAGCAAAAGGAGTGATAAAAGCGTGATAATTAATTATAGCCAATGCAGAAATTGACGACCAACCAAATTGATGACTAAAATTATCAACCACCAATCATAATTAAGAGAAGGATGTAGCCTAAGCTGAGTGTCGTCACACAAATTACTACTTTCGAGATTACAACAAAAATTATTGTGTGTGTGTGTTGTGTATGTGTGTGTGCGTGTGTGGGTACATAATCATGTGTGTGTGTGTGTATGCGTATATTGTATATGTATGTGTACTTGTATGTGTGTGTATGTATGTGCGTGAGTGTTTACTTGTGTGTGTTATGTGTGTGTTATTAATTATTACTAACAACTCATTATTGACTTCAATTGACATGCTGATATTATATCACTTTCAAACATTTAATTAATGAATTAATAAGATAATACAATGATACCAGATACCATAGATGCATTAGTAGGATGATACAATGGTAGCAAATACCATAGATGACATAATAAGAGGATAAGAATATACCAGATACCGTATATGAAATAATATTAGGATAAGATGATTAATAGAAAGATACAATGATATCAGATACCATAGATGAATTAAGAAGATAATACAATGATAGAGTCAACATCCATCCATTCATCTGTAGTCATGTGAACACCCTTGTTGAAAAAACTTTTTTGAATTTGTTCGGATTAGCAAAAGTTTGGAATCGAACTATAGTACTCGAAAATGACCGTATAAATGTTAGTGTGTGTGTGTGTGTGTGTGTGTGTGTGTGTGTGTGTGTGTGTGTGTGTGTGTGTGTGTGTGTGTGTGTGTGTGTGTGTGACTTCTATGTGAACTTGTAACAAATATAATTTAAAAAAATATTTAATATTAATCACAATTTGTCAAAAAAAGTTTAGACCCGTATATACAACCATAGTAATTTTTAACTTTAATTTCTGCTTTTTGACAAGAAATAGGCTACGTCTGAAAATATTTTCCAAAAGCACGCGAGGCAAACTTCAAATTGAATTTTTTTTTCCTGTTATAATTATTCTTCGATGCCACCAAGTTTTATCAAATTATCCAATTTAATATCCAACGATACGGGTATTTTTGATTGATTTCACAAAATGATTTCATGATTTTGTTAAATTTATTTAAAACTTTTAAAAGAAAGAATATAGAATACGCTTTTTTTCATTATTTTCGTTATAATAATTTTTTAAACATCACTATTTCTTTATCGTTATCATCATCATTATCGTCATCATCATTATCGTCATCATCATCATCATCAATACTCCATTTTCATTATCATCATCATCATCATACTAGTGTGAAATTGATGATAAAATTATGTCTAAAAAAATTTAATTTGTAGATTTGTTTATTAATTCAGTTATTTCATTAATTCATTCATCCATTCATTCATTCTTTCATTCATTCGGTCAGTCAGTCATTTAATAGTTCGTTTATTAACAACAAATAACATTCATAAAAACAGTGAATTGAGAATAAAAAGTTTCACACAATCATAGCAATATTATCACATTAATAACAATATAATCACATTAAGAAATTTGGACATGACATCGTTAACAAAAATGCAATAACATCAACATAATCGTTATAGCACTGTTGTTATGAAATATCGAAGTAGAAATTGAACTATAGTACATGTATATTGGCTTTGGCTTGTATTGAAAAATCAGGGTGGCGCTATAGCGTAAATGGTAAAGGTGCCTGAAACTGCTGTCGCAGTGACTGGATTTGAATGCAAGGAGATCTCCGTCTATCACACGCAATGAGCGTGATTCGTTGATTTGCCTGTATTAACATAAACTGTGTGTGTGTGTGTGTGTGTGTGTGTGTAAATTTTTATGTGTGTGTAAATTTGTATGTGTGAGTAAATTTGTATTCGTGTGTATGTGTGTGTGTGTTGCAACAGCATGATCAAGCTCATCATCGTCGTCATCATCTCCTCAATAGCATCATCACATAGTCACCACCATCATCATCATCATGACATTAGCCACCACCATGCAATCAAAAATCGCCATCTTCATCACCTCCTTCAACATCTTTCACAAATTTATCCTTATCATCATCACCACCATGTTTTTTCATATTTTCTACATCATTATCATCATCATCATCATCATCGAGCTTTTCCTTACTTTTTACATCATTATCATCAAACCTCTTTTTATCATCATCATCATCATCGTCATTATCATCATCATCATCATCAAACTTTTCCATAACTTTATCAACATTATTAACATCAATATCGAAATCAAGGTCGTCATCATCATCTTCATCATCATCTTCACCATCATCTTTATCAATCAAATTGGCATCAGCAGCTGCAGTAGCCAGGCTATCAGCGTCAGCAGCTGCAGTGGCTCTTCTTACAGGCAGATCCTCGATATTATCGCTGCCAACTTTGTCAGCTTTTTGAGACTCTTCTTCTTTTCTGAAGGTGACAGTTTTTTTAGACCGGTCCCGCGATTTTGTGGTAGCAGCTTCCAAATCGTTCTCAGTCGGAATGGCCGCGATTATCCTTTCCACCTCTGTTTCCTCTTCGAAGTCGATTTTGTTGAAATCTTCTTGAAAGATATCTTCAAGGTTTGCTGGTGTATGTGTGCGTGTGTGTGTTCGTGTGTGTGTGTGTTTGTTGATAAGTTATTGTGTTTGGTGATAGAGTCGCGAAGGGTAGTTGTTAGCGGTTTCGACAAAATGAACAACAAATGCAGTTCAAAAGAAAAAATTTAAAAATCAAATTTATAAACGAAATAAGAGTCACACACGCCGATAGAAATACCGACACAAACCAACCGTTGTGATCGCTCCTGGTTCCAGCTTTCAAAGCGACAGTCATGGTGGACATGAATGAGAGGACGAAGAGGACCACAACAACGACGCTGACGATCGTGAAGGTCTGCTGCTGGCTGTCTCGCGACGCGATGAGGCGGGTTTTTCGGCGATCCAACTTTAAAAATCGTGTCGAAGCTAGTTGTGCGGTTGGTTGGATGGATGTGTGTGTGTGAATGTGTGTGTGTGCGTGTGTGTAGGTGTGTGCGTGCGTGTGTATCTCAGAGCAAACGCATCAACAACACACATAGCTAGCTGGCTTAGTTTAGAAACACGTGAATCGGCGCATCCAATATTGCAGGTGAGCGATGATGGGGATCTCTGCGATCGAACCCGGTCACTACAACAGTAGTGAACGGACATCTTAACCACCACGCCATTGCGCCGCCCAAAATTGTTTATATGACGAAATGACGTCACACAACAAACAGTTAGAAATGTTTTCGCTGTCCATCCAGTTGGGTTCCAGGGAACAGATGATGACCGAGCCATTCCTACTCACGTTGAACTCTCCAGAAGTAGTCTGATGATGGAGAAGATGATGATGAAGATGATGGTGAAGATGAGAAGGATGGTGAAAGTGATGATGATGAGAATTATGATGACGATGACGATGATAGTGAGGATGATGATGACGATGCTGATAATGACATCAAATACAGCGGTGTTAATAAAAAACACTTATAAATTATATTTTTATTTTGATTAGGGTGATAGTATAACGGTCAAGATGCCTGGCGCTTCTGTCGCTGCGACTGAGTTCGAATGCAAAACGTTCTCTACACATCACAAACAATATATGTGTTGCATGGAATGGATTAACGCGTATTTAAGCAAAAAAAAAACTAAAACTAAAATTGCAAAAACAATTGTAGCACCAGTAGGATGCTGGCGTTATCATATCTCGATCTGTTGGTAATAGCAGGGAGGACCTCGTAAGATTTCATAGAAAAGGATTTCTGGCTGAAGTACTCGAACCAGTCGAAGTGGAAAGCAAAGAGATTCATGTTCTGGTGCTCGTTCTTCATGGTGCGTAACTTGCAGATGTAAAATATGGAGATGTCTGGCTCTATGGGGCCTGATGATGAGATCTCTATGGTCACTTGTGGTGCTGTGTGTTCAGGTTGGTTGGTTGTTTGTTTGTGTGTTTGTTTGATTGTGTGTTTGTTTTTTATTTTGAGTATGTTTTTGTTTGTTATTTTCGTACGTTTGCATGTATGTTTGTTTTTTATGTTTGTTTGTTTCTTATTCTGTCAGCTGTTTACCACTGATTACAATTTCGGTTGTCATGAAAAATTTCAAAAAGATTCTGTTATTTGATATAACGGTTTAAAAAATTGAGTTACCAACAAGACGAACCAAAATATATATCGCTATTTAAAGCACTTCTTAGCTAAGTAAAGTTCTATCAGTCAGTCAGCCTGAAAGTTGAAAGTTTCCAAAATATACATAAATATATAAACATATGTGTGTGTGTTTGTGTGCGCGTCTATGTATGTACGTACATACATGTATAAGGTTCATGATCATAAATTAACATTTGCATATGAAGTGCTGGTTGTGTAAAAAGTTAAGAAACACCATTAAAACAATGAGAACATTGCCCCACATAAATTACTTCGTCTGATAAAGATGAATGGGTAGAACAAAAAAAACTGCAAAAAAAATGAACCATGATCTAAAGGTTTTACTTAGAGCAATAAATAATGGTTTGTACACATACTTATAAATAAACTAAATCATAAAGCATTGACATGTCCAAAATCTGCACCAAATATTGTAAATATTCCATTGGAAAGATTTTGGAAAAGTTTGTTTTGAAATAAGTGCGTGATTATTCATCTCCAAAGAATCTCCATTAGTAAGAACATCGTAATGAAAAATGTAGTTGTTTTTAACAATAATAAAAAACAACAATAATGAGATGAAAAAGAAAAAATATAAAATAATAATAATAACAAATAACATAAAATTATGGTGAAAACGTTAACATTGAAAAAAAAAACATAAATAAAAGTAACAACGATTAATGGTGGGGAACTTAAGGGCTTAAACCCCGCCACACAATCAGAATTTTGCTAATGTCCAGAGTTGAGGGTAAACTGAACAAAAACTCTATAGAGTTATTTCAATTAACTTTAGGCCTTCCTCCCACCGACACAGCAAATAACAAACAATGATGATACGGCAATTATTGGGATTTAGTGATAATATAATGCAATGGTAACATGTAACATTTTTGGTAACACATTTCGACAGGCACCAAATTATCATTCTCACTACCATCATCATTTGATGATGGTAGAGATGATTTTTAATGAATTACATTTAATTTTAAGATATTCTTGAAAATTTAATGGCTTGAGTTTTTGCCGAAAAGATTAAAAGACCGAAATATAAATATCGTTTGGTTAATATCATTTGGTCGTTTTGGTTCTGACCATTACAATTCTATTTGGCTTCCGGTCGAAATTTGCAAAATGAGAAAAATATGATCAAAACCTCGTAAAAACATGATGAAAAGATGACAACAGAATGATAAAAATAAGACCTACATTTCGTCTCAGAATCATCATCAGCTCCACTATCATCACTAACAGGAGAGGCATCGCCATCGGGGTCACCACCCCCACCGGACCATCCGGGGATCGTGAGTAGAAAAAGAACCGTTACGATTTGACGAGTAAATATCATAACAAGTTATACCACGTTTGGATTAAATTTCACATATTTTTCACATATAAATACATAAAAATTAATTCGATTTATTCAAAAAGGTGAATTATTTTTCAAAATTTGGTAATTCTTATTTGTTTTTGTTTAGTTTTGATAATTTTTAATTAATTAATTAAAATTATTTCGATTTTTATTCTGCGTGCTTTTTTTTGGTTGAATGCGAATGTTTATTGTTTTGAGATCTTTGCACGTAAACACGGTGCATTCGCGCTGAAAGAAATTATTTCACGTTTGTCTGAACGTTTGATATCAACGAAGCTCAGAAATTTTATTATTACATATACGCTTATGAATGAATATATATATATATATATATATAGAGAGAGAGAGAGAAGATATAGAAAAGGGAGATAGAGAGAGGGAGAGAAAGAAAGAAACCAATTGGACATAATGTTTTTGTTAATTGCATTCAGCATGGGATTGAATAAGTAAATTGTCATATTCATTCACATTGATTACCGTTAATTTCTTACCTTCAAGAGAGCTTGAAATAGCACGACTTGCTGTTATATTACGTGTTTTTCATAAGAATTGATCTGATGAATGAATTTACGAATTACTTTTCAAGCGTTTGGATCAATTTTTCACATTCGATCAATTTCTTCCACTGGTTTAGTTCTAATTAATGGACGTTAATTGAGAAAATATTGAAAATTTATTAAAAAAGACGGAAATTAAAAGTAGATAATTTTTTTCAATATTCAATATTTTACCGAAATTCCAGTATGACATACGGAATGAAAGTTTGGCTAGGACCGACCATTTATATGTCAGCTTCTTTCATTATGAAGAACAACTTGACATGAAGATAAATATAAAGTAATTTGGTAATTTGATTGAAATTCATAATCTACTAAATAAACGAACACGGGCAGCGAAAAATTATTGAAACAAGTATATAACATAACCATTTAACATATGATAAATGTTTCCAATTTTAAGAAACATCTTCAAAAAGTTGTTTTCAAATAAAGTTTAAAAAAAGTATTGTTTTTAATTACTACTGTCTGACATCAATATTTTTAGCAAACGCACAATTCACAAACAAAACTGCCATAACCGTTTGATGCCACAGCTTTTATAGCATTCGAAACTTTTTCAGAATTTAATTTCCAATTTTTCAAGGTGAAGTGAAACATTCCATTCAGATGATCGATGCTGTAGCCATCGAGATCAATTAGACCTCTGTAAGTTAATTCTTTCACTATTTGAACGCCATTAATTTTCAACTCCTGTTTGATGGTTTCAGAAGTAAGGAAGGGAGCAGCTCCAAGTTGCTCCATCAATCCAACAATGGCGTTGTCTCCGTGGGCATTGGCGAATACCAACTGCCCGTTTATTGGGTCCAGCCATCGATTGAAGCACGTGTCGTACAGTCGGCTTCGATCTCCGCTGTTCAGGAAATAAATCACATGAAACGCTATAAAAACATCTATTTTCCCGTTTAATAAATCCATCTTCTTTTTTGCGGCTATGTCATGAATATTTTCTTTACTAACGTAGTTGTTGTCATCATCGTCTGATTTTTCAAACAAGTCCACAAAATTTTCAACTTTCATTTCAAAAATTTCGAGAGTCAAATTTCCATGAAAATGTTTCTTAAAATTCGCTTCGAGTTCTTTAGCACAGTCTCGATTGGGTTCGACTGCAATGAATTCCTTCAACTTGGAAAGACACTTTTGAATGAACTCAATATCGAACTCGCCACAACCAGTTCCAATCGACAAACATGTAGTTGCCTCTTTAAACTGAGAATTGTTCGTTGCTAGCTCGTGTAAGGAGCTGGAAAACAATTTCATCTCGTTGTGCCGATCTCTAAATATCCTCAGAGCCGTCGGGTAGGAAACACCCTTCTCCATTCTTCTCTACTGCCAGATAATCTTCTAATTATTTCGTAAAATAAAATATATTATAAATTCTTCAAAAAATTATTTTACAATTGTCGTAAATATATGAAAATAAATAAAAACCATTGTAAGCTCTTATATAACAAAATGAAATATATTCAAAATATTTATCTCCATCCATTTTTTTACATAAGTAGTAGGCCAATCAGAGTGGAATGTTTATTTAAATATTTAATATAAACCAGACAGATGAAAAAACAATCTTTGCAATGACATATAATTATCAATATTTTCAGTGAAATTAATTTAAAAACTTTTGTCGAAAAATTTTGTGACACAAATCCGACATTATCTTTTCGCCAACCTAATATTTTCAACTGTTGAACACTTCAATTCCAATAATAACGATGTCGATGAACTGATGAACAAGTAGGATATTTTTATTAGAGGATCACATAGCCACAAACAACTTTAATTATAATTTTCTATTAAAAATAAACAAAATATGGTAAGAAAGTTGAAAAATCAATTTTTGAGATTCGTTGCAAACTATTTAGTTACTATTAACCCTGTTAAATAATTTTAATTAATAATTCATTAAATGAAAAAAAGTTAAATCACCTCAAACACTGCCTAACAGCTGCAAACTAAACTAAAGATTCGCAATTTCGTGAATATATATATGAAAACTAATTACAACTATGGTAATCTACTTGCTGCATATACGCTTATATAATGAAGTAATAACAAAAGACCATTACACAGACAACCACACACTCACACACAAACAAACACGTACACACGCACACGCACAAACACACACATAAATGTATGTACATATGTAATCAAAATAATATGTCTATTTTTTTTAGCTAATATGACTGCAGTTCATAATAGCAAGGCTGTTCACACAATTGTTTGTATTGTTTATACACAACCAGGCTTCTAAGATTCCAGGATTGAATTAAATTTAATCGTCAACAACTTTACAAATTAAACTTGTTGACTTACAGAAAGCAAAAACCAAGTGTACCTTCGGTGATTAGCTTACAGGATGAGTTCGTTAGCATCAACAGCAGACGTCAACAAAAATGATTACAACTATTTTGGCGCCATCATCGGATGATTACGAGATGACATCAGAAGCGATATCGCTCTAATGAAACCATCTAACATTGATGAGTTATATCAAGCAGCAAAAGATTACGACATACCCAACATTCACTCTGATGTGTTTAGAAGAATCCATTTACAAATTAAATTCTCAAACAGTGCTAATAACAATTTTCAAAACAATGATCGAGCTTGTAAATCACGCTTTAACGATGGTAAATACTGTAATGAATTTAGACGCAGCAATAGTAATTTTAGCAACTCTCCTACAATGAGATTTCGTAATAACAGTAGACAACGTTTGTTTTCAGTGCCGAGTGAGAGGAGTAACAACCAAACAAATAACTATACCACCTAACAAAGAAACATTATTTTATGCACTTAATTATAAGCAGACATACAAATTGGGACCAATTAAATCACCAAAACAGCATTATACATTTGAACCTATTAACGTTATACATCTGTTAAATAAAACAGTTTATATTAGGCCGGCCATATACTAGCATAGCAAAAGTAGAACATTTTACTACACTTAATACTGAAGACAAAACGAAACACAGCGGATAGTGCAAAACAACATCAATCAATGTCAGTTTAACTCTTTATAAAAATCATCTTTATTGTTGTCATCACCTCACTTTGTTATAAAATTATGAAGATATAATTACAGTTTTAGGTTTGATAATTGAAAAAAATTCCCCCTAGATTTTTTTCTTTTTCACCTTCTCAATTTTTTTTTTATTTTTACCATTCTTTCTATCATTTCTTTTGCTTCTTCCTTTCTGTAAGTTCAACGTTTCATTTGTAGAGTTGTTGACGATTAAATTTAATTGAATCCGATGTTGAACTCATTTCTTAGGAGCCTGGTTGTGTTCAAACAAACAAACAATTTTGTAAGCAGGCTTGCTATTATGAACTGCTGTCATATTGGCTAAAAGAAATAGACATATTAATTTGATTACATATGTACATATATGTGTGTGACTGTGTGTGTGTTTGTGCATGTGCGTGTGTTTGTGCGTGTGTGTGAGTGGGTGGTTGTCTGTGTAATGGTTTTTTGTTATTACTTCATTATATAAGCGTATATGCAGCAAGTAGATTACCATAGTTGTAATTAGTTTTCATATATATATTCACGAAATTGCGAATCTTTAGTTTAGTTTGCAGCTGTTAGGCAGTGTTTGAGGTGATTTAACTTTTTTTCATTTAATGAATTATTAATTAAAATTATTTAACAGGGTTAATAGTAACTAAATAGTTTGCAACGAATCTCAAAAATTGATTTTTCAACTTTCTTACCATATTTTGTTTATTTTTAATAGAAAATTATAATTAAAGTTGTTTGTGGCTATGTGATCCTCTAATAAAAATATCCTACTTGTTCATCAGTTCATCGACATCGTTATTATTGGAATTGAAGTGTTCAACAGTTGAAAATATTAGGTTGGCGAAAAGATAATGTCGGATTTGTGTCACAAAATTTTTCGACAAAAGTTTTTAAATTAATTTCACTGAAAATATTGATAATTATATGTCATTGCAAAGATTGTTTTTTCATCTGTCTGGTTTATATTAAATATTTAAATAAACATTCCACTCTGATTGGCCTACTACTTATGTAAAAAAATGGATGGAGATAAATATTTTGAATATATTTCATTTTGTTATATAAAAGCTTACAATGCTTTTTATTTATAATCATATATTTACAACAATTATAAAATAATTTTTTGAAGAATTTATAATATATTTTATTTTACGAAATAATTAGAAGATTATCTGGCAGTAGAGAAGAATGGAGAATGGTGTTTCCTACCCGACGGCTCTGAGGATATTTAGAGATCGGCACAACGAGATGAAATTGTTTTCCAGCTCCTTACACGAGCTAGCAACGAACAATTCTCAGTTTAAAGAGGCAACTACATGTTTGTCGATTGGAACTGGTTGTGGCGAGTTCGATATTGAGTTCATTCAAAAGTGTCTTCCGAAGTTGAAGGAGTTCATTGCAGTCGAACCCAACCGAGACTGTGCTAAAGAACTCGAAGCGAATTTTAAGAAACGTTTTGATGGAAGTTTGACTCTCGAAATTTTTGAAATGAAAGTTGAAAATTTTGTGGACTTGTTTGAAAAATCAGACGATGATGACAACAACTACGTTAGTAAAGAAAATATTCATGACATAGCCGCAAAAAAGAGGATGAATTTATTAAACCGGAAAATAGATGTTATTATAGCGTTTCATGTGATTTATTTCCTGAACAGCGGAGATCGAAGCCGTCTGTACGACACGTGCTTCAATCGATGGCTGGACCCAATAAACGGGCAGTTGGTATTCGCCAATGCCCACGGAGACAACGCCATTGTTGGATTGATGGAGCAACTTGGAGCTGCTCCCTTCCTTACTTCTGAAACCATCAAACAGGAGTTGAAAATTAATGGCGTTCAAATAGTGAAAGAATTAACTTACAGAGGTCTAATTGATCTCGATGGCTACAGCATCGATCATCTGAATGGAATGTTTCACTTCACCTTGAAAAGTTTGAAATTAAATTTCGAAAAAGTTTCGAATGCCATAAAAGCTGTGGCACCAAACGGTTATGGCAGTTTTGTTTGTGAATTGTGCGTTTGCCAAAAATATTGATGTTAGACTAATTTTCAATAAAAGAAATATGTTGTTTCAACTTTATTAAAAAGCATTACATTTTCAATGAATTTTTCTTAATAACACATTTTGAAGATACCTTTTAAAATTTGTAACAATTACCAACATTATCGTAGTTTTATGTTAAATGTTCATATACATGTTACAATAATTTTTTCTTATTCGCTGCACTGTACGTGCTAATTTATGCAGTACTATAGATTAATAAATCAAGTATTCGTAAAGACAGAATTTTTCGTTAAAACTGTTTCAGTAGGCAATCATTTCAAACAAAACATTCTCATGCTACAAACAATCGTTTAACCAGCATTCATTCATTCACCCATTCATTCATTCGTCTTTTCATTCATTCATTCATTCATTCATTCATTCATTCATTCATTCATTCATTCATTCATTTTAACTCGACGCTGAGTTGGCTGGAAATACTGTTCTGTCCGAGTCAAACGTTTTCAAAATGGTATCTGGTTGGTTTCTTCCAAGGGTTATAAATGTACGAATCCATTAAAGACATTGTTGCAAAAAAACTTATGAATTGCATTTCAAATAAAAACACCAAAGTTAAAAGTGTATTCACATTTATTTTGGACTCTTGGCTTGCGCTTCGATACCCCGGTCACTCCTTCACTTCACGAAGGCCTGCCATTGTCACAGTAATTTTACTCTATCTACTTTATTTTGATTATGTGTTGATATCATCCAATGTGCGGATGCGATCGCCTGGAATTGTTCGTGGTTAGAAGATGCTCCAATCATGGGCTGCTCCTTCACGAGCAACGTCAATTATAGTTAAATGAAAATTGAATCGACACTTTGAGAACTTTTAACAAGCGCGTTATAAATTCTTTCACTTCTACTAATACTAATAATATTAATAATACATGTAAATATATTGTGTATAATAGTGTTTGTTATTATTTTACGTTGTAACCCATCTGTATTGCAACGCGACTCTATTCAAAAGCTGTTAATGGCTGTCCACAATGAGGCTGTAGTTTACGGTTTTTTATTTCTCACTTAACATGTGTCTTCAATCTTCAATTCATTTACGTTCATTGTTGTCACGAACTTCCAATTGTTTCTCATCAGTTTCATTAAGTGAGGAATTCGCAGAGTAGCATCTGGGGATAAGAGTAGAGTAGTTCAGTCGAAGTAGTTTCAAATCTTCAATTCTGGACCAAACAGTCTAAAAATTATTGATAAAACGTACTAACTCGTTAATTTATTGAAAACTTGTTTAAAATTAATTTGTAAATAATATTTTAGATAAATCATTTCTCCTAACCCAACAAATTAGTAAATCAAAAAATAAAAACTCAAAAATATAACCAAGGTGTTATAGAACGACTCAACTGAAGAAAGACTATAAAATTTTATGAAAAAAAATCTACAGCTGCTAAATTTTGAATTGGTTATTTGGCTTGATTTAAATCAAACAATGCTTCTTAACACAAAAAATTTAATCACCTTTGAAATTTAACACAAATTTTTATGCTAAAGTAAATTAAATATAGTTATGTCATCACCAAAATTTTTAATTAATACAAGTTACATCAAATTCCGCTTAAAATGTTTTATGGGCACGTTTTAAATGCCAGACACTCTTTTAAATCTTCCAGAATGTGCCTGCAGAAAAAATCGATTCTCTTCTGAACCGCTAAAGGTCAAGGTTGAAGGTCAAAGATGGACGCCGCAATGTTTTTCAGAGCTATCAACAACAACATTTTTTTGGATGTAAACCAGGCACTCTACAAATTGCATATAATAAATAAGTTGGGAGGTCGTTTGATTTGAATTAGGTAACAACAAAACCGGACCAAGTGTCTCTAACCATTACGCTACCAGGCAGCTATCTCAATGTCTTTCATTGATTTGAAGCACTTGTCGAAGGTAGTATTTCTATCGCCCCAACCCCCTTAGAAAGAACGATGTTTGAAAATTTACGGTCACCCATCCAAATTGCTGACCGCAATCAACTAACAAGTTAAGCAATGATGGAAATAAATAATAAAACGCTTATTATTGATTTATTTGATTGCTTTTCTCATTGTCAAGAATTGTGAAGAAATAAGTAATGAGAGCTACTCAAGGTGCTTGCTGTGGTTTTCTTATTTATTGATATCCAACGTTGAAGAGTTATGCTGGAAAACTACTAACTCTTCTACATCTATAACATGATCGATTCATTTCGTTCTGATGAAAATACAAACATTGAAAAACCACAATAGTACAAAGATGCCACAAAAGTTTTTTCTTAGTAGCTATCCTGATTTTTTTTTTATTTGACATCCATATCAAAATACAGTCAGTGATACGAGTTGATTGTTTGTTCGTGCTTTTTCGACAGTGCCAGACTGAAAAAGAGAAAGAAGAAATTAATTGAGAATGCAACTTTTAGTATCTTAATTTTAAAATAATTTAATTTAATTTTCGATAACATAGCCAAATTTTGAACAAAACACACACACAGGCACGCACACACACACACAAAGAGAAAATTTCTTTAATGTTATTCACTTCATTTAATCCAATCATGAAAAAATGTAATTCTACATTTTTTCTTACAAATTTAAAACTTTAGTCAGTCAAAAATGTGACCGGTGCGCTACCCTAATTATTATTATCATTATTAACGTAATAATAATAATTATTATTTTGCAGATTATTATTATCATTATCAACATATTTATTATTATTATCATTAACACTATTTATGAATGGCGTTAGTTTTAAATAGGGAAAATTGTGTTGTGCTATACATATACATATTATCGTTACAACTCACCAAAACTTTAAGCACGATAAATTATTATCATTATTTTATTATCATCACCAATAGTAGTAGAATTATTATTATTCTTAAATATTATTATTATTCCTTAATTGGTAAAAGTTTCATGTGCAAGCGATTTATGATGAATACTACCTAATCATTCATTGGAGCAGCACTGTATTCAAGAGCTTTCTATTGTTAAGGACACAAGGAAGAAATTTTATGTTTAGTTAACTGTTTGTTTCTCACATAGTTATCTTCAAATTCTGTTTCTTCAAAATATGAATTATTCTATTTACACTTTTATATTTTAATTTATCAATTCACTTCTAGAATATATGGGTGTTTAATAGAGCTTAATTCACAACGAATTTACTGTTTTGATAGAATCTTGAATGGAATAAATTTTGAGTGTTATTTTTTGGTGGACTTATTTGCCCTAACAAATTAAAAAAATTGTGAATTCGATTTGAGTCCATTTCGATAGATTTTGTTTAATTGAAAAACAAGAATTTAATTAACAATTATAAATAAATAAGTATTTAACATTTGAAATTCATCTAAGAAAATTTCGATAAGCGAGTTCAAAAATTATCTGTTTTCAATTATAATATAACTATAAAAATAATATAATAATTTTCGACATTAAAGTTCATTGTTCTTGGCTTAAATCGGCACACATCAAAAAACTCAATACCCCCAACATCAGCCATCAATCCTAGCAACAACTAACCTTACATTAACAACGTCGAAAACACACACATACACACAAAAGAACATTAACTGAATCAATCAAACATCAACAAGACTTACAACAATTAATAATAACATCAATAGCATCAACACAACGTAACATTAACATCAACATTAACGTAAATACCAATGTGAAAAACTCGAAAAATCCATACCTACAGACATTTGTGGACCTTTTCTGGGATATTTTTGAATTGAACGCAGCGTGAAAATTAACTTTTTTTAATGGAAGGAAGGGATCTCGGTGAATTTTTTATTTAAACCATTCTGTTTTTTTAATATTTCATAAATATTTGTTTATGTGCGTGTGTGTGTGTGTGTGTATGTGTGTGTGTGTGTGTGTGTGTGTGTGGTGTGTGTGTGCGTGTAAATATTTCATTTTAGGGTATTTTATAACTTATTTTTCTCCTCCAAAAAGAAAACTTATAAATGAAAAGAGTTCACATTTTAAATAAATATCTTAAAATGGTCCAGAATTTTCAAAAATAAATTGGAGACTTTTATTGCCTTAAAATGGTCCAGAATTGTTAAAAATAGAATCGAAGTAAATGGAAGACTTGAAGTTTCATTAGGAAACGATTAACGCTAATCTTGAAACCAATCAATCAATCAATCAATCAATTAGCTTATAAAGCGCTATTTCCGCGATGTTCAACAGCGCTCCTCAATGAATTTTGAAAACAGATGGGTCTTGAGATCCGCTCTGAACTTCGCAAGCGATGGAGAAATAGTTAGAGAAGTAGGCAGAGAGTTCCAGAGAAAAGGACCAGAAAAAGCAAAAGCAGATTTGGCAAAAGAGTGTTTAACACGAGTTAAGAAAAAGCGAGAAGAAGAAGACGATCGTAAACCGGGGCGTTTAGGTTCAATTAATATATCTGATAAGTACTTAGGAAATAATTTAGATTGAGACTTATACATGAACGTGCAAATTTTAAAAATTATTCTATATTTTATAGGTAGCCAGTGCAAGAGAACAAGATATGGAGGTATATGAGAAA
>NW_008704435.1:2239703-2248225 GCF_000326865.2 Helobdella robusta | reverse complement strand
ATAAGAAGAATGAGAAGATGATAGAAGATTTTTTGGAGGTCTAGAGAGTTCAAGGAAGCTGTAACCATCAGGAGTAGCAAGAATAAGAGAGGGAGAGTTAGAGTCCTCGTGCCAAGTTTCAGTAAGAGTAAAAAAATCAGGTAAGGAGGAAGAGATTATTTGATGGATATAGAGCGATTTTTTATTAATTGGTCTTATGTTAATATTAAACAGTGAAAATGTAGAGGTAGGTTGAATATTGGTATTTTTAAATCTAGTTATATTATTTAAACTAATAGAATTAGAATTATTATTCTTATCATTAGTATTAATTACATTAGGATTAGAGTAGGATTTAA
Source organism: Helobdella robusta (assembly GCF_000326865.2). Taxonomy (NCBI): domain Eukaryota; kingdom Metazoa; phylum Annelida; class Clitellata; order Rhynchobdellida; family Glossiphoniidae; genus Helobdella; species Helobdella robusta. Next base: position 2,247,887 of record NW_008704435.1, on the reverse strand, counting down.
TAAAATTATTATTATTCTTATTATACTTGCTAATAACATTATTATTATTAATATAATTATGGTTACTAACTATATTTATTTTTTTGTTAGAGTTAGATTTATTATTTTTATTGTTATTATTAGACCTAAGATTAAAGTAAAAAATTCGCCGCCGAACTACTCTCGTCGGAGACAAAGGAGTGTTAGAAAGGCTTAAGAGAAAGTCTCTAGAATAAGACATAATAATATTTTCAAGTTAAGGAAAAGATGTTGAAAGATATAGAAAAAAATAGTCATAGTAAAAAAGAAGAGAACTCACTTGTTCAGAAGCAGAAAACAAGAAGCCACCCAAATTAAAAAACCACCGAGAAAACGTGCCGCCATCACGCTAAACGTAAGTCTCCAAACCTTATATGCCTTTACTGGCAAAAATAAATTAAGCTAAAAACAATGATCAAATGAAGTAAAGAAATTGTGAGTGAATAAAATTTCAAATGTTTCAACGTTAACAGGCATAGCTGTTGGACTGAGTTTGGCAGGTTTTGCGGTTTTGTTGTTCGCCATCGGAGTAGCCATCTACTACTACCTGAAATGGAGATCTCCTGAGTAGGCTTGCTTTTTTTCATGATTTAGATAAAAATAATATTAATGAGTATGTTGGCAATGTAGTAAATATTTTTATGTTGAACTTTCTGCATTTTAGTTGAGAAAGCTAAGCCTTCATAAAATAATTGAATCAATCATTACGCCATGAAGTATCAAAAACTTATTTAAAATCTCAGCTTTATAAAATCTTAAATGAAAACAGAGTGAACATTTTTTCAAAGTACAAGAACCATAAAACACATCACAGTCCAAATGCAGACGACAGAAAAAGTGACCATCACAACCAAAACAAGAGGTTCCAATTCATCAGCTTGGATTTTTTGCGAACGAAACTTCCAACCTACAAAAACATGGACTTCAACAGTTCTACAAACTCAAGCCAGCAAACGTTCGTTTGCGGCAAGAGGTTCAGCTCTGACGACCAGTTTGGCACTAAAAGTTCCAAAACTATCCTAATTCGCAATTCTGTTGAAAATGAATTTGCCAGCTCTTTGTCCACTCCTGGTCTGTGTGTGACATCAGTTAACTTTTCAAATTTTAATTCTTAAATAATATTTTCTGATGTTTTTTTTCATATTAGAGTAATAAATTTAAGAAACATTTTTACTATTTTTTTTAATCTAATGCTTTCAGTCAGCCTAAGCGCGAAAAACAGCAGAAGCAGTAGCTCTAGCAGCAGTAGCAGTCCCACGACCAACGATAAGAACACCATCAAAATAACTCAAGTCAATATGAATTACACCACTTCAGATATCCACAACAACATCAGCAACAACAGCAACAACGTTGACAACAAATTGAAAAGCAACCTCACCAACTCTGACAGCATCTACATCATACCAAGTAATGATATTCCAACGAGAAAATTATCAAAAGAAACCAGCAAACTCCAGTATGAAACGCCTACAACTTCAACAAACGACTGCAACTCAGCAACCACTCTTGCTACAACCGCAACCTCGCCAACAACAGAAACATTAACAACGAAAACAGCATCCATAACATCCACAACAAATTCGGACCAGCAGCCAATGAAGAAGACGAAGGAGGATCAAGAAAGAAGAGTTACAAGTATCGTCACGGAAGACATTTGGAACTCAACCCTGGATAAAATTTTTGACAGTGCCTTATCTTTGCATGAGATGGATCGTGGTACTCTCAGAGGGGCACGACTTTCCGTTTATCCAGAGTAGAAAATTTTCACTTGTTTGCTACAATACCAAAACAATCTACCATAATTTCAGACCTGACTTTAAATAGTTGAATAAAGATCATAATAGTTTTTATTTATGTTTTTTTTTGACAAAATGTCAAATTTTTTGTTAATTTTTACAAAAGTTTTTAAATGGGTAAGTTAAATAGTAGGCTTGAAATTTTGATGTTTAGCAGCAATGCATGTTCAACTTTCAATCGTGACTCATGATTTCATCTTATCTTATGACAAAATAATTGAGTTTTGATGTGTTTTATATTTTGCTAAAAATGTTTGGAACCAATTATAAGAACATTAAAAAAATAAATAACAAGGACACACATAATCAGTGGTGGATTTAGTATTTGCCGCCCGTCAAATTTCAAAATTTTGGCCAGCCTTGTCAAGGTTCTCTAATTCTGCCTCTGTAAATATTTGCGATTTTTGAAAACCAGAAAACCTCAACTTAATATTTACTATTATTAAAATATTATCGCGAATTATAATTTAATTATTAATAACCTACCTTTTACCTAAAATATTATCATTGATACAGTATGTTTATTACACAGTTATATCACATGTACCATAGTTAATGTCTTACAATTGATTGCATATTAAAGATATTGTAGTTAATATTTTGCGTAGTCCGGATAAATATCCAGATGGCTCCCATATCATGATCCCATCATGATCCATGATAAATCTTGGCTAAGCAATTACGGTTGTTTTATAATTTTTTCGCTGTTATGCCTTCTGAATTGTATTTTATCCGTTGTTTGTGTTTTCATCATATTGATTAATAGCAGTAGCAGGAACTATCAACACTTTATTTTCAGTCACTATTTGGCTTTTCGTCTGAGAAATTTATAAACTTCAGTTAGACTTTCATTTCTGTACGTTGATCATTATTTCAAGCAATATGCTGTCTAGTTTACAACAACTCTGTCTGGTAACTTCGTTGTAAATATTCTTGGAGTAAAATAAAATTGAGACGAATACATCGTTTACAAATAAGTTTTCAGCTAGGCTGTCGTCCGTTCAATATTTCTTATATCTATCACGTTCTCTTTTAAATATGACGCAATGTACTGCGTCTTTATGTACGTGTTTGTTTGTATGTGTATGAATGTGGTGTGCATGCGTGTGTGCGTGTGAGAGATGGTCTTGAGTGTGAGTGAAAGATTGGATATGAAGTCTACATTCGAAAATATTTACTGATGTTTGATCTAATAAAATGAAAGAGCAAAAAGTAAAATAACATTATTATCATAGAGAAGTTTATTTTTACTTCTGTGAAAATGCTAAATAAATTAATATATTCAATTATAATAGAAAAAATAGTTACAAAAAATTGAACTCACCTTTGTTAACTCATTTTTTAGATTTGTTATCAAAACAGATATAGCTTAATCTGAAGAGAACGTTACACGAAAATTTGTTTTTGAAGAGTTATTTCCAAAGCAAAATTACCAATCCATATTTTAAAAATTATGTAAAGAAAATTCAGTGAGTGGTTTTCATGCATCGTATATCTTAATAAGACACTACATCCAAATTTCAATTAAAAAATTATCGGAATTAGAACTCTAGATATTGGCATCGAATGAGCCGCTAGAGATTCGCATAGTATAATATTTAGATCAACCCCTACGGGTAGAGTGATTCCGTGATTCTGTTTAAATTATTTTATAACTTTATAAATCGGTATAGTTTTGTTTTCTGAGATAATCAGCTTTAAACGTGTTGGGGTTTTCTATCTTTTTTCAAAATATCTTCATAATAAAGTTTATTTTTCTCTTTTAATCCCCGCAAATTGCAACATTAACACTATTCAATTTTCGATCATTAAATGAAGCGCAACAATAAAAATATTTTTTATACTATGTTCACTTTTAAACATTTTTGTTATGTTTCCAAGATAAATTTTTATTTATTAAATTAGTATTAAAATATAATTTACTAATTAATGCGATCGGGCTAACCTTTATTCCTCAACTTCCCGCCATGAATTTTGACGTTCCGGATCTAATTCCCGACGAACAGTATAACGTTGATGAAGTGAGGAGGGCTGATTAATTGCATTTTTATTTTTTAATAATTTAAAATAATTTTAATTATTTATAATTTTAATTTATTATTATTTATTATTCTAATTTAATAATATTAATATTGAAATTAAGTTTTAAATAATACTAGAGTCTGGATTGTTTCGCCGCCAAAAATTTGATTTTTAAATTAAACATTTATTATTAAATATTAATGATTTAAAAATTATAGTGATCAGATTACAGATCACCTGTCTGACTTAATCTTAACTTAACTTAACTTTCTCTAAAGCCTAAACTAAAGTAAATAATTAAATATAGTTTTTAATTTAATTAAACCTGTATAGCTTATAAAGACTTTTTTTTTAAATGATAGCTAGCAATACGTAAAATAAACCATGATCAAATCAAATTAATATTAACAAAATTGAAAATTCAGAGTCGTGTGGATTATTAATAACACAGAAAGTTAAATAGAGATAAAAGTGCATTTAGAAATTATTTTAAATACTTCATTTAATTTAATTAGATAAAAATAAAAACCATCGACAATTTTATATTTTTATCTTATTACTTACTTAAAATTTGATATTTATATTTGTATTATTATTTTTTTTATTATAAATTAATAAATAATTAATTTTAGTATTTATTTTAGTTTAAATATAAAATATAAACTCATGTTTGATTTTCTAGGCGAAGTTTGTATCGAGTTTCAGTTGGTTACTCTCAAATGCCGGCTACATAGTCAAACGACCGACCGATCAGATTCATCGGAAAAAAAAGTTTCTGGTTTGTACCTTGAGTTCACTTTTAAATTAATATTTAAATTTAAGTTTACATACATCATCCAACCTTGGGGAGCTGGACGCTAAACGAAGATAGAATAGATACAAACACACTAAAATTCAAGTTTACTTAAAAAATTTTTTCAATACAAGTACATACCATTTAAAAATCATTATAATGAACAAAAGACTAGCGATAAGTTAGTTGTCGCTAACATGGTAGTTTATTAGTGTAATGGTTAAGGTGTCCGGTACTGCTGTTGCACTAACTGGATTTGAATGCAAAGAAATCCCTGTAGACCACAAGCAGTCTGTGTCACATGTTAATTCACCATTGAGAGTATTGTTTAATTAATTTATTCATAAATTAGTAGCAATTATAAAATAAATTACATTTTACATTAGAAAAGGAAATGGATTTTCTAGAATATAAAATTTTTTTTCAAACCTATCAACTTTTTGTACGTAGATTCATGTAACAAGTAAATTTAGCATTTAATTTTATTTTTCAGTTGCTTCTTGTTTGTCTTTCCTGAGAACAAATGTTTATTTCATTTTATGATTGAAATTTTGCAAAACTTTGACAGTTTATTATGTTCCAGGTGGTTGTGCTAGATGAGTTCCACTAATGTACTCTACACACACGCACACACACATACGCACGCACGCGCGCGCCCACACACACATACAGAGCAAATAACAGTAACAAGTAAATGAAACAGAAATAAAGTTTATTTATTTTATAGCAACCATCCAGCCATCCTTCTTGCCATTAGGTTGTATCACATTGAGGAAGAAATAGGAAAATATTGTTTTGTATTGTATAGTATGTTTTGTATTGTATAGTATTTATTGTATTGTATTGTATTATATTGTATTGTGTTTTGTTGTATAGTATTGTATTATATTGAATTGTGTTGTATTGTATAGTATGTATTGTATTGTGTTGTATACTATTGTATTGTATTGTGTTGTATTGTATTGTATTGTATAGTATTGTATAGTATGTATTATATTGAATTGTATTGTATTGTATTGTATTGTATTGTATTGTATTGTATTGAATTGTACTGTATTGTACTGTATTGTATTGTATTGTATTGAATTGTATAGTATTGTGTTGTGTTGTATTGTATTGTTTGTGCTGTATTGTATTGTGTTGTATTGTATTGAATTATGTTGTTTTGTATGGTTTCATATTGTATTGTATTTTATTGTATGGTTTTGTATTGTATTTTATTGTAAATAGATAGACGTCATTAACACATCAGACAACCTTAATATTTTATTTTATTTATTTTCACGTCAACTTGTTACTCTTATTATTATTAGTAGTTGTAGTAGTAGCTGTAGTAATAGTAGTAGTAGCAGTTGTAGTAGTAGTAGTTGTTGTTGTTGTAGTAGTAGTAGTATCGGCAGTATTAGTAGTAGTAGTGGTAGCAGTAGTCGTAGTAGTATTTAAAATTCTCGATATTATTACCATCAAGACTGTTATTATTGATTTAAAACAGTTCTTTGAATTGTATGGCTCTGATGAATGAATGAACGAACGAACGAACGAAAAGAAGAATGAATGAAAGAATGATTGAATGAATGAAGACACACGTGACATCTTTCCTTACCAAGACTATTTACCACGGGGATTATGAACTTCATTATAGCTAATTTAAAACTCTTAATAACCCATTTAATCGTTAATTAATCTTTTAATTAATTCATTCATTCAATTTGGTAATTAATTAATTAGTAGTCTAATTGGTTAGAGCACCTGTTCTAACTGTTGCTGTGTGACCGGGTTTCAATGCAAATAGGTCCTCGTCTATCACATGCAGTGTGTGTGCGTGTGTGGTATGTGTGTGTGTGCGTGTGCGTGTGTGTGTGTGTGGATAATTTCAATGTTAACAGCAATGTAAAATAATAATAAATAACATAATATAATAATAATAAATATAATAAGATGGATATAGATAGTTGTAATAATAAATCAGTAATTATTTTTTTAATTATTTTTTTCCCGGGCAGACGAGCTCGATGGTGAAGTACCTGGCGACCTGTGTCGCCTACTACAGAGCCGTCTCTAGACTGTTCCCCTCCGAGACTAGACACTTTGAATGCAGTTAGTTTGCTGATGATGGTGATGGAAATGGTGATGGAGATGGTGACAATAACGATGATGATGAGGATGATGTTGGATGTGATTATAATGGTGAGGATGGTGGTGAAGATGTTCGTTGTGGGGATGGTGATGATGAAGATGATGATGAAGATGATGGTGAAGAAGATGATGGTGATGGTGAAGATGAGGATGAAGATGATGGTGTAGATGATTTAAAAAAATAATGATTGTACACATGTTTTCTTGTTTATTCATCTTTCAGTTCATTAGTTTCTCTATACAAATGTATACCTTCTTTATTATTCTATTCATTCTTCCATTCTTCTTTTTCATTTTTTGATTGATTGATTGATTGATTGATTGATTGATTGATACATTCATTCATTCAGTTGTTCATTCATTTATTCATTCATTCATTCAGTTGTTCGTTCATTCATTCACTCACTCATTCACTCACACACTTACTCATTCACTTACTTTGTCATTCACTCATTCATTTATTCATTCATTCACTCATTCATTCACTCACTCATTCATTCACTCATTCATTCACTCACTCATTCACTCAATGCAGATCACAAGTCGATTGATGATTGGCTGAGGAGCAAAGGTTTTGGAATTCCCAATGAGGAATTCGATTACGATGAGATGATGTCGTCTCAACCATTCCACAAGGTCTGTTTCAGTTTAACGATGGTGATGATGATGTATGATAGTGATGATGATGTATGGGGATGATGATTTATGTATGATGATGATGTATGATAATGATGATGATGGTGATGTATGGCGATGGTGATGATGATGATGAAGATGGCAATGATGATGATGACAAGGGCAAATTATTTAACCCCAGGGTGTGCATTTGAAGTTGATTGACAAGATCATGACCGCTCACATTTATCTGAACTTCTCAGCTGAAAGGGTTACGAGGTGAGCTGATGGTGATCATTATCGCCTTCACCATCATCATCATTTACATCATCATTATCATTTGCACCATCATCATCATTTACATCATTATCATCATCATAACCACCGTCAGGGAGCTCCACCTGGAAGACTCTTCAGCATCACCATCAACAACTCTGAACACGAATAGCGTGGAAGACATCATTGTTTTCTGGGTGAACACGGTGATGAAGATGATGGTGGAGAAGAGGAGGAGGAGGAAGATGATGATGATGAAGACGGATGATGATGATGCTGATGACGAGGAGAGTAAGGAGTTGCTGAGGCTGTTGACTGTGGGACAGTTGGAAGATTTCGTGGACGGAAGGGCTCTCTGTTCGTTGCTGTACTTCTATCAGGGCTCTGCTGGTCTTTCTGCTTTGAGTTCCAAACTTTTGGATTTTGAAGGTTGGTTGGTTGGTTGGTTGATGGTTGGTTGGTTAGATGGTTATTTGGATGGCTGGCTGAATGGTTGGTTGGTTGGTTGATGGTTGGTTGGTTGGT
>NW_008704435.1:2236837-2239170 GCF_000326865.2 Helobdella robusta | reverse complement strand
ACACACGCGCGCACACACACCACACACACACACACACACTTACACACACACACACACACACACAGAACAGACACCCACACACACACGCACACGCACGCACACACAGACATTTCTTTGAACGATCCACCGGGCATAGCCGACTCCCTACACAACCTCCAGTTATTCGTGACTGCTCTAGACAGGCAGCACTCGCCACCATCACCACCCACACCCACACCCCCTCCACTGATACACCTAACAATCCACGACCTGTTTCACTGCCCCAACCAACTCACCCCAAACGTCATGTGCCTCTTCGTCGATCTCTTCTGCCTGGCGTATGGTCGCTGTCCTGATGGCGACGATGACGTCATCGTTAATAATGCTAATGACCTCATTAATATTCATGACCTCATTAATAATAATGATAATAATAAAAACAGTAGAGTTTTTGATGAGAGTATTTTCGCCAGGAATACTGTTTCAAATAGCAATCGGAGCTATACTAGTTGCAGGTTCAATTATGACGATGATGATGATGATAACAGTAATAATAATAATGATAAAATTAATAAGAATAATAATAATGGCGTCGTCGCTAGGGTCGTATCAGCTCCATCTACTGGGAGGGAGGCTTTGTTTGGGTTTGTATGTTTGTCGTTGTTTGTTTGTTTGTTTGTATGTTTGTTCGTGTTTGTTTGTTTGTATGTTGGTGTTTTTTATGTTTGTTGGTGTTTTGTTTGTATGTTGGTGTTTGTATGTTTGTTGGTGTTTGTATGTTGATGTTTGTATGTTTGTTCGTGTTTATACGTTGGTGTTTGTATGTTTGTTGTTGTTTGTATTTTTGTGATTGCATGTTTGTTCGTGTTTGTTTGTATGTTTGTTCGTGTTTGTTTGTATGTTTGTTTGTGTTTGTATGTTTGTTCGTGTTTGTATGTTGGTCGTGTTTGTATGTGTGTTGGTAAATCAATCAATCAACTTTTCAATCACTCCAACTCCCAGAGACCAGCACCAGAAACTTCTCCCAAAAAGGAATAAAGCGGCCTGGATGCCAGGTGGTGATGATGATGAAGATGATGATGATAGTGATGACGATGAAGATGATGATAGTGATGATGATGATAATGATGATGTTGATGATGATGATGATAGCGGTGATAATGATGAGGATGACGTCATATCACCATCATTTTATTTAACATCATCATCATCACCACCATTATAGCATCATCACCACCATTATAACATCATCATCATCACCACCATTATAACATCATCATCATCATCACCATTATAACATCATCATCATCATCACCATTATAACATCATCACCACCATTCAGAAAATCCAGTGAAGTCAATTCCATCAACCAACGTCAACTAGTTGGTTTTTTTTCTTATTTCATTTTTTCGTTTGTTCGTTCGTTCGTTTGTTTGTTTGTTGGTTGGTTTTTCGTTCGTTGTTTGTTTGTTTGTTGGTTGGTTTTTCGTTTGTTTGTTTGTTGGTTGTTTTGTTTGCTTGTTTGTTTGTTTGCTAGTTTGCTTGTCAAGTTCATATAAAATATTTGAATTTGTTTGCAGTACGCTAATTGAGAGGTTGAATGGACCACAATTGGTGACTCCGAGATCTCAGCAACAACAACAACAACAACATCATCAACAACAACAACAACATCATCATCAACAACATCATCAACCAAGACAGCAACAACAACTACGACAACATCAACAACAACTACCAAAACAACTACAAAAAGCCGCATCATCATCAGCAACAAAAACAACAACAGAGTTGATCAACACCCTGAACAATTTAAAAATATCTTACAACCGTTATGATAATGATGACGACTGTAGTGGTGATGATGATGATGGTGGTGGTGATGATGATGATGAAGAAGAAAATAATAATTATAATAAAATCAATAATAGTAATAATTATAGTATAAATTATAATAGTAACAAGTTGAATGGTGATCTGCAGAGTACAACTAACCAATCAACATCATCATCATTATCAACAACAACATCAACATCATCATCATCATCAACAACATCAACATCATCAACTACAACAACAACATCAACAACAATGACAACAACTTGGAAGAAATCCAACCTTACTAAATATGATCAAAAAATTGCTCCGTCATCATCAACATCATCATCGCCAGTTACGTCTCTACAACTATCATCAACACCGACGACAACGTCGTCGCGACTACAATCATCACCACTACCACCACATCCACCGTCATCACCATTCGTACCACCATCATCATCATCATTGAATGGGGATAACAAAGGGTATGGGGGTGGAGAAAATTCTAAATTAAATAATAATAAGAATAAGAA
>NW_008704435.1:2195880-2236787 GCF_000326865.2 Helobdella robusta | reverse complement strand
GATTGATTGATTGATTGGTTGATTGATTGGTTGATTGATTGATTGATTGATTGATTGATTGATTGATTGATTGATTGATTGATTGATTGATTGATTGATTGATTGATTGATTGATTGATTGATTGATTGATTGATTGATTGATTGAATGTTGATAGATTGATAAGCAGCAGGATGAAATCTCGTGAGGTGCAGAACAACCATATGAGTCAAAGGATTCGTTCCAATGCTTATATCAGGGTCTGTCTGTTTGTCTTTTTGTGTCTGTCTGTCTATCTGTCTGTTTGTTTGTCTGTGTGTCTGTTTGTTTGTGTGTCTGTCTCTGTTTGTCTGTTTGTGTTCCTGTCTTTTTGTTTGTATGTTTTTTGTTTGTCGGTGTGCGTCTGTTTGTATGTGTCTTTGTGTATGTCTGCCTATTTGTGTATTTTTCTTTGTGTTTGTCTGTCTGTCTGTCTATTTGTGTCCATTTGTCTGTATGTGTTTTTCTGCTTTTTCTTGTCTATCCGTGTTTTTACCTGTTAGTTTTTCTGTCTGTCTGTGTGTGACTTTGTGTGTTGGTTTGCATTTTTGTCGTTACGATCTTTCGTGTGCTTCTGTTCTCGATCATGTGTATGTGTGTTTTTAGTTGCGTTCCAAATGTTTTGTTTGGCGTTTGTGTGAGTGTGTGTACGTGTGTGTTTTTATGTGTGTTTCTTTACATATTTATTGTGAAGAATTTGTATGCATGCATATGTATTTACATGTGTATGTATGTGTATTTGCCAGTTTGTATGTGTGTGTTTTTGTGTGGTTTGTTTGTTTCTGTGTCTAATGTTTATGTGCTGATATGTTTTTGTATTTTTTTGTATGTTTTCCTTGGGTTTATGCGTATATAGTAGGTTCTTTCAAGTGTTAGCTGGCTTCTAACATTTGATCATGCCGTATCAAATGAATTAAAACCCTTGAATGTTGTATTGAGGACAATTTCAAACATTTGTTTTTCAGCAACCTGCTAATTGCTATGGTGTGTGTGTGTGTGTATGTGTGTGTTATTAAAGTACATAAGTGTGTGTGTGCGTGTGTGTTTGTGTGCTTGTGTATGTGTGTTGTTATTGTATGTGTTAGTATGTGCGATTGTAAAGGTTTCTATGTTTTTTTTGTGGTTCAATTCTTAAAGTACATTATTAAAATTTGTTTATTAACATTCATCACTGTCAGCTTCTGGAGATGCAGAAACGACAGGAGTCGCAACTGCAGCAACCACATCAGCCACATCTTCAACAGCTACCACATCGGCTACAACAACATCAAAAGCAACAAAACTGTCTTGAGGAATTGGATACAGATCTGGCAGACCAATGCTATGTTGATGTTGCAAAACTTGGTTCAATGGCAGGTTTAACAACAACAACAACAACAAGAGGACAGATAAAAACAGCGTCGTCACAAGCATCATCAACAATATCATCCGACCAGTTTCCTTTTCCAACGGCCAACAAAACAACGAAACAACAGATGACACCAACAAACGCAATGTTGCGAAACACATCAGCGACAATGACGTCATCATTCAATCCTCTGACGTCATCTAGAGAGAATATATTTTTGAAGAATTACAAAGAGGATGATGGAGGCGATGATGATGATGATGGGGAGGAGGACTGTTGTGATGACAGGTTCAATTACAATCATGCCTACGATGGTAACAACAGTAGCAGCGCTAGATCGCATCAACAACAACTACAACAACAACAACAACAACAACAACAGCAGCAACAACTTCAACAACAACATCATCATCAACAGCAACAACTAAAGAAAAGTTGCAACAAGATGAAGTTGCCATCAAGCAGGAAAATGAATCAACCTCCTCAGTCAACATTTTCGCATCTGTTGCCGAAATTTCCAACAGCGACATCAACAACAGCAACATCTTCAGCCATGACGTCAACAGCTCACGTGATTCCATCGTCCTCATCTTCTTCTTCTTCATCTCCTGGTCTCTTGAATAATCTCACGCCAGCAACAATCTCAACATCACCTCTCATCTCAACTCAACTCCGTCAACAAAATCGTCAACAACAACTCCAACTAAATTCGCAACATCAGCAAATTGCTGCTGATGACGTGTTGCAGCAGAGTCAACAAAATATTTCAACAAAACCGCAACGAAAACAGCAGAGAAGAAAGCGAACCAGCCAGGACGAGGATGTTGCTGATCCCAACTGCCAACAACAACAACAACCGCATCGTCAGCAACAACAAAATCAACTGCAGTTTGATCAACAGCAACATTTTCTGCAGTACCAACAACAGTTGCAACAACTAGACCACCAACAGTATCAGCAGCAAAATTTACAAGAAAGTCCCCATCTTCAGTCGGTTGTCTATTCAGTAGACACCTCACCAATGCATCCGCAACATCTGCAACTGTCTCACCCATCGACCTACAGATCTTATCATGCTAACAACACCATCCATTATCAACCACAACCCACCACATACATGCAGCACTACCCAATAATGTCTTCCACCCCATTCTACCCACAATCCCCAACCACCCCTGCCAGTACCTACCAACGTAATGCCCAACAATTCTACCCCATCACATCACAAATGTCCTCTCCGCAGAGTTTTGGCTATGTTGCTCAGTTTCCTCAACAGTATCATCAACATCAGCAACAACAGTATCAACATTATCAGCAACATAGTCAACCGCAACATCAACAAAGACAGCGACAACCCACAATACCCCAGGCAAGCGTGAGTGGTGTTGGTAGTGATGTTTTTGACGATGGCGGGGATGGGAAGGTGGAGAGGAAGTTGTTTGTCGATGAGGATGTCGACGATGACGTCATCATCTATCAGTCGTCGTCGCAAAAATGCCAGCAGCAACCACATCAACATCAACAACAACAACAAAACAACAACGATGGCAAAAGTGTTGATCTTCATTTTGAAAATCTCGAAACAGCTCGTAGCAACAACACAACATCGACACCGACGACTACAACGGCAGCAGTGGCAGTAACCACAACAACCACAACGACAATCGTCAAAAAGCCGCTAAACAAGCCACAAGGATTTTTCATCGGGTTTGATGATGGCGGTCATCCGGACAACCCATCACTACTCTTATCGCCACTCTCAAGAAGAAAACATCCTCCCACGCAGTTTTCCAGCCTGGATAAAAAACCGCATGGGAAAAACCGGAATTATGCTGATGAGCAGCAACTATTAGTAGCTACTAACAGTGATGACGAGGTTGCTAAAAACAGCAGCAGCAGCAGTGCTAAAGGAAATAATAATGACAACGATGAGATTGACGTAGGGAAGAAGATGTCTCCAACAACAACAACAACATCATCAACAACAACTGCAACATCGGCAACAACAACCTCAACAAAAACCGTCAACAAGCAACAAACGACCACCAACGGCAATGACGATGATGATGATATGATGCATGTTGGGGAGGGCAATGAGAATGATGGTGGTGATGATAAGGAAAATGATGATGATCAGGTGAGTTGATGTGGCGGTGATGATGCTACACACACACACGCACACACACGCACGCTTGTACGCACGGCACGTGCATTCACACACATACATACATCACACACCATTACATACGCGCGCGCACATACACACACACACGCACGCACACACGTGACAGAATCAACTGTTGATGGATGGACAACAGCAGCAAGAAATAGAGAAGAGGTACATGAAAATTGAAGAGAGATTGAGAAAAAATAAGGAGGAGATGGAGATGAAGAGGATGAAGATGGAAGATGAGGCAAGAATGATGAGAGAAGTTAAGAGGTGGGTTGCCTGTTGGTTGCTCGTTGCTGGTTGCTGGTTGCTTGTCTATTGTACCTTGTCTGGTTGAATGTTGTTTGATGCTGTTTTATTGGTTGGTGGTTGTTGTTTTTGTTGTTGTTTGCTGGTCTGTTGCTTCTTATCTTTAATTCTTCAACTTACATATCCACACCACCAGATTGAAAGATGAAGAAGAACAAAGAAAGAGAGCAGAGGGGAAAGAGAGACGAGAGATGATTTTCGCTATGTACCAGCAGAAGAAGGCAGGGGTCGATGGTTCGAACGCGGGTCTGAGCAGTGGAGCAAATATTGGAGTCACTAATGTGGCTGTCGCTGGTGGTGGCAGTGGTCACTTCGATGGTGACAATAACGTCATTTCTAAGCAACAACAACAACAAAAAGTTCTGACGAGAACAGGCTCGTCAAGAAAACAGCATCAACAACTTCAGCAGCAGCAGCAAACGTTAACGAAACATTCAAGTTTGACGACTTTGAAACAGAACAAAGCTCTGTCGGCGTCTGCGACAACATTAGCAGCCACCACAACAAACACAACGAGATCAACCACCAGTACGCTCAACAAGCAGAAAGTTAAAAAATTTCACAAATCCAACCAACTCAACAACAACAACCAACCACAACAACAACAATCGTCATTTCCATTTGCGAATAAAGTTGCCACAACCAGCAGCAACAACAACCGGAGAAGAGGCAGCAGTAGTAGCAACAGTAGCAACAGTGGCAGCAGTAATCTGAATGTCAAGGGCAGCTTCAGTAATTTGGTCGCCGGTCGTAGCGTCAATACTAACAAGTACCTGAGCGTCTACTCTGGTAAAAATATGGCAGGTGGCTGTGGTAGTGATGTCTGTACCGGCGATGGTGTTGATGGCGAGAATGCTTTCAATCATGGTTGGCTTGATGTTTTGTTGGTGTTTTTGATGTCATTGTAGTTGTTTGTTGATGTTGGTGTTGGTGTTGATGTTGTTGTTGATGTTGTTGTTGGTGTTGATGTTGTTGTTGATGTTGGTGTGTATGTTTTCAGTCATTCTGTTTATTTTTACGTAAACCAGTGTTTCTATGCCTGTGTGTGATTCCAAACATTTCAATGTGAATGTATTATACATCGGTGGTACACACTAAAACGTTTGTATACAAACTTCTGTATACAAACTGTGACATACAAACTTCTGTATGCAAACTTCTTTATACAAATTTGACATACAAACACCTGTATTCAATTTTCGCCATACAAACTTTCACGTACAACCGTCTGTATGATGCAGATATGGTGGGCAGCAATTTCAACATTGCTCAGGATGTCGATGCCCAATCAACTCCGTCCTCTTATAATGGTTTGTTTGTGTTTGTTTGTGTTTGTTCATGTTTGTTCATGTTTGTTCATGTTTATTCATGTTTGTTTGTGTTTGTTCGTATATGTTCATCATCATCATTGACGTCATCGTCATTATGATCACGTGATTAGGTCCCAAACTGTTCGTGAAACCAAGCAGCAAATCGAACAGGCACTTGATTGAAAATGCCTTGAGTCACTGCTGCCTTGCCGGAACTGTCAATCAAGATAATAAGGCTAAAGTGCTAGAGGTTGGTTGGCTGGCTGGTTGGTTGGCTGGTTGGTTGGTTGGTCGGCTGGCTGGTTGGTTGGCTGGTTGGTTTGTAGATTAGTTGGTTGGCTGATTGGTTGGTTGGTTGGTTGGTAGGCTGGCTGGCTGGTTGGTTGGTTGGTTGGTTCGTTGATTAGTTGCTTGAACGTTGTGACTGACATTCAATTATGATGAAACATCCTCCAACTCACGACACCCACCCCAACGCGTGCAGGTCCTGCAGAGGTCAGAGAGCAAACATTTTGTCGTGTTGTTCAGGGACGTGGGCATGCAGTACCGGGGGCTCTACGCCTACAGCACCACCGCCTCCAATGGCGGGGCAGATGGGGATGAGATCGTTAAGTTGCACGGTGTCGGCCCCAAAATCGTCACCTCTAAACTGATTGAAAAGTTTTTCAAGTTGGTTGATTGATTTAAATGGTTGGATGAGTAGATCGATGAATGAATGGACGGATGGATGAATGAATGGATTGATGGATGAATGAATGGATTGATGGATGAATGAATGGATTGGACACACACACACACAACATCACAGGTATATACACAACACACACACACACGCAATATACTCCAAACACGCGCGCAAATTTGACACACACGACAGATACAACTCCGGGTCAAAGACCTTCTCGGAAGTGACGTCAACGAAGCATCTGTCGGCCACCATCGACGGCATCACTCTGCACGGGTCCGTGTGGCAGAAGGGGAGGCAGGCAGGGACAGTCACTGCCGCGGGTCTCATGTTTGGTTCCAAAAAGAACCTCATGGGGTGATGATGACATTAGGTGATGGGGGTTGTTTCGTTGTTGTTGGGTGATTGATTTTGACCTGATAATCTTCAGAGAGTTTATGTGTTCTCATCTGAATGAGTGATTAAACATTGTCAGTTATAAAGATAGAGACTCTGACTGAAATGACGAAGATTAATAATAAAGATAGTTAAAACGTGTTAGCAGATAATTCATACGATAACGAAACGAAACGAAACGTAACGAATTCACATAACTTAATTGCATTCATTTCATATTGATGCATTACTGGACTTTTTTTTTTCTATCACGATTTAAATAGCTCTTACCCACCGATTTCTAACATAATGAACTACCACAAAGTGCTTTCTAGCGATTGAATCAGTCCTTTCATTCATTTGTTCGTTCACATTATTGGTTATATTGCTATATATCACAAACTTGACTTAATATGTGTTTTTATATATCTTATACATGTTTATATATATATGTATGTGTGTATATATATATATATATATAATATATATATATATATATATATATACACATTGATTTAATTTGTAGGTTTTGGTTAAGTGTGTACATTTCGTTCGTATATTTTTTTTCATACATGTGTATCAAATTTTTTAAAATAAATATTTATTTATTTTGGAGTTGAAATTGTCGTGATTATTTATAATGATGGTGATGATGATGATGATGACGGGCTAATGATGATGATGGTGGTGGTGTCAGTATTGATCATTATTGCCTCGATGCTAATGATGATGAAAGTGATGATAATGATAGCAGTTATGATGATGGTGATGATTATGATATTGTTGATGTGCAGTATTAATTTTTTTTCATTAATTTTATTTTATGTTTTTTTGGGCCTTCTGAAATATATGTGGGTTTTGTGTGTATGTTATGTGATATATAGTGTATAGAGTGAATGTACGTCTGTGTATGTGTGTTTGTGTATGCGTGTCTGTGTGTATGCGTGTCTGTGTGTGTGTATGCGTGTCTGTGTCTGCATATGTGTGTTTGTGTGTGTGTATGCGTGTGTGTGTCTGTGTGTATGTGTATGCTTATTTGTCTCAGTTTTTACTCGTTTTATTTATCATTTTTACTAACTCTTAATTTATTCGTTTATATTTTGATGCCTTAGATCAATCCCCATGCACTTCACTATATTTACTTTGATTTTACTCGAATGCGATTTTCAATTTTGTTGAAAGATTTTTTTTCTAGTATCAATTAATTATAAGCTTCGTGTGTGTGTGTGTGCGTGTTTGTGTGTGCGTGTTTGTGTGTGTGTGTTGTACGTGTGGACACTTTACAAATGTAGGTGTGTATGTGTAAGCTTCATAGGAGCATATATCAGCTTTTTAGTTATATAGATAATAGATAATAATATGATATATATATATATGTTTATATGTAGATATGTTTATATATATATATATATATATATATATATACGCTTATATGTATACATATATACGAAACGAAACGAATAAAGGTTCGTTTCGTTTCGTTTCGTTTGATTTGTTGGAGTTGCTCCGAATATTTGGCCTGGTTGATAATTCGGTCAAAGTTTGACAACCGTCATCACTTTTTTGATTAAAGAGCATTTAATCGCTGATTGTTGTGAGCGAAAAATTTATTTGGGATGGTTAAATTGAAACATTTAAATATAGACAAGGGGTTGAATATTAGTATCTCGATGAAGAATTGTTGAGTTGAATGGACGTGAATCGTCTGCTGTTTTAATTTGTCAATGAATTGTTTCTCATTTTAAAAAATAATTTTTTTTAAGAATTGTGGGTTTTTCTTATTTGTTCTTTGGCTTCGGTCAACTTTGGCTGAATTCACTAACTATTCGGCGCATCTCAGCTGTGTGAGCGTTCGAGAAGATGATTAGTGCATGCATGGGTGGGAGAAATGGGCCTCTAGAAGTTGTAGGCTTATGATAAGATGATGCAAATGTATGAAAAAAGTATGAAAAAAGCTGTGTCGCAGATATTTTTTAGGTGGGGTCTTTCATCTCCGAGACGTTTTGCCTGTGAGTAAATTTCTCGTTTGTGGTTGGTTGGTCGGTGTGCTGGTTTATTTATCAGGTGAGTAGTACTGGTTATGTTTTAGTTATGCGTTCGTGTATAGATTACATTCAATTTTAAAATCAACCATTGGCCCAATCATTTGATTGATCAACCATATTTGCCCAATCATTCATTTGATATTGTTTATTTATTTATTCGTTCAATCAATCATTCGTCCATTCATTCATTCACATTCATTCATTCATTCATTCATTCTATCGTTTGTATCCATCCATTTTTAATGAATGTATGTTTTCAGTTGTAATTTTTTGGTGCCGAGTTTATTTTATTATTTTCAATAATTTTCTAAAATTGTTATCACCATTATCACCATTTTTTAAAATGCTGATGCCATTTGTTAGAAGAAGGTATCTACTACTACTACTACTACTACTACTTCTACTACTATTACAATAATAATAATAAGAAGAAGATGATGATGATGATATTAATGGTACTACTTTACTACTACTAATAAAGTGATATTAATAATAATATGAACATTTTAAATATTTTTAATAATAACAATGTTATTTTAATAAATAGTAATAATATGAGTATGGTCGATATTCAATGTCAGTATATTTATTTTCCATTGAGATCAAATTTTGAACATCCATTCGAATAAAGATGGCAACAACTGTTTTTGAAATTTATTTTTTTTAAATTTAACGATCCCATGTTTATAAAATTATAATGAAGATATAAGTATGATAAATAAATAGGTGTGGTAGAAATCTATTTGTATGTGTGTGTGCGTGCGTGTGTGTGTGTTAGTTTAGATCTTCTGTGTTGGGCACGTTGTCCTCCAATCTCATGTGTGCAATTTTACGGTGGCATCTCATGTGGAAGTGGAACCGATCAAGCCTACGCATGTGGCGGCGATATGTGGTCCTAGTTTCGCATCCAAACATCAGTAAAGATGACACGACTGCTCTGTAAACAGCAACCTTGGGGCACAGATATATACCATGTTTGTTCTGCAGCCGTCTGTTCAGTTTTCCAAATGCATCCCCTGCCCTAGCTAACCTTGCAGTGACCGTCGTCTATAGTAAAAGTGTTTGACAGATAACAACCACGGTAGCAAAATCTGCCCATAGAGTTAGAACGTCATCTGCCATCACGTCGGCCGCTGCCTCTGGAGACACAGGATACGATTGACATAAGGCTTCTGTCATTTTCAGACTAACTATGAGTCAGAATCTTTTGGCATTGTCGTGAAAACGATTGAACAGCGGCTGGACTTCCTGAGGCGAATGTGCAACCGGAGCACTGCCATCAGCAAAGAGAAGGTGGCTGTCAAAGTTTTTGCCTTTGCCAGCAAGCGTCTGATTTTAAAGACGTCATCATCGGTGCGATAACAAATTGGAACACCCGCATTGCAACTCTGAAAAGCGACCCGTAAGTATAATTTTATAAACATCGGCATTGAAGCCTTTATACTCTAGGCCCAGTTTTGTTCGGCTGGTCATGTCTTTTGATTGCCGGACTCATAAATCTCAAAACAAGTGTTTTTCGCACAGCTGGCCACTGGAAGTCGTCTCGCAAGCGGCGCAGTGCGGTCATACAGGACAACCTGAAGAAATGTGGACTCAATCGAGGCTCCTTTTGCCATGATGCTCTTCGATGTGGATAAGGAAATGCAAGTCTGCGGTCGATGGATTAGAAAGACCTCGAATCGCTGCACTTGAGGATAAAAGAAAACGCGACGTCCAAAGCAGCAGTGGCACGGGAGCGTGTGTCTGTCAGTCCTTTTCACGGGAATGCCTGTCGAGAATTTGACTCTTTGCTCGCGTGATGGCCCACCGATGACAAAATCCGTCGTACCGATGGTGCACTCCATGTGTATGTTTGTTTAAGAGTTGGTGTGTGTGCAGTTCAATTTTTGAGCAAGTTATCGAACTTTTATCGCGTGAATCAATCATGTTAATAAAATTTTTTGTAAAACTATGAATGAAAAAATTTCGTATAATTATGTTGTACTTCGAGTCAACGTCATCGCTTATAATAAACAATCCTCTTTGAATTTTCTCATAAATATAATTTTTTCAAATTAGTTTCTGTTTGAAATTCTAAAATGAAACTAAGCATTGGCGGGAATGTCTGCAATGTAATTTCTGAAATGATAGTGCTCTTTTTGGCTTTCGATTTGCCTGCATCGTTAAGCGAAAGTAAGACTTTTTAATTATTTTTAATTGATTTGAATTGTTGAAATTGAGATTTTAAATCGTAAAAAATCGAAATTAATGAACACTCATAAATACTTGTTCATTATTGGGTTGTATAATGCAACTATCACATATATGTAAGCATTTTAAATCTCAGTGGAAGACGTATAGCGTATTTTTTTTGTCATTTTATCAATCGACCAACCATTTAAGATTAAAATTTTGAATTAGTAGAATTTGAATTCTATGAGTTATTAGAGTGATAGTGAGTAACAAAACCACTCATCTAAACAATCCATCTCATGTCAATCAAACAGTACCGGTGAAGATTAAAAGTTCGGAGAATGACAACAGCACCGGAAGAACCGGCTCCAACAAAAACAGCAACTTCAGCAGCACGGACTACAAGCTCATGATGTTCCTGGACCCACCAAGTCCCTACAGACCCTTTCAGGATATTAACGTCACCTGTCTGAAAGTTTTTAACGCCAGCGAGAAGCAGACAGACAAGAGGTTGTACTTGTTTCATCTGATGGAGTTCGATCCAGATCCGGTCTTATACAACCTCAGCATCTCCTTTTCCAATCTTTCAGTGGATTCTATCTTGATTGTCAGCTCATTTTTCTACGTCTCGTTTTTATTTAATTATTTTATATTTCTTTATTAATTCAGTTATTATTTAAACTATTAAATAATAAAATATATCTACATTCATTGTATCGTGATTGATTTTCATCAAAGTTTGCGAATCATTTTTGTTGAACGGGTATTTTTAATGTTATTTAAATACCTAGAAATTGAATTTTCTTTCGCTAATTAACTAATTAATAAAATCTCGAAGTTCTAATTAGAAAATGGTATCAATTTTTAACCATCTTTATAACTAATTGACAAATTATTATTTCCATAACTTTAAAATTCCATGTTCATTATATAATTTTATAAAATCAAAATTGCAATTTTAAACGTTTCACGAAGACACTGTATGAGAAAGTCCAGATCGAGCAAAATAGTTCAGCCTTGATCTGTTCGTCCTCTGGGAACATCAGTGATCCAACGAACGGTGGCCTATTTCATTCCATCCAAATTACTTTTATCAATAAATTTCTATTTCACATTTTCACAAATACTGATACCGACCAGGAAGTTGGTATCAGTGTTTGCTTATAAAAAAGAATGTTTATAAAAAAGTTGTCTATAAAAAAGTAGCGTTTTTTAAGTTTTTGATCTATTTTGTCACAAGACAAACTGTCACAAATTTCTAACCCCTTCCACTTAAAGCATTTCACGATTTTTTGATGTCACATAGGAAAAAAATGATTTCTCTAAAATGGAACTTCTAGTATTATTTAATTATATAAATTATTAAATTACATAAAAATCCAAATTTAATTCGCCAATTTATTATTTAATAAACTTTGGAAAATTTTTATTAACAAAACGGTAAATTTTTATTCATTTCGATTATTTCAGTCTATTATCGACTCGGCCTACACGATGCCCTGACCGAGGGCAGTGAGAAGATGTCAAAGGTCAAGGTTCTTGTGTTCATCATGCTTGGACTGACCACCTTCATAGTCGGCCTATTCGTCATCGTCACCCTGTTCAAGAGGAAGAGAACCAATTACAGTTATTTGGCGTATTTGTAGAAATCTTTATTACATTAAATTTACCCTAAATTTTTCTTATTAGCAAATTTCTTATATATATATAATTATATATATATTTATTTATAGTACCTTTCAATGCTAATTAAATCATTTATAGTGTTAAATAAGTTTTTAGTGTAACAAAATATAGTTGGTTATGATAGGTAATGTAATTTGGTGTACTCAACTCTAAAGAATATTTATTTACGTTAATTATATACACTAATTAAAATTAGGAAGAGCAATTTACATGAAATCATTTGATGTTGGGTACAACTTATTAATGAAAAAAATAGATAAATAAATTGTAATGATAACTTGTTCAAAATATGAACACACCCCAAACCAACCAATCGTCACACCAACCAACCGACCAACCAACCAACCAACCGACACACCAACTAACCGACCAACCAACCAACCGACACACCAACTAACCAACCAACCAACCGACACTCCAACTAACCAAACAACCAACCAATTCCAACAACAGGACAGACCCCGTGGAATCCATCGACATTCAGGATAAGTGATGAAGATTTGAGATGAGTTATGATGATGCAGATGGCGATAACAATTGTTTGAATTTTTATTAAATTGACAATGCCATTTTTTTACAGCGTAACAACTTCCATTTTGTTAAATCATATCTTGACACCTGCAAATTTGTTTCAAGATTTTAAACAAAAAAAAAGTAAATGATTAATTAATCTCTTAATGTTTGATAACACCATTCACAAGATGCTCATTAGTGTTTCTTTACCAAATTTGTTGAATTCTTTGAGGGCAGTTTTAAACCTTGTAAGGAATTGAAATTTCGTTTGAAAAGTTTGAATAAAATTATTGAAACAATGAGCCCCAGAGCAAACTAAACACTCAACGTAACGGTTGTTATTAACTATTGAGCGTGATTTTATAACAATGCAAATGCTAGCTCTATCAATCAATCAATCAATCAATTAGCTTATAAAGCGCTATTTCCGCGATGTTCAACAGCGCTCCTCAATGAATTTTGAAAACAGATGGGTCTTGAGATCCGCTCTGAACTTCGCAAGTGATGGAGAAGTAGTCAGAGAAGTAGGTAGAGAGTTCCAGAGAAAAGGACCAGAAAAAGCAAAAGCAGATTTGGCAAAAGAGTGTTTAACACGAGTTAAGAAAAAGCGAGAAGAAGACGATCGTAAACCGGGGCTCTATAGCTCAATTTCTTCACAGAAGATATGTATGTAATTTTCAATCATGATATGAGGCCACATGACTTCACGATATGATAATTCAGTGCTTGAACAGAAAAGTATAAGGAGCCTTGCAGAAAAATTGGGCTATACGTAATTTCATTAAATTTGTTAATATAAACTTGTATATGAAAGTAAAAAAGTTGAAAAATGTTGCTTATCGACACAACAGAAACAAATAAAACAAACAATGAAAAAATCAAAACGCATTAACTTTATGTATAATAGTTGTATGATACTAACATCAGCACATGATAGTCAAGAAACAAAATTAAAACAAATAAAAAGCACATCCCTACAAAGTCAAATCTTATTGGCCAGCAAGAAGTATAAATAAAAAGATCGCTCCTAACTTGGCCTCTTTTTCTCGGGTCCGGTGTTCCGGCCGTCGATATACTTCGTGTTGAACGTCGTTGGCGGCCGACTCGTTCCTAACCCTACACCTCAAAATACGCTTTCTCACTGAACGTTGTGCATGTTTTCCTACGTATTACTTTCATTCGCAACGCAGATGGCATTTCACAAGTAAAAAAAGAATCAACTTCACCGGATTCCGAGAAAGGGGCGCCATTTACATTTCGACCGTCGATTGCTTGCTAGTCCTTTCGGGCGGCTGCTCGTTTGATGCTTTCCTTGTGGCTCGTCCATGGAGAAAGTTCGCGGTAGTCGTTCGTGGGGCCCTGACGCAACTTGACGCTAGTTGGAATGCAGAACAAATCTCCGGGGCTTGTTAAGTTAACATTTAACAATGTTAAGTTAACCAACCTCCTCTCCAGATTGGGTTGAGGTGGAAACCCTGGCGTACATTTATATTTTAGCATAACATTTTTTGATTTTTTAGTTGCTTTTTTCATTTGGCTGCTTCATTTTATTTGTCAGCAGTGTTCGGCAGTGATTATGAATTTGCTGTCAAGCGTGCGTGCGCGCTATTAACTTTCTGCCTCACCGATGATGAATTATTTCATTTGTGTTTCTATATTTCCTATTTTGTAAATGTTTTTTTTTATTGAAATTAGTTTGTAACTATTCTTCAAGAAAATATTTTGCTGTGTTTCGAAAAATCTCTGCTTTCTATGTCTTGCTGTAACTGCCTTTCAAAAATTTCTATTCAAGTGCATCCTACCTCTGGTCACATGGCTGGCCCTAACTCGTTTCAACGCAGCAGAACCAGCTTTAAAAATATGAGAATATATTTAACTAGTAAGAGCAATTATTTCAAAACATCTGTTTGTAGAACTGCATTCGACCTAACTGTATGAAGCTTATATTTGGATGTTGAAGCAATACTTTTGAGCACACGAGTTTTGATTTGTAGATTAGTGAATAACGGAAGGATCTACAAGAAATTTATCATATAAAATATGGCAATTTATTGAATAATATAAATTTGAGTAACAAAGCTTCATAAATGTTTAAATGAATAATTCCAAACATGTAAAATTGCACGATAAACATTAATGGCAGAAAATTTTTAAAAATGCAAACACTGCAAATGAAAAATAATTTGAAATTTATAAGTTTTAGATGATTTTAAAAGTTGACGGCTTGTAAAGTTTGTGTACAAAAATATTGAAGTCAGTAATAATGTGACTGAATAAATGAATATATATGTATATATATATATATATAATTAAATTTAAAGACATATGATTGCATTCTTAGACTAGATGGTTGGCTTTTGTTAAATTGAAATGTCTTAAACATGTATGGAGTGTGTGTGTGAAATTCGCCGCGTGACAAACAAGCAAAATAATTAAACAAAGTGCATTTATAATACATTACTTTCAGACTAAATAGATGAACGTGACGAAAGAACATTCAAACTAGCACAGTTCAGTTACTAATACTAGCCAATAATATAATTCAATGAGAGTTGATTATATATGTATTTTAACATTGTATAACATAAAGATGAAAATAATTTTTACTGTGAAAAAAGAACATGAACAATGAAACGTCTGAATTTAAAAAATAAGTAGTCGAAAAGCTGATTTACAACAAGTTGTAAATATGTTGGTACGTGGGCCGGCAATGAAAATTCTACTTCTGATCCAGTTCTAATCTGCCGACCAACAACAAAAAAACATAATTATTAATTAAATTATAATAAAATAAACATAATTACTGATTAAATTATAATAAAAAACATGATTATTAATTAAACTATTAATTAGGTTAATAATATAATTAGTTATAATATTATTGATAATAATTAATTACGTGATGTTCATTGTGGTTTAGTTGCAATGAACTGAAAATAACGAACAAACAAAGGCAATGATGAACAAACAGACATGAACGTTTTAAACAGAACAAACAAACGAACATCACCAAACTACTACCACTACCTCATTCACACACACAAACAAACAAACAAACAAATGGATGAACCGAAGATGAACCAACAAACAGATGATGAAAGAACAAAGAATCTAAATAAATTAGTAAGAACAAGAATGAAGCGAGATGGCACATCGCATACAATTGCAAAAAATACAAGAATGGCAGCGAAAGATAACAAATGTACACAACTTAAATGTACATCATGCTAATGTGGAGTACACGCAATGATAATGACGCAACAATACTACCTCATCATCATCATCATCATCCATTGACATTGACACACGAAGATGATGGTGATGACTTTTTCATCATCTCTGCCTGCATCCTGGTGATCATTTCTTGCATCCTCTTCAGCTGAGTATTTGTATGTGTGTGTGTGTGTGTGTGTGTGTGTGTGTTTGTGTGTGTGTGTGGGTGTGTGCGCGCGCGCGTCAATCATGTAATCAATCAACTTGTCAATCATTCAATCAAAAAGCCTCCCACTTACCAATCAATCAAAAAGCGAACTAATCAATAAATCAATAATTATCAATAATTATCAATAAATCTATCTATCTATCTATCTATCTATCTATCTATCTATCTATCTATCAATCTATCTATCTATCCATCCATCCATCCATCCATCCATTCATCTATCTACTTATCAATCACTCAATCAATCCACCCATCAGCCAACCTACCAATCAGTCATTCAATCAAACAATCAACCAAACCTCTGCTTCTTTTTCCATCAGCATTCTTTCTTTCTCACTCAGTTTATCATCCTTATCAGATGCTATCATCCTCGATTGTCTGTTTCATAATCATCATCACATCACCATCATCATCATCACATCATTATCATCATAATCATCACATCATTGTCATCATAATCATCATCATCACATCACCATCATACTCATCATTATCATCACATCATCATCATCAACATCACATCATCATTATTATTATTATTATTAGTAGTAGTAGTAGTAATAGTACTCGAATAGGTTTAATTTCCTTCTATGAAATAATAATTACTATGATAATAATGATATTAATGATGATGATGATGATGACAATGGGAAGAACAATAATAATAATAATAAAAATATTGAGAATAATAATAATAATAATAACCTAATCCTAGGAACTGATCCATCAGCCTGTGAGATCTTCTGCGACCTGAAGTTCTCGTAGTGGACTTCCTGGGTCACTTCTTGAAGGTCTTGCATGTGGGCGCTAATCAGGGATGTGTATGTGGAGGGGGGGATCCAATGATTATGGTGATGATATTTAAAGGTAGTGATGATGATGCTTTATGGTGGTGATGATGATGTTTTATGGTGGTGACGTTGATGGTGACAATAATGATGTTTTAAGGTGATGATGATGATGATGGTAATGATGATAATGGTCACAGCAACAAAACATATGGGGTCCAATGATGATGATGGTGATTTTTTAAGACAGTGATGATGATGATGATGATAGTGATGATGATAATAATGGTGGTGGTGATCATGATAATGATAGTGGTGATGATGATGATGATGGCAATGGTCGTCACAACACACAAACAAACAAACAGCAGAGTACCGATCAACCAAATGCTCTAACTTACATCAACATAGTCCTCAGTTTTATGAAATCGCAATGCTCAGGGTTCTCCACCTCGACCACGCCCCACGGGTACATGCGACCTCTGACCTTTCGTGACCTCACCTCCAACATCACGTTCGAACCTATTACTGCGAAAGGCACAGCTTCCTGGGTGGGGTTGATAATGTCGTTGTCGCGTTGTTGGACATCTTATTAAGCCTTTAATTAATTATCTCATTAACCCTTTAATTAATCATCTTATTAACTCTTCAATAAATCATCTCATTAATCCTTTTAATTGGTAATTGAAGTAATTAACTAGTTAGCTTATTCATGGCTAGACTGATGAATGAATTGTCAATTCGATGAAGAAGAAACAATAACAGCTGGCACAGTGGACGATCACTCACTCACTCACTCACTCACTCACTCACTCACTCACTCACTCACTCACTCACTCACTCACTCACTCACTCAAACTCAATCAATCAATCAATCAATCCTTCCCTCACTAACTCACTCACACTCAGCTAATCAACCACCCGACCAACCAACCGACCAATCAGACTAGCCGACCAACCAACCAATCAGACCAGCCGACCAACCAACCAACCAGCCAATCAGACCAGCCGACTGACCTTCAACTGCTTACACTGCAGTTTATAATCCTCGTCCTCATCGTCATCACAGTCCGGCAGAGTGTATATCTGGATCTGATGCTTCTTTATCTCCTCCATCACCTGGACATAATAATAATAATAATAAGAAGAAGAAGAAAAAGAAGAAGAACAATAATGATACAAATAATAAGAACAATAATCTGTAAAAATTTTAATCTGTTATTTCGTTAATAAATTTAAAAAAAAAATACAAAAAATAATATTTATCAAATAGTGGAAAAAATAATTCATTGGCGCGGAACACCTTGGCCTTAAGAGTCAGAAGTTCACTTTTGGTGAGCGTGTCAGCCTTAGCGATGACAGGAACGATGTTGACCTTGTGGTCAATGGCCTTCATGAACTGCAGGTCCAGCGGCTTCAATCTGTCGTTGTTATTAATATTTTTATTATTTTATGCTGTTATAAAATGTTATAATGTTATTACTGTTATTATCATTATTATTATTATTATTATCATCATCATCATTATTATTGTTATTGTTATTATGCACTGAACTGCATTATGAACAGCGGGTCCAGCGGCATCAATCTGTCCTTGTTGATTATTATTATTATTTGTATGCTGTTATAAAATGTTATAATGTTATTATTTTTATCATCATTATTATCATCATCATTATTATTATTGTTATTATTATGCACTGAACTGCATTATGAACTGCAGGTCTTCAATCTGTCGTTCATTGTTATCAAACTTTTTTAATATTATTTTTATTATTGTTCTTTTTGTGTTATAAAATGTTATGCTATATTATTATTATTATTTTTATTATTTTTATTATTATCTTTATTTTATTAATGTTAATTTTATTATAAATACTATTATTATTAATTTTATTGCTTTTTTTAAATTGTCAAGTATATTTAATTATCTTATTGACTTTCTTATTAAGATGTTTCTTACACACACACATACACACACACACATACACACGCGCGCGCGCTCACACACACACAAACACACCACACACAAACAAACACACATACACAAACACACACACACACGTACATACACACACACACTTAATAATTAATTCACAAAGTCATGTGAAAACAATTAGGAATTCTTTTATATGGACCAAAGAAACTTTTGTTAATCTTAAAAATTCAGCAAGAGTAGGTAGAGTAATTAGATATACAAATCAAACATTTACTACAAGTAACGACATAAAAATGAAGCAAACCAACAAACTAAACAAACAAACAAATGTTAACACACACACACACACACACACACACACACACACACACACACACCTATGCACAGTACCAAGAAGCAGAGACTAACCCATGTCCAATAGGATTGATAAAATAGAAGCAGCAGTGAACCCTGGTGTCTTGGATGTGTCGCCTGTTCAGCCCACTTTCATCCAGAAGGAACTTCTCATACTGGCAGTCCACGTAGTTGATGATGGTCTCGAAGCTGTGAAGTGTGTGTATAAGTGTTGGTTCTGGTGTTCAGTTGTGTGTTTCGGCTGTGTAAAATCATTCATTCAGCCAGCCAACAAGCTACTCAAATAGCAATGCAATCAGTCAATAAGAGAATCAATCAACCAACTAACCAACCAACCAATCAACCAACTAACCAACCAACCAACCAACCAATCAACCAACTAACCCAGCCAACCAACCAATCAACCAACTAACAAACCAACCAACCAACCAACCAACCAACCAATCAACCAACCAACCAACCAGTTATTAGCATTGATAGGATCGGAGTACCCGGGAGTATCAACGACTGTCAACCTCAGTTTCACCCCTCTCTCCTCAATCTCTACTGTAGAAGCTTCGATGTTTACTGTGCTTACGGCTTTTTCTGTGGTTGTATGGGCGTGCGTGTGTGTGTGTGTGGGTGTGTGTGTGCGTATGTGTGTGTGTGTGTGGATGTGTGTGCGTGTGGCTATGTATCTGTAGTTGCGCGTGGTGTGTGCGTGTGGCTATGTATCTATAGTTGCTTGTGTATGTGTGAGTGTAGTGTGTGAGTGAGAGAGAGAGAGAGAGAGAGAGAGAGAAAGAGAGATTTTCACTATCTCTATAAATGTATAAGTGTGTTGTGTGTGTGTGTGTGTGTGTGTGTGTGTGTGTGTGTGTGTGTGTGTGTGTGTGTGTGTGTGTGTGGTGAGATCATTTTATATGTAATAAGATTAGGTTAGTTGTATGGGGCTGCATCATCTGACCTTGAGCACTGGGTATGACCCTGTGAGGGTAAAGGTCAGTGAGAAAAAGGCTGTTGATGACCGTTGACTTTCCGAGGCCTGATTCACCTGGACAAATTTTGAATTTAAGCAGCATTTTATAACCTTTTGAATAAATAATAAAATTTAAAAAAATAATAGAAAACAATTAAACCGTCAAAATCAGAATTATTATTTTTATTATTATTCTTTAAAAATCCAGAAACTGTTACGACATGCAAGGCACATTAGTCTAAAATGATAATGGAAAATAAGTAACGGAGTAAGAATGTTTAAGGATGAAATGCATGGATTATGAAAGGATGGTTTACAAAGAGAAGTTTTTAAATTAAATAATTAATTAATTAAGTTAAGTGATCGTTAATGAAAAAGAATAGACAAAATTGAACAAATGACAAATATTTACAGAGTGTTAATATATTTAAGGTGTCATAAGATAAAGGTCTTAGTGGATGGAGTGCATAAAAAGCATCAAAAGAAACCAACCAACCAACAACCATCAGAGTGAACTCAAAACCCTTCTTGACTGACTTCCTGTGGACCTGGTTGGGCAGGTTGGCGAACCCCACACAGTCCGTCGCCTCGTTGGAGGTTAACTGGCAAAATTAAATAACATAAAATGTATTAAATTATTTCAAATGATGAAGTTGGCTGATGAATTGTTCTAATCTGATGGGAGAAAGAGCTATTTTGCTAATGGTGTGAATGAATTTAGAACAAAAATTGGCGTCTTTAATTTTGAACAATCAACTTTGAAGTGTGATTGGAAGAAGGATTTTGATTGATTGGAAATGTTTATAAGGTCCGTTTCAATAATTTATTTAATTTTTTTTTCATATACACTGAATTTTGGACCAAAAATGAGTTTTTTTTTTTCATAATTAATTGATTCTATAATTATATCTATCTTCCTTCAATTGTTTTCTAATACTTTTGGCAAAATATTTTCATACACTATAAAAGCAAGCCAAAGATAGGATTTATTACAAATTACAATTAACAAAATAAATTACAAAATATAAAATAGACCCATCAACATTTAATTTACAGTCAAGTAAAATCTAGTACAAGATAATAGTTTAAAGTTTGCTAATTTAAGCTTCAATAGTCTGAAAAATATTTTTTAGCCATCAGGGAATTTACCATGTGTGATTTAAAATTGGACATTCTCGTCATCTGTATGTCTCAAATCAAACAGGATTGTTTCACTCTGTGTGTGACAGTGTAGTTCTGCTAAAGAGCTAAAGAAAAAAACTCATACAGAAGTTCAGAGTATTAAAAAATGTTGGCTAGTTTTCTCATTTATCTGTTAATGTGACATTTATATGACAAAGTAAAATTATTTTTATACAGGGCACAAACTACAAAGTGTTTTTGACTCTCTATTTAATTTATGATTTAATTTAATCAAATATATCAGCAACTATTTGCAACCTATTGTTTTTTTATTCATAGTGCAATTGATGCAATAAATTTTTGTGATCAGAAAAAAAATAATTTCCCCCGTATGATCTACTGATTAGTAATCAGCAATTAAAACATGGAATCAGGGTTTACCACATCATATTAAAATTTTTAATTGTCATAAAATAAATAAGTCTGTGATGTTTATTGAAACTTTTAAATAAAACTGCATACACACATATTTTGAAGTTTGCAAACAAATACAACAAATTCTCCCTAAAGGCCAAAAAAATATAAGACAGAAATAAAACATGAAGCCTTTCTGATAAAAATCAATTAATAACATATTCAGAAAGAAAAAAGATGGAAGCTAGCAGGAATAAGTAAGTGAACGTTAAATAAAAATCATACATACAAACCGACAAACAAATAGCCAGCACCCAGCAATCATCCCAGGCCCCAACAAACCTGTCTGTGTTCGGAAGACATTGTCTTATTTTATTTCCGTGTAAAAAAAAAACTTCGTTTGTAGCAGGCACTACTGACGAAAAGTGAACCAGCAGAAATTAGTCATACAGAGAAAAGTAAACTTATTAAGAAATGTGCAGTTTTAATTCAATTTTGTAATAAGTGTGTCAAGGGGAGGCCTATTTACCAGCATACAACACCTTCTTATGGATTGAAGCAGGGATATGCAAAGAACCTCAATTTTTTCAACTTTTAATTATTTTCAGTAATGTCTCCCCTTGCTCCAAACCACATAACTAGAATAATAGGACTAATCGATCAATTCGATCTATCGGTCGGGCTATTTGTCGTGCTTGGATTGTTGGCTTACGAAATTGCATGGATTTTAACGAGCAAGCTAAATGAAATATTTACTTGATTTAATATGCTAAAAACATTGTAGTAATTCTATTTAATTTTAATAATGATTAATAGAATTATGTATTATTAAATTATTTTTGTTAATTTGAATATAAAAATTGCTTTTGGTCCGGTGAAATCCGGTGGCTTACTGAAGCCGAAGGTTGGCTTAGTAGGATTGAACTATAGTCATCCTTTTTTTTTACACTATTCGATCATGTTAAAAATTGGTTTGCTTATAAAATAAACGGCCTAAATAAATCAAAATTGTTATTTGAACAACTATCTTCATTATATTCAATGAATATTTTACATTCTGCTGGTGCTCATAAGAAACTGGCTGCTGAAATCATACGTTGGCTTACAGCAGTGGCTTACAGGGTTTCATAGAACTCTTACGATAGCACTTTTTTGTACATAAAATGCTTTAAATAAATCAATATATATTTTTTCTCATGTATACAATACTATGAGATAAATCAATCAAACAATCAGTCAGTCGGTCGGTCAGTCAGCCAGCCAGCCAGTCTGTCAGTCAATCAATCAACCACCGATCAATCAACCGATCAATCAATCAACTAAATTGAATGAACCAAATAAACCAAAATAAAAACAAAAATAAATAAAAAAAATTAGCAAGGCCTGTTTAAACTCGAACAAACAGTCAACCGTACAGATCTACAAAGAATTTCGAGATTTTAGTAAAGAAAGAAAAACACAGTAGTTGCTTTTATTTGAATTCATTCAAAAATGAAAAGTGACGGTTAATTAAAATTTTAAAATGTCAATTTTTTTTAAATTCGTATTTTAAATAAACAAATATAACAAAATATCGACCGATAAAAATAATTATCCATTATTATTATTATCATACACACTCCTTAGAAGTTCTCGAAGGATAATAAACCACGTAACATGAACATTTAGTAAGAACAGTTCACAACATATCATAATGACTAAATCAACATACTAAACAGAAATAATTTATACATGCATATATACAAAGTAAATCAAGAAATATTCAAAAATTATATAACCAATTTAAAAAAAAAACTAGAAACCAGTCAACATTTAATGAATAAATAAATAGACATTATTAAAAAGATTGTTCAAAAAGGTACAATTTAAGGCGACGACGAGAATGAAATGTAGTTTGTTTTGTTGGTGTGGTGTTGTGAAGCGAAAACAAACACATCACACAAAACTAGTAAGAAGTCGCAAGAATAATAGTCAGTCACCTACCTATAATAAAATTACTCAGGGCCCTAGCTTACTTATAAACATTGACTCAACTCACTTACCTAAAAATTTGTATTTCTCGTTTTAGATGTTTCAAATATTTTATTTAACATATTTTAGCGTTTTTATTTTACTTGAAGCTTTTTAAATAACGTTAAGCCCTAGCCTACTAACAATTGTTTAACTCATCTCAGTCCCTAACTTACCTATGAATTAAATTAAAGCCCGGTTCACGGTAAAGAAAATATAAAGTTGAAGAGAAACATAGCAACAACGACACCGAATGAATGGATGTTGTGTATGTATGTGTTGTATTGATGTGTGTGTATGTAAATGTGCGGGCGCGCACTCTCCAGAAACTTCACTCACTACAGACGAACCTCCATTGCACCGACTATCATCTGACACGCATCGATGGAATGAATTTGACCGGATACTGAAAAATAAATTGAAAAAAAAAATTCACTAAAATAAAAAACAAGCAATTGGAAAAAATAGGCAACTTATCTTTTTGAGATAACACTCAATCTTTGTTCAAATTCGAGTACTTTCAAAAGTACAATGAGACAAAAACAAATTTACCTTTAACATTATCTTCGATTTGTCATCGGAACGGTCATCATGAGACCACCATCTGAAACGTGCTGACGCCCACCACAGCCCACCTGTCATCATTCTGTAGACAAGTTTTTATTAATTACCGAAGTAGTAAATCAAGAAACAAAGAAACGAACGAATAAATGATTAACTGAATGATTGAACGATTGGTTGAATGAATAAATTAACTAATTAATTAATCAACCAATGATTTAATGAATGAATAGAATGAATCAATGAATAAATTAACTGAGGAATAATTTGAAAGATAGTGATAAAATGAATGAATGAATGAGAAAAATAAAAAAATGAAACTAAATCATACTTCAAAAACCGTCGTTGTTGTTATCTTCGAATTGTCATCGGAACGATCATCATGAGACCTCCATCTGAAACGTGCTGATGCCCACCACAGCCCACCTCTCATCATTCTGTAGACATTTTTTAATAGCGTATTAGTAAATCAAGGAACAAAGGAACGATCGAATAAATGATTAACTGAATGATTGAATAATTGGCTGAATGAATGAGTGAATGAATGAATTAATTTATAAATCAATGATTCAATTAATAAACAGAATGAATTAACGAATCAATTAATAAAAGAATAATTTAAAAGGTTGAGTGATAAAATGAACGAATGAGAAAAATAAAAAACGAAACTAAACCTTACTTCAAAAATCGTCGTTACTGTACTTTCCATTGCACCGACCACCACCATCTGGTCGGCACACAAAATACCATCCGAACTTCAGAGTGTTAGTCGAACAGCCAACGAGCTGATTCTTCCTACACCACCATCATCATATGTAAATCATCATGAGACCACCATCTAAAACGTGCTGACTCCCACCACTGCCCACCTCTCATCATTCTGTAAACAAAATTTTTTTATTTGCGTAGTAGTAAATGAATGTTAGAATCTTAGAAGCAAAAAAAATTAAATTATAAAATGAAAATAATGTCAAATAAATAAAATTTTTAAAATAATAAAGTAAGTAAAATGAAAAAAAAACTTACCGTCGTCCATTCGACAAAGGCAGAATGTTGAATGCGGTCCGGTTCCTACGTTGTCCTCCAAAACTGGTGCCAGTCCTCCTCGAGGTTGTTGTTGAAAGACAGCCCGTGTTGATGGAGACAGATAGAGAAAGAGTAGATTCTCATCAGAAAGCTTAGCGGTGCCTGCATCTCAAATTGCTTAATAAAAATAATCCTATTCAATTACCTATTCAATTACCTTAACTAATCTATATTATATTGTTAATGGTACGATAGTCGAAAGTCCCCTTTCATTCTTCCTCCTTGCACAGAGGTTCACCGACAGCCAGGGCACCAGATAGAAAACCATTGCCGTGCGGATAGTATACTATTGCCGTGCGGATAGTAAACCATTTGCCGTCCGGAAGCCGTGCGGGTAGTAGACTATGGCCGTGCCGCATGGTAAATCATTACTGTGCAGATAGTAAACCATTGCCGTCCGGATAGTAAACCATTGCCGGTACACCACTGGCCACCAAGACTTACCTCTGACAACAGACTTCGAAATTCAGAGTCTATCGGCTATCGTACCCTCAACTTACCTATTCATTACGATTAAGCCCTAGCTTACCTAAAATTACAAAAAAACTCAAGAGCCCAATTCATTTGCCAATCGGCACCCACCCCACCACCTACGTAATGCCTTGGGCTCCAACTTAGTAATAATATAAAACTTAAACCCTAAATCTATTAATGAGTGTGTGTTACAACGTAGCCTTAACTTACCTATTCATTACATTATGGCCCTAGCTTACCTAAAATTACAAAACTCAAGAGCCCAATTCATTGGCCTTTCGGCACCCACCCCACCACCTACGTAATGCCTTGGGCTCCAACCTAATAATAATAATGTAAAACTTAATAACTAACTTACCTCTCAATACACTTACAGCGTTTATTTAATTTAAATTACAAGATTGTTCCTAGAATTAAATTATTGCTTTTAACTACCTATGAAATTAAATTACTCTCAACCTTAGTAATAATAAATTAGAATGTGTAATGAAAATAAAATAACGCTCAAATACTAAAATGTGTTTATGTATGTATTTGTGTGTGTGTGTGTATAATACGCTGATGCGTGTAATGTGGGTGCGAGAAAAAATAGAAGAGAAAAACTTACGCTACTTACCTATTCAACTACATTAGTGTTGGATGCTTCCTATCTATCCTACCTACAATTAAAATTATGCCTATCTAACCTACCTATATAGCTACTTAATGTAATTGTGTGTATGTGCGTGTGCGTGTGAGCATTCTTACTTAATGTTAAATTACAGAGAAAAACAGAGAAAAAAGAATAAAACGTATCCCAGCCAGGCGTATCTTCTTTGCCACTGAATGAACGAACGTAGCCTGACATCTTCCACGATGAATTCCTTTGGAAGCTTCAACCTGAATAAAATGGATGAAATGGAAAAATCTTTTTTATTTGACTAATTTAAATGAAAATAGAAAAACGAGCCGCGGTGAAACCCGTCGGTAAAGCCAGCCAACTGGCAAAAAAAAGAACCGCAAAGAAACCGTAAAACGTACCCCAGCAGGGCGTGCATTCTTTGCCACCGAATGAACGAACGTAGCGTGACATCACAACCATTCTGATCGTCCACGATGAATTCCTCTGGAAGCTTCAACCTGGATAAATGA
Source organism: Helobdella robusta (assembly GCF_000326865.2). Classification (NCBI taxonomy): domain Eukaryota; kingdom Metazoa; phylum Annelida; class Clitellata; order Rhynchobdellida; family Glossiphoniidae; genus Helobdella; species Helobdella robusta. The sequence continues at coordinate 2,209,878 of NW_008704435.1, read as the reverse complement.
ACCTGAAAAACCTAAAAGAATGGTAAAATCTTATTTATTCAATTTAAATGAAAATAACAGCAAAGAAACCGACCGGTCGGCAAAGAAAAGAGAAAAGAGAAAAGAAAGGTATCTATATATAGTTATAACTCTATATAACTCTATATAACTCTATATGACTCTATATGACTCTATATGACTCTATATGACTCTATATGACTCTATATGACTCTATATGACTCTATATAACTCTATATAACTCTATATAACTCTACATAACTCTACATAACTCTACATAACTCTACATAACTCTATATAACTCTATATAACTCTATATAACTCTATATATAACTCTATATAACTCTATATGACTCTATATGACTCTATATGACTCTATATGACTCTATATGACTCTACATAACTCTACATAACTCTACATAACTCTATATAACTCTATATAACTCTATATATGACTCTATATGACTCTATATGACTCTATATGACTCTATATGACTCTATATAACTCTATATAACTCTATATAACTCTATATAACTATATATAATAAAATAAATAAAAATAAAAAAATTTTAAAAATAAAATAAATGAGATCAGACAGACCGCTTCAAGCGAGGCAGAATGCTGATCTGATTTTCATGTTGTCTCAGCTCCTCTATTTATACTCGTTTCAACCATACATTCTCATCATTTCAATCATTCGCATCAGTAAAAAACTTGTTTAATGTATATACTGCACTATTATACAGTCTTAACCACAATGCTAACCGTACTAAATTGAAGTCATCGAACGAACGCCTTCGAAACTTTCTGGTTGGCTGGTTGAATCTGCTATATTGCTTTTCATATAAACATATATTCTAATATATTATAATTTAATTATTTGTATACATGTATTCCAGTCACTTTATATATATATAATAAAAATTCATTATAAAAGCAACAGTAATCAGTGCTATATATGTAAGCACGCAGTTCAAGTTTTTCGGGGAGAATTCAAAATTGTTTGAAACCACACCTTGCTTAACATCCGATTCCAAGCTGAGCCAAGCCAAGCTGAGCCAATATGCATAGATTTATAAGCGCTTTTATATTAAAATTTGGCTCGCTTTTTAAACGAATATCCCAATATAACAAATTCTCCACCCTATTTTAACTTTCTTTGATGCTTTTTAATCAGTCAGGTCACAAAAATCATTATCGATATCGCAATGAAATCAATTTGAAATTTTTTTTTAATTATTGATAAAATTTTTAAATTGTTGATAAAAGTAACTAGTATATATAGTGTAGTAAAACGTTTAAAATTTTCTGAGAGAATTCAAAATAATTTGAGACTACACCATAACACAATTGTACAATTTGAATGTGTAAATACAACATTATAAATGCATTATAACTACGTGTATATATCTATTTCTTTATTTAGTTCTGCCTGTGTATGATACTTTGTCAAATTTATTTGATAGGAATCGAATATATTTTTTATACCGGCTGATTAACTACCATGCAGTAAAATAACTACTGTTGACACCATTTCCTCCAACGATTTCGCAAACGAATTGCCCATACCATATAAATAGAATAAACTCTTTCAATCAATGTTTAAATTTTTATATTGTCATTTATTCTTTCGTTTTTGTTTCTGTACTAATTTTCGTGTCAGATACAATAATTTAGTTTTTAAGTAAATTTTCATTTTCGTAGTTTTACACAAACATGCCCACCTGTCGCATTAAAAATTGCATTAAAAATAAATAGAAATAAGAAAATTTCTGATGCATCTTTTCACAGGTTTATTTTCAAATTAACTTCACACTAAAATAAATGTTACAATATCCCTATACTCATTGAATAGAACTATTTTGTTTTACAATTACATATATTTTATTTTATAGACTATTATAATTTATAATGCTATCATGGATTACCATTTTATTATTAATAAAAGCAATACTTAAGAAATGCACAAGTTTCTGTAACAGTTTATAAAATTTCAGATTTCCTCAAAATGTAAAAATGCAAAACAATTGGATTAAGTGCATCAGACAGGAAATAAATGATTTNCAAATGGCTTCCATCAAAAAATGCAAGAATATGCAGTGACCATTTCTGTAATAAAGATTATAAGGGTTATGATGGAGAAAGAAAGGTAATGCTGAAGAAAAGCATTCCCATGTTTTCAAGTTAGTTATATTTATGTCATCAGTTACACAAGGAAGCAATTCACATCCTCATTGTACATTGCAACATTGTTATATATATACAAAAAATATAAAATGCATTCAACAATACTCCATGTATTTTATTAAAACTTAGAAAGGGCATAATGACATTGTGAATAATAAACCCTGCTTAGGACTGGGATCATCATCATCATCATACCAATCACCATTACAAGTAGAGTCAATTTTATATTAATGCTTAACAAGTTAACTAAATTGGCATAATCAAGTTTTTATATGAAATACACATCAAGTATTTAATGTAACAAATAAATTAACAGAAAAATTTCTGGAAAAGTTTAAAAAAATTAGAACATATGACTCTGATCAAAAATCATTCGCGTTGACACTGCATTTGTATGGGCATAAGGCATATGATTATCTTTGGACAAATGGCTTACATCTTCCTCACACTAGGACATTAAGAAAGTAATCTTGTCATACCTGTTCAATAATTTTAATAAGATTGTTTTAAATAACTATTCTCAATGTCATTTTATTAACACTACATTAAAAGGTGGCTACAAAACATTGATGGTATGCCTGGGGTGATTTCTACAAACCTTATTGACTAATAGTGATGGGGATCCTCTGGAACTGTAGGATCATGACATTCAATCTAGTCATGGATTGAGAAATCAATCCTTGATATATTTGATAACAAACATTTATTATAATATAAGAATGAAAAAAAGATGTAGGTGTAAGGCAAAATCTTACTGGAAGCAATTTTAGCAAATTAATATTCTATTTTAGCAATTTATGATTTATTTTTTTATTTATGACTTTATCCATTTTCAATGATACCGATATTTTTAATTATTATTATCCAAGTTATACTCATGCCTATATAAATTAATTTGATTGTGCTATTTCTATGCTTTATTATTTTATTTACTTGCCATAGGTATGCACAGCATTTAATAAATTAATAATAATTAATAACACAACATTCTAAGTGCATAAAATATAATAAATTAAAAGTACAATTTTTTACAAACCTCATTGGTTATGGTGATGGGGATTCTTTAAAACTGAATGATCATGATCTAACAAGTCGTGGATTGATGAATCACTGGAATCACACATTATCTTTAATAAATTTAATAACAACATGTACTACAATTTAAGAATAAGGAATATTTGTAAAACATTAAATGAAAAAAAATTTAGTTTGAATCACTCATAATTAATAAATTTTAATTAAATTGTAAGTTAGCTTGGGGAGTTTGAAGCTTGAATTGAACAAATTACAAAATTGTTTATTTTATAAAATTGATTGATAAGTTCTTTAATATATTAATTTATTTAATTTAGTATATTTTTTATTCCCAGACCTAAGCATTGTAAATAAAAATTTTAAAACCAATCAAGCAATAGAATTTAGGATCTTAGGAACAAGTGCTGTTAGTCGTTAGTGTAGTAGTAGTATGTAGTAGTGTAGTGGTAGGTAGTTTCTAGTAGTCTAATCTGTTAATGTTCGTTAGTGTTATCTGTTATTTATTTCAATTAGTAATTAGAATCAGTAAAGTTTAGTTTTAGCTTAATTATTAGAGTTTAGAAATTTAATTACTAATTAGTCGTCGTTTAGTGTTGTTACAGTTAGTTAATGAGTTAATGTTAAGTGTTGTTGGTTCACAAAAAAATTTTTTTATTTAAAATGCAAAAAGATACTTAACCGTCATACAGCAATATCTATCCTAAAACAGGTATCACCTTTTAAAACATTTTGAAATTTTAAATAAAAGCAATATTCCGAAATTAGTAAATATAAGATCGTAACTTTTGACTTGGGCGATAAAAGATCCACCCTCCAATTTTTCTCCGGAAGTAAGCTCCTTGTTCGACCGTCAAAAATGAGCGAAGGCCGTTATATTTATTCTAATTATATGGTGTGTGTAATCAAAGGGAGGCCTATTTACCAATATACAACACATTCTTATGGGCTGAAGCAGGGATATGCAAAGAATCTCAATTTTTCAACTATTTTTATTATTTTCAGTAAAGTCTATTTTATTTTTTTTTAATTTATATCAAATAAAAATGATTAATTACCACATTGGATAACAATTAAAAAAAATTAAAATTTTAACATTTTAAATAAAAGCAATATTCCGTAATTAGTGAATATACGATCGTAACTTTTGACTCAAATGATAAAAAATCAACCTACAACCATTGATTGATTAATTCATTCATTCATTTAACCAATTATTCAATCATTCAGTTAATCATTTATTCGTTCGTTCGTTCCTTTGTTCTTAAATTTTCTACTAATAAAAAAAATGTCTACAGAATGATGAGAGGTGGGCAGTGGTGGGCGTCAGCACGTTTCAGATGGTGGTCTCATGATGATCGTTCCGATGACAATTCGAAGAAAACAACAACAACGACGGTTTTTGAAGTATGATTTAGTTTCTTTTTTTTATTTTTCTCATTTATTCATTCGTTTTATCACTATCTTTCAAATTATTTCTCCATTAATTGATTCATTGATTCATTTTATTCGTTCATTAAATTATTGATTGATTACTTAGTTAATTCATTCATTTAACCAATTATTCAATCATTCAGTTAATCATTTATTCGTTCGTTCGTTCCTTTGTTCCTTAATTTTCTACTACGCTAATAAAAAAATGTCTACAGAATGAGAGGTGGGCAGTGGTGGGCGTCAGCACGTTTCAGATGGTGGTCTCATGATGATCGTTCCGTTGACAATTTTGAAGATAATATTAAAGGGATATTTGTTTTTGTCTCATCGTGCCATTGAAATTTGAACAAAGGATTGAGCGTTATCTCAATAAGATAAGTTGCCTATTTTTTCCAATGGCTTGTTTTTTTATTTTAAAGAATCAATTTTTTTTAAATTGAGCATTCTTCTGTTCCGGTCACATTCATTCCATCGATGCGTGTCAGATGATGGTCGGTGCAATGGAGGTTCGTCCGTAGTAAGTGAAAAAGTTTCTGGAGAGTACACGCCCGCACATTTACATACATACACACACACACACTCACACACTCGGGAAGGCCGCTGCCCCCATTGTGAGCATTTTTATAATAAAAGTCAGAAAGAGGAACGTTTTAGGTTGAAAATCTACCAAAAATTAGACGTGATAGGCAAAAAAAGGTCGACACACTACCACAAATTTTGGCTCCCCAGTGAAAATTTTGGCTTCCAGTGAAAAATTTTGGCCCGCCGTACAAATTTTTCCCCGTCAAAGTTTGAAAGATCGGCTACTGTATATCCTACCAAATGGATTGTTTGTTTCTTAATTCTCTCCCTATATTCCATTATTTCTTTGTGGTTATAATGAAACGATTAATTTGTCGATTGAGTCGATTCATTTCAATATAATTACTTCAATTTATTCAAAGGAAAATATATTTTTTTTAATTTTATGAGATGAAAAATAAATCGTTTGGTCACAAATCATTTTACCGATCTCAAAAAAATTTATATTTTGTTCAGCAACTGATTTTTTACCATCTCCGGATCGACATAACTGCATGAGATGCCTGTCACGTAGTCAAGAAAGAAGGCGTAAGCGCCGTTCAGTTGGCCCGTCATCTGCAAATTAAAAAGATGTTTACAGAAATATTTTTGAACATTTGGAAAAATAATTTTATAAAAAATTCCCTTAATTTTAATATTTTTGTTTATATTTGTATATATGTTGTTGATTTTGGTGTCAAGATAGCAGTAAACTCATAAAATAATCATCCAATCTCTAAAACTAAATTGTTTAATGATTGGCAGATGGGTGATTGGATAAAGGCTAGACAACACTTGTTTTCTTTGATTGGTTGACATTTTTATGGTCATTTCATGAAGAAAAACAATTCCAAATGTTTCGTTGTAAAGGGTTCAGAAGGCAATATTCTACAAAAGTTTAGCAAAAATGCCTCGCGAAAGAGTGCAATCCAAAGGACCCGTGCCTACGCATGTCCGTCATAACTTTCGGTTAAATAAAAAATCTCGCATCATTTTACCTAATAAGTAAAAAATAAAAACTTGAATAAAATAGAAACCAACATACTTGAATACCCAGCATGCACTTGTCCCATATCTCCTCCTCAACCATGGTGCGATTATCATGGCAGATAGTCTTGTACGGATTTTTCTCCCCATAAACCTCCTGGCACTTTGAGTCGGCGACCTCCTTCGTGATTCCTGTGTAGGTCGGCCACGTGACATTGACGGAAGTGACGTCATTAAATTCCATCCATCTCCTTATGATGGGGCTCGGCTCGTCGTGTCTCTCATACATTCCCTCATCCTCCCATCGTAACAAATTCTCGGTGCATCTTTCTCCCGCGAAACCTGAGTGCGGGGGTGGTTCGAAAGGAGAATTTCATTTTTTCCAATGTTGAACATTCTATCAACAAAACGACAGAATGAAAAAACAAAAGGACAAAAAAACAAAAAAAACAAACGATCGAACGAAGGAACAAACGGAGAAACAAACAAGTAAGCAAACAGACGAATGAACAAACAAACAGCACGAACCATCATCACATATGCAGACGTCATCAAAGACGCAGTACCCGTGCCCTGCCTTCGAGCATTCATAGGCGGCCTGGTATGTACACTCATGTTCCTTCAGAGTCTCGAAATACAACTCGGCAAATGATTTTTCCAACGGCGCCAAAGCAGACGTTTGACTCTTCAACACTCCAGTAGAAAAATAAATTGCCACCAACAATATTTTGAAATTGGTCATGCTGCTTTACCTTTCAGTTTGAATCTTTTATTACAGTTTAAATTTTGAATTTGAAGTTTTATCAATTTAATTAGATATTTGAATGCATTCCAACTGATTTAATTTTAAAGAGCAACGGTTGAACACTTTACAAAATGTTATCAATATTTTCCATCATAATTTATAACTTGTATGCTTCAGTGGACGGAAATTTTGACACCTAAACTTATATAGTCAATAATATTGGATTCTAGTTATTTGAGTTATGAAATCTGATCTTTAGTAGTAAACTTTTAAAAGTTAATATTGTTGAAAATTAAATCGACGCAAAAATTAATTGCAGAGATGCGGAACAAAATAAAGCTTGTGTGTGTTAATGATTATTAAATGTTGCTATCTATGTAACTCGAACTAGTGTATACACTTTTATGCCATGTCGGTTGGAAATGTTTCAAATATTTTTATGTGTGATTTTTGGTCCCATCGAGAATGACACTTTAAATGCAAAAAATTCTTGAAAATTGAATCACGATTCTTACAAATAAATCGTTTGTACATAAATTTACAACATTTTTAAAGTTTTTACAAAACAATCTAAGACGTATCTAAAATGAATTCAGCTTGATATTGAATGCAAGTGTTTCTTTAAAAATATTTTAAGAGGTAGCCAATGTGAAAACGATTTGTATTGAACCGATTTTAAGACCCTTGAATTAATTTAGCATCTACTATACCGACGTAATAAAAAAAATTAAATTATAGTATCGAATAATAAACTAATACCAGTTAAGTTAGCCTTTTTCCATTTCTCCTTTTTATTTTTAAATTTCAACTTTCTTCATTTGAACAGATAACACGTTTTTGGTGAAAAAGTTACAATAAAAGTTGATTCATAATTTTTAAGTTTATCGAGACTATTTATTAACACCTAAATTTAGACAAACGGGTTTTTGTGGCCACATTCCAGTACAAAACATTTCCCCATGATAATCCCACTATAAATTTGCTTTAAAATGTTTTCTAGCTTTCTCCTAACAATAGTTTAGCATAAGTGTATTAGAAAGAAACTAATTTTAATTTTCAAATTCAATGCAGATAATTGTTAACGTTTATTGACGACGACTGTTGTGAGCATATACGGGCGTATTTTATACACACCGTGTGTTTGTTGTCTGAGGCCTCCAGTGACGGATCCAGCCATTGAATTATATATTTATATATAATATAGTTGTATAATTCCATGGATCCAGCAAGCCCTTTCACTCTCGAAACATTTTGGCTAGTGAGAAAGATATAAATTTAAAATTTTTAAATAGACGATACTCCTATTTTGAGTGTTTAAAATATTATTTTAAGTTAATTGATTAAGGAATTTAATACAATAATATACTTAGATATCAAGTCCTACCTAGCCAACACGTATGTTATATTCATTTTTACTTGGTCATTCATCGATTTGACCACATAATTTGACTCCACATTATTCAAATTTTTTTTTGAAATTTTGGTAAACTTAAAAAAAATTCTTTTTTTTTGGGTTATAAAATGTAGAAATAAGATAATAAACGATATATAAAATCTTATTTTTTAATTAAATTTTCATCAAGTTTGCCCAAATTAAAAAGTTATAGTCCCGAAACAAATTAAGACGGTTAAAATATAATTTTAAAACATTTCAATTCATATTCCTTATCAGTTTACTTTAGAATATGAAAATCTGTTTTTAATAATTACCATTAAGTAAATGTTATTTTATAAAAATATTTATGATAATTTATAATTAGTAATTGTTGATTTTAATTTAGTTGAAGTGTTGATCAAGAGTCGGTCAAGTCGATGAATTTATTTTCTCAAGTTTTTCATAGCTGCACGAGATGCCGGTCACATATTCGAAGAAGAAGCCGTAAGCTGCGTTCAACTGGCTTGTAATCTTAAGATGACGAAATGCAAATAGTTTTCTATATTTGAGAAAAAAAACTTTTTAAATTTAATTTTAAAAAATTATAAAAACTGTTCAATATGTTTAATTTCGTAGGTTAAAACTTTCTCAATTTAAAATTTAGCTATTCAAAAATAAATTATTTGAAATTACAAAACACACGTATACCTACGGCAATGGTTATTAAACGTCAGATGGTTATTGCCAATGAATGTATTGACAACATTAGAAATGACAAATGAATTTAGGAAATCCAAGTATGAAGAAAGATTAATGAACAATTAAACAAAAACATAGCCTAAAGACCAACCTTAACTCCTCTAAGGCAGTTTTCCATAATTTCTTCTTCGACGTCAGTTCTACTATCTTTGCAGATAGCTTTGAAAGGGTTCTTTCTAACGTATACCTCCAGACATTTTTCTCTAGCCATATCTTCTGTAATGCCTGTGCAAGTTTGTGATATATTTAAAATATATATTTCTACATATTTTTAACTATCGCATTCGCATTTATTATAAATTCATTCTATATAATATAATAAACTATTATACTTTTTTAAAAAAAATTTTAAAAAAGCGTTTTATAAAAAAATTTGTATTTTGAAAATAAGACAGATGTACATATACGTAAGCTAATCACTTAAGCTGGGTCAAGCGCAGATTCCATAGGGCAGAGGTGGGCAAACTACGGGGCGGCCCTTCAAAGGTAAAATAGTTCTCAATGCGGCCCTCACAGCAAAATGTTTGCACACTCCTGCCATAAGGCAACAAAAAAGTGAAGGTCTTTAATTGAAAAATGTTAACATAACCAAGTTGAGTTACATTAGTTTTTTGTAAAGTCCTATTTTTTGTGGAAGCTCCGAGAAAGTAGCCGGCTGCTCCGATTTAAATCCGACCCAGAATGTAAATATGGAAAAACCTACCTGTTCTGGAGGGCCAAGTGACGTTGATGGTGTGGATCCTGTTGAATTCCATCCAGTCCCGAATGAAGGGACTTCTCTCTTCATCTCTCTTGCAGCTCTCAAAATTGGGATCTACTCCTCTCTGTTCGTCACAATTCTTTCCAGTATATCCTGGCGGACGATGCATCAGTTGGAGCAAATTTGAATGAAGTGTTGGTCGAAGATATTGTTAATGTTATTATTATCGCCATTATTATTATTATAAATGGTGATATTTTTAGAAAGCAACATTCTGAAACAAAAAGTGTTATGATAATTACAGGAAAAACTGAAAAACGACATTACTAATCAAAAATTTGTAGTAAGCACGGATTGTTTAAAAAAACACTTTCAGACATAATTTGAAATATTTTACATTATAAAACAACAATTGTTGTCATAATTATAAATAACTCTGAAGAAACAACATTATCGAACGAACATTTTTATTTTAACTTTAAAAAAAATACTTGTGAAAAAAAACGACTTTGTTAAACGTAAAATAAAAAATATTTAAACCAAAAAATCCCAACCCGGAGAGCACAAGCAAATATCATCCACCACACAAAATCCCTTGCCATGTTTAGAACAAGCGTACGCGGTCGCATCATTGCATTGGTGTTTGAGGAATACCTCCACATACTGATCCATGAAAGTTTTTTTGGGGGGTATGTAGGGGGATGAACATGCCGACCCTATGAAGAGTAGGGCTAGTATGAATTTGACGTTGATCATTTTTAGATATTTTTTTTTGCAATATGGAATTTATTTAATTTTTAATTATTAATTTTGTTTCTTGTAGATTTTTTTTGCAATATGGAATTTATTTAATTTTTAATTATTAATTTTTTCCTTGTATATCAAACTATTCATCAATTTTTTTCGTTTAAAACTATTTTAATTATTTTTTTGGAGGTTACAAATAAATTTTCAAAGTTGAGGATGAATTAATTCTATAGACGTGTCAAGATTTTATTCATTCGTTACTGACAAGCAAGTAGGTATTCAATATAAAAGCCATTGAATTAATTTAAAGTTCTCAAGACGTTGTCTCATCATTCATTGAAGAAAACCGCAAATTTTTTGAATATTTGAAAATTAAGAACACTTAAAAACAATATACTTGAGAATTATTATCACAGAAGTTTTTACTTTCTAAAACTTAGAATTATCTTGAATATGTTACGAATTCAGATACCGATTCTCCTTCTTTCTCGTGCCTTATCCTTTCATGACATTGGCGACCATCGACCTCCACAAAACCCGATCTTTAACACTTTGTAGGAGTTGAAATGAGGTGATATTCAACTAGTGTCAAAAAAGCTTCACAAATGTTATTCGTTGTTGACCGCGATCTCTTTTCCCTGCAATAATTCCAGTAATTGTTAGATTTTCCATTCTTTCCTTCCGCATGATGTGGCCAAAAAACTTTAACTGCTCCCGTCGGATTATCTATAGTAATTTCCTCTTTTCATGATTTACTCTGAAGCTTTTGAATATATCTCATAATTTTTGTTACCCATATTTAATACATATGCTTTACATCGCATTATAATCTTATTTTCTATCTTCAGGGTTTAGCCGTTTGCTCTAATGAATGAGTGTCTGGAATATCTACAAAAGTTAATGACAATATCTATCTATTTTATCAAGATTCCGCCAGCGAACTCGCGTCAAAATCTGAATAATTAGCTTAATAGAAATCAAATTCTAAAAGAATTGTTGCTTTTTTAATAATATTATTATTTATCAAATTTGAGGTGTTTTTAATTTTTTTTAGAATTATAGTTAGTTCTCTATGTATAACTCACAAAGTATATAATTATTTTATTATAACAATTTTTTGAGAAAAAATATTATTATCAATTATGAAATGTTTAATAAAAATTCTTTCTTTTCGCCAGTGAAAGACAAGAGCTATCTGACCTTTACCGTGAAAATAAACAGTGAATGCAAATACAATATAAATAAACTGTTTCTCCGATAAAAAATAGACTGAAAATACAGTTTTAGAACAAATTAATAAAAATTTTGTGTTATTTCTGATAATTATTATTAACAATACTTTGCAAATTATATTTAATTAATTGATTTATTCAAAAATTTATTACTTTTTGCTCAAATAGGTTGTTATCATGCTTCACTTTTAATGGTTGCCTTTCTCTTTACATCAACATTATTTTTACAATTGATTTGTAGTTTTGTATTTGTACGCCTCGAAAATTTACTTCCTAATTTGGATTAGTGATCTATTTGTTAGGGAAGAAATATTTTTTGCAATTAGAAGTAAATTTAGTTGAGAATACAGTAAGTAATTAAATTAAGTTAAATTTTTAATTAAATCATTTCATTACTCTAGTAAAAGTAAAGTAAACTATAATTATAATTAGTATAATAATGGTAATATTATATTATTAATATATAACTCTTTGAGTAGAGTAAAAATAGTCGAGTAGAAGTATTATTATAGTACCAAAAACCAAAAAAGGTCCAAGACACCAAGAGAACCAACCCAATAACAACAATTTACAAAGGACACTACACTACACTACGCCTACAGACAACCACAGCCACTGACTGACTACCTTCTACTCTTCTACATCACCAGTAGCCACCAGAATCAGCTACCTATACTACCTATAAACGACTTGCAACTCCTACTACAACACAAAACAACAATGCAATATAGAATGTGAAATAATTACAATGATAAGTAGGCAGGTAGTAGTTTTCATCATTTCCATATCATCACCATATTTACTGTTTTATTAAATTAAATAAATAAAATTTGAATTGAGTTTTGAGTTGAATTATTATTATGCTTTTAATGTAATATAATCTTTTTCATAAAATAAAATAAATTGTATATTATTGACTTGGCAGTTGCTTTTCACTATTAAATCACTGACTTTTTTTATACACCTAGTAAATTAATAAACCATCCTTCAACGAATTAAAGTTTTAATTTAAAATGTTTGATCTCGAACGATTCCCTCTAAATTATCAAAGAATGAGCAGCAAAAGAAAAAGTTGCAAACCGTTAAAATTTAGCAATTTGAAATGCCGGCGATTGTCGTGGTCATTCTTCGACAGCAAACGACACGAGGCCAGTTACGATCAGTCAAAAATTTGAAGATGACCTCAACGTGTTAGAGATTGAGGATTTAAAGGTTCAACCCAAAAAAGAAACTACCAAGAGAAGATTTCCAGCCAAAAAACTCAGCAAAAGCCAAGTTGATGTCCCCGACTTTTACCATGTTTTCAACAGCAACAGCTTCTACATGACAGTTCACAACTACTCTCACAATTCCTCAGAATCTCTCTTGTGGTTGGCCTCCATTTCCCTCTGGTCTTTGGACACGAGTGAAACTCTGCAAGAACTGTTTTTATACATGGTGGAACATTCTAGAAAGTTTAAAGTTTATTACAGTAAATGTCAAAATAAATATTATGCACTCATTCAAATCGCTGACTTGATGGTTGGAGAGGTTGCTGTGGCTGCTGTTGCTGCTGCTGGTGGTGGTAGTGAAGCTGGCCTCACTGTTCCAAAAAGTTCTGCAAATAAGGTTTCTTAAAATTTTTCAAATTTATTTTTTTTCATTTTTTGCTCATTTATTTATGTATGATTATTTTCTTTTCTATTATAAATTATAATCTGAATTAGATATAGAATCAAAACAGCTCCAGTTGTTGATTCAGTATGAAATTCTAATAATAATGACATGATTGCCCCAGAGAGTAATGTGCTGCGCTATATTGTGTCATGGATTTTACTACTATCCCTTCTTGTTAGCAATCCTCAGGAGTGCTGTCTTCATGAACTTTTACATTTATTTATTACTAAATCATAAGTACAAATTGCATTTTTACATGTGGATTGCTAAATCATCGGCTTGACAGATCATGATGCACTGTCCTTATGTTAACAAAGAGTTCTTCCTACTCACAATTAAAACCATTATTCGTGTGTTTCTCAGATCAATATACTAACATATACATACAAAGACTCATATACAAACATACAGACACCACAAGTTACAAACATTCACATACAACAAACACACACAAACATACGGACACAACGTATACGATGCAACACAAGTTCACACAAACGTCCATATACAAACATACACATACAGACTCGAACATACAAACATTCACATACAAACATACGCATACACATACAGACATGAACACAC
>NW_008704435.1:2164958-2195830 GCF_000326865.2 Helobdella robusta | reverse complement strand
ACTTACATATACACAAACACGTCTCAAAGACACGCATACATTCATTCAAACGCATAAACACACACATACACTCATTCATACAAACACACACATTCATACACTTATACACGCACGCACACACACACACACACACACACAATCATACAAACGCACTCACACACACACATTCATACAAACACACTCACACACACTAACACACAACATAGTCACACAAACACACACTCAAACACACTCGCACACAACAGAATATGTGTTTCTCAATACATGTTGACCTACCCTCAACCTTAGTTGAAGCCTTGCAATCATCAAAGGATTTCATATTAAGGATGAGGTAAAGAGTTATTATTTTAAGTATTAATAGCATGAATATATTAATATTTTAACAACAATTTTTTTTTAGGAAAACCAATAACAGCAATGTTGATCACATCAACAACAACATCAACAACAACAACAGCAACAACAACAACAATGTTTACAGCAACACTAAGAGTAATGTAATTTCACCAGCAGTCTTATCAACAACATCAACAGAAATGATGCTACCTACTAAAAATTGCATCATCAACAACAACAACAACACAGATCCAACAACAATTACAACAACATACAAAACAGATGACACCACCAACAACTATACACCAGCACCATCAACAAACACAACAACAACATCAACAACAACAAAACTAACAATCGACATCTTCATTCCTCGAAGCATCGTCTCAGAGGGGTCCAGCGAAAATGTTGTTATCCTAAGGAAATTCAACACATCCCTACAAACCATCATGTCCCACTTCTATGACGTTCATCCTATCGTTAGGAATTTAGGTTGGAATTTTATTTCATTTTTTTAGGATTATTCATTCAATTTAATTATCCTACATATATTATTATTAAAAAGCGAAATGTAGCACAGAATTCGTACACTGTATTTTTTTTGTTACAATGTTTTCTTTTATCAAAATTTTAAAAAATTATTCAAATAATAAATTAATTATAATAAATAATAATAATAAATAATAATAGAATAATGCAAATTATGCAAATAATAAAATAATAAAAATAAATAATAATAATAAATAATAGAATAATACAAATATTAAGTGTCTTTTGCAGAAATTCTGCCATAACTTTGTTATCCTATGTTTTGTTGGCTTCTTATTATTAATAGCCAATGTGAAAATAAAACCAAAGCATTAGGTTACAGGATTGCCAATTTTTAAGGGCAACTCGATCAATTTTCTTCAAATTTTCAATGAAAAATCAAAAAGCGATATGGCCATTGGGAGAATATGCTACTCAAATTTGAAAATTCGCCACTCAGTTTAATTATCTTGCTAATTGTTGTGGTTTTCTAATTATTTGATATCCAAGGTCAGTCAAATTGCAGGCTATAAAAATAATGATAAGAACTAACTTTGCGTTCATGTTTTGCTGGAGAGTATCTGATATAAAGAGAGAGGGTGTGTTTGAGAGTGAAGTTGAATGACGAATGCATGCTAAGAGCGATACCATCCGCCGATCGAGTTAAATCAAAGTTGTGTCAAACTGAAAGAACTTCTTAAATTGATATAGCGTCATTCAATCCGGTCCAATAAATGAAAAATGATTTGAGAAAATCACGAGGCGTTTGAACTGTAGTCGTAGCGTTTAAAATGTCACCGGAGCGTTTGAAATAGGGCTGGAGCGTTTGAAGTGTGGCTGGAGCGTTTGAAGTGTGGCTGGAGCGTTTCAAATGTGGCTGGAGCGTTTAAAGTGTGGCCGGAGATGTGAGATTCCTGCAGTGTACATGTTCTTAATATTACATGTACAATTTCGTAGATCATAAAAATGATGATGATGATGATGATGAGGTTGATGGCGACAACATCAGCAGCAGCAACAAAAACAGCAATAACAACGAAGATAAAATAAAAAGCATCAACAACAGCCACAACAACATCCACAACAACTTCGCTAAAAAAAACTACCTCTCTTCTAACGACAACAACATCGACAACAACAACAAAAGCACCACCACCAACAACAATAATAATAATAATAACAATGACATTACCATCAACAACAACAACAATAATTTGACATCTATGAACGAATTTGATGTCTTGTATGATGACATTAAAAAAATACAACAACAACAACAGCACTGGGGTTAGTGGCGGAGTGGCTTTTGCTTTGCTATTTTTTTCTTCAGATTTATATTATTTTTGATTTTTATTATTTATTTAATTCCTTTTCGATTTATTTATTTAATTTTTTTTATTTAGTTAGTTTATTTATTTTCTATCTGGTTATTCTATTTTTCTGGAATTCGTTTAATGGACTGTTCAATCAGTTTTGTTATAACCAACCAACCAACCAACCAACCATCAATCTATCTATTTATGAAAGACCGCCATTATTGTTCACTGGTTCGTTCGTTCGTTTGTTCGTTCGTTCATTTGTTCTTTTGTTCATTCTTCAAACCACAATTCCACCCATTTATGAAGACATTTATAAAGCATTGTTCATTTGTTTGTTCAATTGTTCAGTGTTTGTTTATTTGTTCTTTCATTGGTTCATTGTTCTAAACTCAATCCTTCCACTCGTTTTATTTGTTTAGTTGTTAGCCGTTTGGCCATTAGTTGTTCGTTCGTTCATTCGTTCTTTAATGAACCATTCATAAAAGAATTGCCTGTTCGTTCTTTTGTTCGTTTATTTTCTAAACCATCAATCCATCCATCCTCGACAGACCACCACGGCCACCCACGAAACATGCAACCACACCACCTCCTCCCACAACTGAGATGCTACCAAGTTGAAGCTGTCAAGTGGATGCTCAGAAGAGAGGGATGGATGGAGTGCAATGATGATGACCATGATGGTGGTGGTGATAATGATGAGATCGGTGGTAGTAGTAGTAGTAGAAGTAGTTGTGGTGATGGTAGTTGCGACGATACGTGTGGCTGTTGTGGCATGCCCGATGTTGAGGATCTCCTTACTGATTTCTATGGTTAGAGTTTTTGAGTTTGTTTGTTTTCAAATCATCTTTTTTTATATATAATTAACACGATCGTCGTTATCTTCATCATCATTTTCATCACAAATCTTCTCACCACAACAACCATTTTCCATATCACAACCATCTTCCTATTTCGTCACTTCCATCGTTGCCAAAAATGTTGAAAATTAATCAGCTAATTCGTAGCTTGCACTAGACCAGCAATGAATGCAGTAAAAAATCTCATAGGTGAGATGAGTCAGCTGCTTAAAAACACATTGTTGGAATGTGTGAGATAAGTATGGAAGTGAGCGTGACCATGATCTCCGGGTTAAACATATTTAAGATTGCGGTACCTTAATGCGTCTATCACTAATGTAACCGTACACAATTGAACCACAAGACAAGATCAAACTCGTTTTTTTGACAAATTTTTGTTATTAATCCAACTTTTCGCCGATTGTGGCTTTGTCAGGGATGTTAAAAAATTGAATGGAGGTAAAGAGTATATATAGTACATGCAGTTGGACATTAAGATAGTAAAATAATTGCAAAGTCATAATGAGTTATTAAATGGTTAGGGTTGGGGTTCAATAAAACTTTGCAATATGACCTATGACCCATCGGAAACTGTGATGACGGATAAATACTTTAACTATTTGAACGCCTGCGTGTGGCCCTGACCTCTGACCTCACATCAACCGCACTTGTGTTAGGATACGTTAAAAAGAAGCTGACACATTGGTCGTGCTAATTTCGCGTTGGCAGTTATTTAGCATTCGATGATAATTTTATTTTAAAAAGTTGGCTAACACCAAATTAATCGATCTTTTAAAGTTTTGTTATTTTATTTTGAGTGAAAATTCTTAACCAAAAACATTCGAGAGCTGTAAAATTTAGGAAAAAATCGTCTGATTGTGATTATCGTCACGTTGTTTTGATTCAAGGCTGGTCTGCAATCATTTTAACATTTTCTCGTCATCCAACAGTTAAAAACTTTGCTTATTAATTAAACTTCATCAACCAATCATCGATTACTTTTCATAATGTGTAAACTTTAATAATTAGCCAACCATCTCACGCCATTCAAATCAGACAAATTCTACCAGCCAATCACATTGAAGGATGGAACCCAAGTATTTTACAATCCTACTTTAGGAATGTTAGTTTAAAAGTTTATCTGATTGGATTCAATTTTTCTTTTAAATTACCTAATTTATTTTTAATTAAACTTTACACAATTAAGTTGTTCTGCTGACTGAATTTTTTATTTTCGAATTAACGAGTTTAAGGTTCTTTTTTTTGCAAAGATTTTTTATGAACTTTTGAAATTGGCGTTTGATTGTATGGAAAAATTTTCAAAACTATTTCTACCAATACATTCACAACCACAACGGACACTCTGCGTCTGAAACCTTGGAAATTTTTTTAAAAACAGCTTTTTTTATTACAAATAACTCTTATGCCAGGCAAACTAAACAGGCAAACTAAACTAGATGAAATACCTCATAAATACAATGCAATCTTTCATAACAATGCAATTCAGAATGATTTGGAACAAGCCTTTGGAAAAGATTGATGGTGTTGTCATCACCAACAACAACAACCCACATAATCATCATCATCATCACAATCATCATCATCATCACAATCATCATCATCGTCGTCATGATATTCGTGGCGGAATCTTAGCGGACGAGATGGGATTAGGGAAGACGATTGAGATGCTGGCCTGCATACTCCACCATCCTCGAAATCACGTGACCACCACGAATCCACTTCCTGTTGTTGTTGCTAGCGGTAGAACTAAAATTTTGAAGGTTGTTGTTTGTCTGTCTGTCTGTCTGTCTGTCTGTCTGTCTGTCTGTCGGTGTGTGTGCTTCTTCGTAATATCGTGTTACATGTTATTAATCTTTTTTTTATGTAGCTTTATTTTCAACTAAGATAACAAAACGACAACATTGACGAAAATAACGAAACGATAATAATTGCGATAATAATAGTAATAATAATAAAAACAACAATAATAATGGTAGTAGTAGCAGTAGTAGTTGTAGTAGTAGTAGTAGTAGTAGTAGTAGTAGTAGTAGTAGTAGTAAGAGTAGTAGTAGCAGTAATTTTCATATTATGAATCATAAGGATGATAATTTTTAATTAACGTTTTTCAAGAGAACGAAACGAAAAAGTGCTCGCAAGTACGCTGGCCACATATTGCCACACGGTGAAGTTATCAGGCTAACTACTACTACTACTTCTACTACTAATTTTACTTCTACTACTACCTCTGCCACTACTACTACTACTACTGCTGCTGCTGCTGCAGCTACTTCTAAGACTGCTGCTACTACCACTTTCATAACTGCCACCTCTACTGTTACATCTAGTGAAGTTCTTTCTCATTATAACGCTTTTGCTAATTCCAGTTTTATAGTTACTACCGCTTCTACTACTGTGGCTACTGTGGCTACTTCCACTACTACTGGTTGTACTAATGATGTTTTGTCAACGACAATTTCACCGACGACAGCAACGTCTCCCGAAATGTTCTTATCAATAAAATCTACAAAAGCGAGGTCATCATCATCAGTAACATCATCATCAGTAACATCATCAGGCTCATCATCATCATCATCATCATCAGTAACATCATCATCAGTAACATCATCAGGCTCATCATCATCATCATCATCATCAGTAACATCATCATCAGTAACATCATCATCAGTAACATCATCAGGCTCATCATCATCATCATCATCATCATCATCATCATCTGTCATGACAACAGTGTCTCTGAGTGAACTGTCATTAACAACAACATCGTCCAATTTATTGGGACCAACATCATCATTGTCATCGTCATCATCATCATCAGTAACCACAAACTCATCATCGTCGTCACCACCATCATCATCATTTCTTTGTGATATAAAATGTGATGTGAGTCGCAGTAGCGGCAATAACAACAGCGTCATAGTAGTTGATGACGGAGGAGCCGATGATGACGTCAGCGAATTCATGGCTGTTGATGACGTCATCATCAATGAGGTGACCGTACGAAACGAGTGTAGCGATTTCGACGACGATGACGACCGTGAGGACGATGGCGGTGACGTTGGAGTAGTCAGCATCAGCAGCAACAAAGGCAACATCAGCAACAACGGACGGATCGACAATGACGTCAACGAATCCTTCACCGAGGAACTCCTTTCGTTCCAGCAACACTTCACCAGCGCAGAAGCAATTGACTGTTCCTGCGGCAAGATGTTCAAACAGCACAAAGTAGGTCACAAGAACGCAAGACTTGACCTAAATAAAATAATTGTGTCGTGCGAGAAGTGCGGCTCGTGTCAGCATGCAGGTTGCGTCGGGTACGACCTGACTGACGAGTCGAGGGGGTCGTATCTATGCCCCCATTGTTACGTCACTGAGGTTGGCAACAATCTTCATCATCATTATCTTCATCATCATCATCATCATCATTATCTTCATCATCATTTTATCACCAAAAATCTGCAGTGACCGCATCTATCCAGCCAATCATCTACCAATTCTCACCATTTTCACTGTTGGACGTTTTTATTCCGAGTCAGATTTTGAACTTTTCGATTCTTCTCGCTGGAACTTCTTTCTATCTTCTCAGTTATTATTATTTACGAGGTTCCGACCGACTTCAAAGGCAGGTCTCAACTGGATGAAGACCGCCAGGTTGCAAAATTATTTGAAGGGAATCGACAGAAAGTGAATCGATTGGCCATCGATTGCTTTATCATCATCATTATAATCATAGATTCATCATCATCATCTTAGTCATAGAGTCATCATCGTCATCATAGTTCTCATTCTCATCAACACAATGACCACAAAAAACATACAAACAAACAAACATACATACAAACAAACATACAAACGAACGAACGAACGAACAAACAGATTCCCATTCCAAGCGGTGCCACCCTTATCATCACACCCAACTCCATCATACATCAGTGGCTGGATGAGGTTTTGAAGCACGTGGCTGATGAAGCCATCAAGCTGTTTGTTAGTCGCGCTGATGAGAATACTGATAATGATGACAAGGACAGTGATTGTAACGATGACGATGATGATTGTAACAATGATGATGATGACGACGACGATGATGATGATGATGACGATGATGATGATGATGATGATGATGACGATGATGATGATGATGATGATGATGATGATGATGATGATGATGATGATGATGATAGTAACAATGACGATGATGACGACGATGACGATGATGATGGTAACGATGACGATGATGATGATGATGATGATGACCCAGGTGTACAAGGGTGTGCAGAGGCAGGGGTACATCCAACCGAGGGTACTGGCCCGACAGGACATCGTCCTGACGACCTACGAGACCCTGAGGGCTGAGATGAAATACGTCGGTCTTCTGCATAATAAATGTCAGTGGTCTTTTTTATCATCATCATTACCATCATCATCTTCATCATTATCATTCATCATCATACAAGCAAACATACATACATACAAATATACAAACAAACAAGCAAACATACATACAAACGTACATACAAACAAACAAACAAACATACATACATACAAACATCCAACCAAACAAACAAACATGCATGCATGCATACATACAAACAAACATACATACACACAAACGTACAAACACACAAACATACAACCACACAAACAAACAAACAAACATACATACAAACAAACAAATAAACATGCGCACACACAAACAAACAAACAAACAAACAAACAGTTGATGAGAATAACAAATTGAGGTACAACAAAAAGTTCATCTCGTTCCCCACACCTCTGGTGGCTCTTGAGTGGTGGAGGGTCAGTTTCGATAGTCATGATGATGATGAGGATGATGATGATGCTGGTGATGATGATGATTATGAATGTGATGATGATGGTGAAGATGATAACAATAGTAATTTTTTCCAGGTGTGTTTGGATGAAGCTCAAATGGTAGAGAAAGTTTCCACTAAGGTTATTCAAATGAACAGGTTGCATACATACATACATACATACATACATACATACATACATACATACATACATACAACCAATAATCGCACACACAATTGTACGTTGAATCAGCCGGCTGATATGGCATGTAGATTGGTGAGCCAGATTCGATGGTGCATTACCGGTACCCCCATCCAAAGATCATTTGATGGTGGGTTGTGTTGTGGAGTTTTACCGTTCTGTGTGCATGTATGTGTGTGTGTGGTGTGTGTGTGTGTGTGGTGTGTGTGTGTGGACGACGATGATGATGGCGAGAGAATGCTGAACTCTGTGGTTCTGATGTTAAATATGAGGATTGAAATGACCAATGTCGAAGTCACAACGACCGCCACGTAAATCTCAGCCCCATCAACGCCACGCTTTCGTACCCCCATCACACCACCACACCCTTCATCGTCCGTCACCACCACCACCATCCTAATCTCACACAGACTTGTACGGCCTGCTGAGTTTTTTGCGCGCCTGCCCCTACGACGATAGAACTCTGTGGAGCAAGTTCATGCAAGGGGCCTATGAGGGGGGGTTGAGGGAGCATCCGTGCTGGGTCATCAGTCGATTGCTGTGGAGGAACTGTAAGAGGGACGTCATTGATCAGGTTAGTCGGTCGTTGATCAGTTGTGTCTGCTGACTCACTTCGTCGCCACCACAACCACCACCACAGATTAACCTTCCCCCACAATCCATCAAGACCCACCTACTCACATTCTCACCTGTCGAGGAACATTTCTACAGGAGGATGTATCAAAAGTGCTCCGATGAAGCACTTACGGTGAGGACGATGACGATGGTGGTAATGATGGTGATGATGGTAATGATGATGATGATGGAGATGATGATGACAATGACGATGGTGGTGATGATGGAGGTGATGGTAACAATGACGATGGTAGTAATGATAGTAAAGATGATGATCTTGGTTCTAGTCATGCTGATGATGATGCAACGCACACCACTCGCCACACTCACTCACTCCATTGCATGTTGCCTCCCCAGTTGAAACAGTTCTTCTTCTCTCTTTTTTTTCATTTGCCATCCGAGAAGGCTCTCAAAATTCAAAATCAGAAATAATTTGAAATCAAGAGCAGCATCGATGAAACTGTTTGTCTGTGGCGCGAAACATCAACTAATTTCGAAAAAGTTGATAGAACGCTGGCGGAGTCAGGCTCGGCGAAACAGTCACTCAAATTGCTGGCCGGAAGAGACAAGAATTGCATCCAGCCTCAACCATGTGTCCACTCTCCGGTGTCAAGGTTTGTTAATTAAAGCAATAAATGGGCCCATTCCCCCATCACAGACATCAGTGGCTGTGTTGGTCGAAGATCGTCGAAGGATTACCGGAGGTGCTCCTCTTTAAGTTTACTAGAAATTATTTAATACAACGGCTTCCCACTGATGCAAACTTATTTTAATGGAGCAAGTCAACAAGATTCTATGTCCACTATGCAGTCATCACCAAACAGACAAACATGTTGTTTCGAACTGTGACTCCACAGCGGCTCTCGCCAGGTACACAGATGGACAGGCATAACAAACTGCTGTCGTCGGTTGTCGACTGGTTGAAGATTTGTGCACCCTCAGACTGTTGCCTATTTGCCGATCTTAATGTAGAAAGTGTGCGTCCAATGTCACAGTTGTTCGACAAGTTGCGGCCGGACATTGCCATTCTCCAAAAAAACAAAATCGAAATTTTAGAGCTCACAATTTGCCGCGAAACCAACCTAGCTTCATCGCGTGAATATTCAGTCTTATTTATCAGTTCATTGACGACGCTGACTTCTATTGGATTTTCTTTTCTATGGCTTTGTTGCAGAAATTATTATAATATATTATTATATATATTTTCTAATATAATATAATATGATATAATATAATATTATAATTATATTTTATAATATAATATAGTATGATTTAATAATAAAAATAATTACTATAGGATTTTATTGCTTCCGGACTTCTACACTTCTAAATACGACTCAGTTGTTATTATTAATAATTATATGTTGTTATTATTATTATTATACGTTATTATTATTATTATTACAACCGCAAAATTGAAATTATCGAGTTAACGGTGTGCCATGAAACAAATCTGCTAAAATCAAGAAACTACAATCTATCGAAATAGGAAAATAGTTTTAATTCATGTCTGAACGCTGACTTTAAGAACTGTTCAATTTCTTTAAAAACATTCGAAGTAACTCCGATTGGCTTTTTCAATATTTTTTAATTTGACGCTAATTAAAATTCATGGCCGATTTCATTTATTAACAAATTAATAGACTCTATAATTAGATTGACCTATGTCATTTATTGCGATAGGAACACTTCATAACCAATTTGAATACATTACCGTTTTGCACATTTTTTTTTCATTTTAACGACTTTGGTTGAAATAAAAGAGTTTCCTATTATTATTATTATTATTATTATTATTATTATTATTATTATTATTATTATTATGAACTCGATTGAAATGTATAAAATGTATAGAGAATGAAAGCACAAAGCGATTTGAACATCCAACTAAGTTCATTGGATAAGAACACATTACATCAGGTTGGTTGGTTGGTTGGTGTTTGATAGTTGATTGATTAATTGAGATGTTGATTGATTGGTTGGTTGATTGATCGATTGGTTGATTGACTGATTGACTGTGGTTGATTGATTGACTGTGGTTGATTGATTGATTGACTGTGGTTGGTTGATTGATTGATTGATTGATTGATTAACAGCTGCTGACTCCACTGTTGAAGATCAGGCAGGCATGTGTGCACCCGCAAGTTGTCAAGGGACAGTTCATCTCTATCAATAAAACGTTCGACATTATTGGAGCTGTTTGGCTTTTTGTTTCGTTTGTTGTTGTTGTTTTGTTGTTGTTTAGTTGCTGTTTGGTTGTTGTATTCTTTTTGGATAATAATTCTTTCGTTTTCGTTATTTTTTTTCCATATCCAAACCACATCCACACGTTTGTCCTTCTATATCCAATCCATCCATCAATTTATCCATCCATCTATTTATTCATCCATTCATTCATTTCTCCATCCATCCATCCATCCACACAGCACCCTGACGATGTCTCAGTTGTTGAGCCAGCTGATAAAGCGGACGAGGGTGGAGTGTGAGGAGGCAATGAGAGGGATTGTGAGGGCGTCCAATGGGATGGCTGGATGCTCCTTGCTCGAACATGATGTCTGTTGTTGTTGTTGTTGCTGTTGTTGTTGCTGTTGTTGTTGTTGTCGTTGTTGTTGATGATGTTGTTGTTGTTGTTGTTGTTGATGTTGATGTTGATGTTGTTGATGTCGTTGTTGTTGATGGGGGTGGTGTTGTTGTTGTTGATGTTTGCTGCTGCTGTTGTTGTTGTTGATGGGGATGGTGTTGTTAATGTTGTTGATGGTGATGTTATTATTGTTGTTAATGTTTTTGTTATTGTCATCATCATCTTTTTCATCATCATCATCACCGTCATCATCACCATGATCATCACCATCATCATCGTCTTCACCATCATCATCACCAACATCACCAACATCATCATCGTCTTCACCATCATCATCACCAACATCACCAACATCATCATCGTCTTTACCATCATCACCACCATCATCATCATCATCACTATCATCATCACCACCATCATCACCACTATCACCATCACCATCAGATCGTTGGAGCGGTGAACGAGTACCGGGATGTGTTGATGATGAATGAGAAGCACAAGGATGATGAGATGAGGATCGACTCTCTCCAGCTCATCCACACCATACACAACCTCATCACCCTACTCACTCAACCACCAGTAACATCATCATCATCAACAACAACATCATCATCATCATCGCCAACAACAACATCATCATCAACATCAACAACAACACCATCATCAACATCAACAACGTCATCGTCTCAGAGTCATTTTCAACAACAAATTGGTAGAACGTTGCGTGACGACCAACTGCCATTGATGGTGGGAGGCTGTTGTGTTGTTGTTGCTGCTGTTGTTGTTCTGTTGTTGTTGTTGTTGTTGTTGCTGCTGTTGTTGTTGTGGTACGAGAGTACTAATGATAATTTTGTTAGCATTTTTTTCATTTCATAACTGCCATCGCTACTACCATTGCCACTTCCATACCGCCACTACTATCGCGGCCACCATCGCCACCACTACCATGGCCACTACCACAGAAACGCGAGCACGAGTGCAGATACATGCGTAGGAGGGAGGTGTTCGTTATGAAGACCAAGTTGGCATGTGTCAATCAAATGCAGACGGTCCACAAGCTGACCAATCAGGTTGGTTCGGGGGTGGGACTGAATGTGATAATTATTAATTATTTATGATAAATGCTGTCGACGGACACACACCCACACACACGTAAAAACATACAGAGACAAATAAACACACACACACACAAACACATGCGCATACAAATGCACACACGCACACGCAACAGATGGAAAGTCCGTATGATTGGTGGCTGGGATTGTTGAAGTTGATTGCAGGACTGCGATTGGACGAGGTCCTCATCAATAGAATTCAAACTGACCTATCAGATAACGCGCAGGGGTCTATGTTCATAAGCAGGTTGTTTGATTGGTTGATCGATTTTGTAATAGATAGATTTATTCATTCATTCGTTCGTTCACTTATTCATTCATTCATTCATTCATTCATTCATTCATTCATTCATTCATTTTTTATAGTATCATTCATATATTATTTTTTCTGAAAACTTGAAAGTTCAATTGAACTTATACTGTTATTATCGCGATTTCTCTGCAATCATTAAAAATTGTTGCCGCTGATGATGACGATGACGATGCTGATGACGATGACGATGACGTCATTTGTAAGGTTCCGTGACGTCAGAGGTTTGAAGTACGTTCTGCACGAGAACATCAATCGATTGAACAACTGCCGGTCGACACTGGTCAACCTATTGGATTCAATCAATCAGTCGTCAGACTCCGCCTCCTTTTCATCATCATCATCATCGGCGACATCATCATCATTATCAACAGCAACAAAAACATCATCATCATGTTCGCCACATTTGCTGCTACCACCATCCCCACCACCATCGTCAGCGACGTCCTCATCTCAATCCTCTTCTTCATCATCACCATCTCACTCATCTTCATCGTCACCCTTTACTGCTGCACCAACCTCATCAACCTTACCATCATCTCTGCCATCATCGTCATCATTCGCCTTATCATCATCGTCGTCGTCGTCTTCACCATTATTTTCATCATTGAAGATTTGGTGGGGCAGACAGTTCAGTGCTGCTTGAGGCCACTCGCTACCACCAAATATAACAAGTATGATAGTGATGATGATGGTGATGGGGTGATGGTGATAATGATGATGACATCATTTAATTAAGATGCCCTTTCTGCAAAGCCCACAAGTTGTTTGAAGCCTATGAGACCTACTTATTTGCATTCAAAGACAAGTAAGTGTGTGCTTGCGTGTGTGTGTGTGTGTATGTGTGTGTGTGTGTGCGTACGTGAGTGTTTGTGTATGTGTGCGTGTGATTATCATCGTCGTCGTCATTTTTATCAGCATCATCATGACACTTGGCAGGGAGACAGCCAATCAGGTTTTAGAAAAACACGGAAATAGAAGTACTAAGGGCAACAACGATGATGATGACGATGAAGACGATGATGACAAAGGCAGGAAGTACGATAATCACGTCAATGATGATGATGATGATGGTGATGATGATGATGATGATGACGTAGCGACAAAGGCGCAGCAACACAAAGGCAATTGGTCCTGCAGTGAGACTGAAAAATGCCTCAAAATTATCCTCTTCTTTGGCAGCAAACATTCCGGTTAGAATTACACACACACACACACGCACGCACACAAACACACAGACACAGACACACATACATACTGACTCACACACAAACAAACACACACACACACACACACACACACACACTGACTCACACACAAACACACACACACACACACACACACACACACACACACACACACACTGACTCACAAACAAACACACTGACTCACAAAAAAAAACACACACACACACACACACACACACACACTGACTCACACACAAAAAAACAAACACACAGACACACACACACTGACTCACACACAAACAAGCACACACAATCACACATACACGCACGTGTTTACACTCATTCAAAGGCGACAAACATCTAATAGAATTGGGACAGCATCATGTTGCTTGGTACGAAGCTGCCAAGAGAGAGTTCAAGGTTGTTTCTCTTTCCGGTTGTTTGACCTGTCATTCTTTCTTTCTTTCTTTCTTTCCAATGCTCCTACGTTCTCTCGTTCATTCATTCGTTTGCTCTTTAACTTTTTTATTATTGGTTTGATGTTGTCTACTACTCAATCATTTACTACCTAGTCATGCTACTTTGCTTTTTATTCGTTTTTATTCATTCGCTCACTCATTCCTCTCCATTCACTCATTCATCATCCATCCACCCACTCATCCATCCATCCACAGTTACTGCGTGTTTTGTGGCAAGCCCTGAGAGAAAAGGTGTCCTCGTATGATGAGATGATGATGGCGAAGATGAGGATGAGGTGGAGGCAGGAGGGGGAGGAGGTTCAACCCGGTGACCATCACGTCGTCGAGAGAGACACTGTTAGTTGCTGCTGCTGCTACTGATGATGATGATGATGGTTGTGGTGGTTACGGAGATGATGGTGGTGGTTGTGATGATTATGATGATGATGATGATGATGAGGTGGTGATGATGATGATGATGAAATTGATGATGAAGTTGTGATGGTAACGATGTTACGAACTCGCAGTTGAAAGAGGTAAGAATGAAGTTCAAGACCGAACGAATGATGGGTGAAAATGAGCTGAAGAACAAAAAGAGCCAGCTAAACTACCTCAAAAACATGTTCAAGGTAGTTCTAATTTTTTTTTTAATCACTCGTAATTATTCATAATAATCTTTTAAATATGATTATAATATCATTAATAATTATAATATATCTTACTGCCGAAAGAACCACGGTAATTCCTCAACGAGGGCAACCAATCCTGACCCGTGCCCTGTGTGTCAAAACAAGCTAGGTACTAAGGTGAGTTTTCATTGGTCGGATCATATAGATAGTTCGTTCTGATTGGTCGGCTAGTGCTGCTGGTTAACTGCGATTGGGCAGCTGTGATTTCTTGGTTGATTGTGATTGGTTGAAATTAATTGATTAGATTTTATTGACTGATTGTGATTGGTTGAATATAATTGGGTCTATATTAGGTCATTAAGATTGATCAATCAGTCAACCAACAAACCAATCATTTGATTGACAAACCGACCAATCAACTCCTCAACCAACCAACCACACAGTGGAGCGTGATGCAGTGTGGTCACTGCTTCTGTCTGCACTGCATGAGAATTCTCGCACAGGACACCAGCCACCATTTTTATCCTCGTCGCCACCATCATCACCATCATCATCATAACCGATCGCCATCCTCATCCTCACTACTATCATCATCGTCATCATCATCGTCGTCGTCATCATCATCATTTAAATGCCCGTTGTGTCGCGTGCCAACTCTGATGAGGGACGTGTCGTTCGTTTGCACGAAATCATCGTCGTCGTCACTCTTCGGCGAGGATGATCTCACTGTTAAGGTCTGCTCGTAGAGAGGTCACGGGGACGTTGATGGTGGTGGGTGAAATCATGGTGATGATGATGGTAATGACGATGGTGACATTGATAAGTGGAATGATTTCGAAGCGTGTGATGATGATGATGATGATATGGCTAAAATAGTGATTACAATGATGGTGATGATCTGATGTTGTATTTGAATGGTGACGGAGGTAAAAAAAAATATCACGTGACATCGTTACACAATGTGACGTCACATCGCGTGACCCGACCTGACGTGACCCCACATCGCGGCGTGACCTGACCTGACGTGACCCCATATCACGTGACGTCACACGACAGGGAGATTGGTCCACTAAGATCGAGGAGGTGGTCAGGCTGGTCCTTAAGATCATAGGGGCGGATCCAAGCAGCAAGATACTTATTTTTTCTACTGTTAGTTCCGTAATGTCTGCTAAGGGATGGAGAGCATGGCCACATTTTTGTACAAAAAAAAGTTATTTTCGTTTGGAACTTTGGAATGAGAAACAAGTTATTGAAATGAACGGTTGACATACATGCATACATACAGTTCATATCTTCATCTAGATAATATTCCATCACCTTTTTCAAATTTACATGTTTTAATTGTTGTAATGGCGGGAAATACATTGCAATATTTGGTTGTTAACATTTTCAAATGGCCGACGAAGCCAAATATCAAATTTTGGCCTCCGGGTATTTGGCCACCTCTAGCATACAATGACGTTTGCATGTAATTGTAAGTATGTACTGTTTTGTGTGTACACATTTGTTTGTGTACATTCGTATCACGTGCATGTATGATATTTTCAAATATTCAGTGGTCAGATGTGTTGGACCTCGTGTCCGAAGCACTAACCGGAAATGACGTCAAACATCAGTCCTTGACCAGGAGATACAAGTTTGATGTAGGTGGTCAGTCGTGGTAGTGATGACGGTGATGAGGATGATGATGATGGTGGTGGTAGTGATGGTGATCTTCGTGAAGATGATGGTGATTGCGCTGATGATACCACGGTTACACTATTAAGAGGAAGAAATGGTAGGCGTGCGAGATGAACATTAGCAATTTGGTACTCTCGTCATCATCATCACCATCATCATCATTTTCTCATTTTCAGAATCATTACCATAACTATCGTAATTTTCCCCAACATTTCATCATCGTCATCATCATCGCCATCAGGAGAACTTGCAGTGCTACAAAGAGGACGTCACTCAGAGATGCCTCCTCCTACCCATCCACTCAGGTTCGAACGGTCTCAACCTCATCGAATCAAATCACGTCATCTTCGTTGAGCCCATCCTAAACCCCGCCCAGCTGTTACAGGCCGTTGGAAGAGTCCACAGGATTGGTCAGACCAGGTTGGTAAATGTTTAAAAACAGCCACACGCACAAAAACACATACACACTCACACGCACACTAACACATACACACACTAACAAACACACAAACAAACACACACACAATTACACACACACTAACAACCAACAGACCAACATTTATCCACCACATGTTGGTGAGGAACACCATCGAAGAGAAACTGCACCACCTCCTCAGCAGAACAGATGCCAGGGTGCCCATGGAGACCAGGAACTCCGAGGAAACGACCTTGACCCTTCACCAGTTCAATGACCTTTTCTCATCCGCCCACTGCTACGACGACGATGATGATGATAGTGACAACGATGAGGACGATAATGATGGAGAGGGTGAAAATCGTTGTAATAGCAAAAATATTGACAACAACATCAACAACAACCACAACAACAAAAGCAACAGCATCAACAACAACACTTGTACTAGCACTAATACTAATAAGACAAACAGTCGCGTTAAGATCAGTTCAAGTCTTATGTAGTTTATGTTGTTGCTAATTAAAATTTGTTTTGTTTGTCTGTGCAGACAAAAAAATTAGTTGCCGTTGTTGGGATTCGTTGTGTTGTAGAGTAATTTTAAAGCGATAAGTTTTCAATGTGGCAAAATTTACTTTCGTATGTAGTTCATTGAGATACGTGTTTGTTTAACTTATTTGTTTAACAAATTGTTTAACTTTGTAAGTTTGTTGTCTAGTTGTTAAGCGTTTGTTCATTGATGGTACTGTTTAATTTTTGGGCTTTAGCAAAGAGTTTATTCGTTTAATTTGTGCCCTTTATATGTGCAGTCTTACACTGGTTTGATGTCTAATTTTGAATAAATTAATCTATTAACATTTCATAAACCGTGTCATCATGTACGTATATTTTCTGATTAATGTTTCAAGTTTTTTTTTTCACTATTTCTCATTTCATTCATTCGTTACATTCTGTATAAAATATTATTGTATTTTAAGAATAAAATTTCAATTAATCAATTGATTGCTTTTTGTAGAAGGCGGTCGGTTAGAATCAAATTGCAATAAAGTAAATCAAATCTTCTATTAGATTTTGTCAGTATATTTGTTTTAAAATTAAAACTTTTTATGAAATATTCAATCAATACGTTTTAAATGTAAAATGATTAAAGATGAGAAGGCTAGTGTGATGTTAATTCATTTATTCGTCTTCTATAATGATTGCAAATTTCTGATTGCATGTGTCTGTATCTCAGAAATCATTAAAATACTTTGGCATTCTGCTGATAAGCTTGAACGGTTCATATATTAGAATCTACTTGAAAAGTTTTCAGTTTTATATAGAAAAAGCACCTATATATCAGCTAAAAAGTAATTTTAATAAGATTACAGATATATGATATCTTAGATAAAACAATGCAATGATTCCTTAATGATATGATATCTTAGATGAAACTACAATGATTTGATACCTTTATACTATGATATCTTAGATAAAACTACAATGATTCGATACTTTATTAATATCTTAGATGAAACTATACCACTATGTGATACCTTATTGATATGGTATCTTAGATGAAACTCTACATAATATAAACAGTCAGCTGATTGCACGGACGCATAGTTGCACCTCACAACAATGTTTGTATACGTAAGGTTACAACGAAATTTCCTATAAAAAAAGAACGCAACTTGAATCAAACCACTTTCATGTTTCAGTTTTTCAATGGGTGGCCTCTTTAGATTTAGATTAATTGGCATGGTTAATAGTATGACACGGCAGTGCTGTGAGTTGGACTCTCAGCAGAGCCACATACTGCTGATGAGGTTGGGACTTGCGGTAACTTTGCTCGCGCTCGTGGCTCTGCCTATGTGGTCGGTTTATTACCGATTGTCATCTTACAGTTGGTTCTTGCTGGAACAAAACGACAGCGGGAGCGTCAACAATTTGGCAAAAGTTTCGTTATTTCAACCCGGTAGGAATTTTATGTTCTGTTCAAATGTCCATGATCTACAACGGGGGAGAGATTCATCTTCTTCATCCCCATCATCTTCATCCCCGTCCTCGTCATCTTCTTCATCGTCATCATCTTCGCCGATGTCCAAAGATGAGGAGTCAAATGAAATCGTTCGACATTCCTCAAGCTCGTTGCCATCGTCCTTTAATGAAAGTTGGTTTCTCTAGTAGTCTATTTGATTTTTTAAAATTATTTTTATGGTTGTAATTAGTTCATTCATCTAATAATTTTCTGATTTAATTAATTGATAAATTAGAAACAATGACAATCAGGGCATACATGTTAGCCTATTCACCTAGTCTAGTTCTACCCAACTGCATACAAATGCTATTGTTAAGAAGTGGCATATGTTGTTGGTCGTTCATATCTTGTGTGTGTGCGTGTGAGTGTTCTTTGTGTGGTATGTGTGTGTGCGTGTGTGTATTTGATTCATTTCCACATGTGTTTTAAACTATTTTATATTTTGAATTAGCCTTAAATTTGAACATGAAAACAACAATGTTATTAATTTTATTATTCACGATAATTTAAATATTTTGAACAAAATAGATTTTCGTTGAAAATTTGTTTAAAATTCTAAAAGTTTTTATAAGGTTTGTACTATTTTAACAGCAAATCACTAAAAACTTAATTACATTATATTACATTACATTACTTTACATGAAATTACATTACATTACGTTACATTACATCACAAAAACGTTCACCACCAACACAATCAAGATAAGAGTTCAGAATCACAAGCTTCATTGAACCTAGCTCGGGAAATGACCAAACAAGGTCGACTGGAGCGAGCCCTTAAGATCTACTTGCACGCCCTTGCCCTTGACCCTCACCACTCCGACCTTTTGAACAGTTATGGAGAATTTTTAGAGTTGTACAAGGATGATGTTGTGACTGCCGAGCACCATTACTGCAAGGCGCTGGCCTTCAATCCATCGCACGACAGGGCACTGCAAAACCACAAGCGAACACTTCCATTGGTTGAGGAGTTGGATCGAATGAGGTTCACACAGGTCGATGCTAAGTTGAGTTAGTATCTTTTGGATTTGTATCTATTTGATTTGTATTTTTTTCATTTCATCTTTTTGATTAATAGAGCTTACCGTTATTTTTTGCGTTTTTTTAAAATTTCTTATCAAAATTCGGGCTTCACAATGAAGTCTAGGTTAAAACAATTCACTAATCTTAAGTCTAAATTTCAATAACCTCATTACATCACTTGTGACATCACAACCCCGCCACAATCATTCGACCAATCAGAGAGCTTGCTTCGAGTCCCGGATAACCACCCGGGCCTGCGTCGAGTGACGTCAGAGCAGTACTTCCGGCACATCTACCACACGACGGCCATGGAGGGCAACACGTTCACGCTGTCACAAACGAGGTCCTTCGTTGAGAACAGGATTGTCATATCTGGAAAGAGTATCATAGAACATAACGAGATACTTGGTGGGTGGGGGAGATGGATGGATATTTGTTTGTGGAGGGTGGGGGTTAATTGTGGTGAGTTAGGGTGATCAGTTGAGTTTTTATGGGGTGAATGTTGAGTGCATCTGTATTGAACGGGTGAACGGGTGCGTGTTGAATGAATGTGCATTGAAGGAGTAATTATTAATTTGATGGCATACTCAGATTTCAAATAGTTGAATGTCATTGCGTTAGTCTGCTTCAATCTCACCCGCCAGGACATTTTTAAATTTAAAAAAGTCTCCATTATTATTTTCCCACATCTTAAACACGCCACCGACTCTCGTGTAATTAAAATTTTCGAAACCTCAGGCATGGAGGCAGCCCTGCACTACCTGAACACATCCCTGGTCAAAAGACTGGGCACCATCAAGATGGACGACATCCTGCAGATACACAAACGAGTCCTCGGTTTTGTCGACCCCATAGGTTCTGGAGTGTTCCGTACGACGCAAGTCTTCGTGGGTAACTTCATGCCCCCGCCTCCGCAAGAAATCACCAACCTGATGAACGATTTCATCGAGTGGCTTAACTCGGAAGAGACATTCGAGGCCCTGCACCCTATCGAGATGGCGGCCCTGGCGCACTACAAACTGGTCTACATCCACCCCTTCTACGACGGTAATGGCCGGACGAGTCGTCTGCTGATGAATTTGATCCTGATGATGGCCGGCTACCCTCCCATCATCCTGCCCGTCGAACAGAAGCAGAACTACTATCAGTACCTCGAGACGGCCAACAATGGTGACGTCAGGCCTTTTATCAGGTGCTCCTTGCTTGCTTGCCAGATGGTGATGTCATGCTAATAACAATGATAATAAGTTCAACTTCTGCTCTATAATTATTATACATATAAATTATTGTGAATTATAGTTTTTAAATAATAGTTATTATAATATAATCACTACTGATAATAATAATTCTGGAATGATTACCAGATTCATATCAAGCTGTGCAGAGAGGACGTTGGACGAGTACCTGCTGGCTTCGGTCACCTCTGTGGCCAGCAACAGGTCACGACCCGAACTACTTGCCCAGCAGAAGCAGGCGACCACAACTCTCGATGGTGGCAATGGTGGTGACGACTATGGCGATGGTCTCACCATTGTTGTGTCGTGATGGTGGTAATAAGATTATGATGATAAGATGATGATGATGATGATGATGATGATGGTGTTATTACACCGTAAATTTGATGATAACTATCATTATTATATTATTTGTTATTATTATTGTTGTTTTTGTTTTCCTTCTCTTAAATTATTTCTAGGAAAATTGTTATTTTATTATTATTGTTGTTATTATTATTATCATTATTCTTATTTTTATTATTATCATTATTATTATTAATGTTGTTGACGTTGTCGTCATCGTTATCAACAACAACCTAGACATCATAACGAAAAGATAAAATAGTAAATAAGATAATTTTTTTTTATTATTCTTTGGTCTGTTTACGGTTAACTTGATTAACTCTGCGCTAACTGTAAATAAAAATAAATGAGTGAATGAACGAATGAATGAATGAATTAGAGAATGAATGAATGAACGATTGAATGAACGAATGAATGAATGATTGTACGTAGGTTTGATTGAACTGTTCACTTATTATAAAACTTGATTACTGAATTGAATGTGGTAAATGTTTTGTTTATCATTGATTGGATGAATGAACGATTGAATGAAAAATCAAATGAACAATTGAAGGATAAAATGATTGAGAGAATGAAATGAATGAATGAATGAATGAATGAATGGCAGTACGAATAAAATGAATGACTAGTTCAGGTAAATTAGGACAAAACAAAAATCTACATTAATGATTGAGAAAATAAAATTTGAATTTCCGAATAATTAATTAAATCAACAAACGTTTTTTGAAAAAATTGTTCTGTATAAGATCATTTATTTTAATTAATTAATTAGATCAATAAATAGCTCACTAAATCACTTATATGTTTATAATTAAATAATTAAGTTTGATGGATGAATCAATTATAATTAATACATGATAAACGGACTAGTCTTTGCATTGCATTGTAAATATCAATCGTCTCTTCTAACTGTTGGTTTCCTTATAATCATTTTATTATTTTTCCTATTATTTTTATTATTATTATTGTAAATAAAATTATTATTACAATGTATGTGTGTGTGAGTGGGTGTGTGGTGTGTGTTGGTTGTTAGTTAAGACAAAAAATAATAACAATGTTATTGTTGATTACATTATTATTATGTTTATTAATATGGTGCAAATATTGTAAATTACTGTTAAATAGGTATTTTGTGATTGCTAAATAAACAACAAAACAACAACAACACACCTTTAGACGACATTTTCCCTGAGATCGGGGGTTGCCGTTTGGCTACCTATGATGAAACCGAAATACCCCCCAACGCCATTCACATTTGTCACTCGCCATTCACATCTGTCATCTGATTGCTAAATAAAGGTATTTTATAATTGCGATAAAAATTACGTGTCTACTGTAGAATCTTCAAGAATAAATTCTGCAGTTTGTATAGAGCAAATAAATACCATACGCGTCTTAGGTATTCTTGTATTATGTATTGTATATACAATTTGTATAGTGCATATGTATAATGTATGCGTATTTATGATTATATTTTGAATTACGATCTGTATATACAATTTCCACGTACAATGTATGTGTGTGTATACAAATTTATGTGTTCTTGTACTAGTTGTGTATGCCATGCGACCGTTGGTATAGTACAAATACGTGTGTATTCCATTTGGTGCCTTGCTATTAAGTACTCTATGATACTTATTAGAGATGCACCGAATGTTCGGTGCATCTCAATTATTTTTAGGCTGAATATAGCCGAATGTAGCGATTTTGGTTTAAACCGTCACATTTTTAGATTTCAGAACAATAATATTGTTAATTCTTATTGGCTAAAATTTTTTTTGGGACATTTTTCTTTTGGGCCAATTTTTTCGACCATTTTTAGGCCGAATGTTGCGATTTTGGTATAAGCCGTTACATTTTTAGATTCCATAACAATAATTATTGATTCTTATTAGCTGAAAATTTATTTTGGCTATCATGGCAGAATTTGAATGAAAGTTTGAATGATGAAATATTGTTGGGTGGATATCAATCACCTACTGCTTCTTTTCATCAACTAGTTTTTCATTCAGTTTTCAAAATTGCCGGGTTTTTTGGGTTTTAGCCTTCGGCTTCGGGCAAACTGTGGATCAACTATTCGATCGGTGTATCTTTAATACTTATTTGTTTGAGAGTACATACTTTGTATGTGTAATAACGTAACACAACAATTTATCTAATTAATATTTCATTAATGTATTATTGACGGATGATTTTGATTTTATTTGGACGTTTAAACTTTTAGTTTGAGGCCATTATAATAATAATATTATTTTAAATATAATTAATATTATGATTATTGTAATTGTGGGAATGAGTTCATTAATTTTAGACACTTTATATTTTTGTATTATTATTATTATTATGATTTTTTAAATTA
The DNA here is from genome assembly GCF_000326865.2 of Helobdella robusta. Taxonomy (NCBI): domain Eukaryota; kingdom Metazoa; phylum Annelida; class Clitellata; order Rhynchobdellida; family Glossiphoniidae; genus Helobdella; species Helobdella robusta. The sequence continues at coordinate 2,171,811 of NW_008704435.1, read as the reverse complement.
CGGGTCTAAATATTTTTATTTCTATGTAAAATGCCTGTGCTCCTGTTGTCCTGATGCTGTTTTAATTTAATTTTTGCTATAAATTTTATTTCATTTTGCTGTTTGTTTATTTGTAAAATGAAAAAATTGTATTTTTTTGTTCTCTCATTCTATTTTTCTCTCTCCTCCCTCTTTCTCTTTCTTCTTTTTCTCGTTATCTTTTTATCGTTCTGTTTTTTCTTTCCCTCTCTCTGACACACACATATCAAACAAACACAAACCCACAAACCAAACACACACACACATATAAATACATACATAAGTATTTGTTTGCGTGTGTGTGCGTATGTGTGTCTCAAAAACTCTATGCAGGCCTGCAGATGTTTAGTTTTCGAAATTTCATCTTGATTTGTTTTATCATTATTTTTGTAAAAAAAATTTTGCTTTGTGTCATCAAAGCTTGCTTTTTCGTTAATTATTTAAATAAGTAAATAATAAATAAATACAATTATTACGTCTTTATTGAACATAACGTAACAAAGATTAAGAAGACTAAATCTGTGACAGTACCACTCTGAAACTTTTTTTTAACATCGTACTTTTGCCAAGTTTGCTTTAAAGTTATTAGTTGTTTCTGTACATATTATTTCATCTACCAGTTTGTTCCACTCGTTCACAACTCTGTGGCTGAAAAATTACTGCTTTATCGATCCGAGCTTTTTTTAAAGATCTTATATTTATGCCCCCTTGTTTTACTGTTCATCTTAAGCTCAAAAAAATTCGCTGATCCAAATTTTCTTTCATAGTGACAATTTTGTATGCCTGAGTCAAATCTCCTTTTGTTTTTTTTTCTAATGTTGTCAATCCACAAACTTTTAATATGTCTTCATATGGCGTACCGCGACACTCCTTCATCAATCTTGTTGCCCTCCTTTGATTACTCTCAAGCGTATGTCTGCATTTTAGCTTCCTCGATGCATTTCCACGCTACCTTACCATTCCGATGGATTATCACCTCAAGACTCTTTTCCTCTTCTACATTTTTAGTGGTGTGTTTCCTAGTTTGAATACGTTTTTCTTGTTGTTCGCTCCCATATGTATGACTACGCATTTGTCGGTATTGAATACCATTCCAAAGCTGAACACATTACTCCAACTTAGGTCGAACTAATGCTTTACATAGGTTTAATATGACGATCATATCTCTGCTTTTCACTGTTTTTTTTATCATACTCAGAGTCCTGTTTGCAATTTTCCTCCTCTACATTTTTTGTGGCATGTCTCAAAGTTTGAATACGTTTGCCTTGTTGTTTGCTCCCATATGTATGACTGTGCACATTAGTTAGTGTTGAATACCATCTGCCAATCCTCTGCCTATTTGCATATTTTTTGCAAATCGCATGCTAGAATTTCCATATCTTTATCGTTGTCTACAACAGCACATAATTTAGTGTCATCTGCAAATTTTGAAATTTTTGACTTTATTCCTAGATCGATATTGTTTGTGTATATCACAAATAGTAAGGGTCCTAATACGGATCTTTTAGGAACCCCACTTGTAACATTGCTCCAGTTTGAGAAACTTTCTTCTTGTTCTTAGAATCTTGTAACCAGTTAAAAATCCACTTGGGTGTGTTTCCTGTGATTCCACCTGCCTCTAATTTTAAGGCCAAACCTTCATGCGGTACCTTATCAGAAGCCTTATTTCATTTCCATCAAAGTTACTGTTGGGTTTTGGCAGAGATGTAAAAATCTTCCTTGTAAATACAGAACTAAAATAAGAGTTGAGTATATCCGATTTTGCTGGTCATCAGTAACGACACCATTCTCAGTTCGAAGGGAGCCTATCCTGTCTTTGTGATTTTGCCTACTCCTCACGTAGCTGAAAATCTTTATTAATTTTTATGTTACCTGCTAAGTTTGTCTCATAATTTTTAACGGCCTTCCTATTAGCATAGATGGATCTCTGTTTTTTCTGTTTATATTTGTTTTCTAGTTGCTGCATTCGGATTGATTGTCTTGAATTAGCTGGCCTGTTACATTAACGATTTGTGAACTCCCATGCCTTATATTTAGCTCCTCTTTTCTTCTGTACTTCTTTTGTTTCTTCTTGATCGATCGATTTATATGTTTATTTATTTCTCCATTCATTCATTCATTCATTCATTCATTCATTCATTCATTCATTCATTCATTCATTCATTCATTCATTCATTCATTCATTCATTCATTCATTCATTCATTCATTCATTCATTCATTCATTCATTCATTCATTCAATGGATATGTTTTAAAATGTTTTTTTTTAAAAAATCATACAGAAAAACATTTTTATCAGTTTTTTTATTTTTTATAAAAATTGTGATGGAATAATCGAAGAAATTGAATTGAATTGAAAGAAACTTTTATTCGGCAAAAAACAAGTTAAATACTGGGAGACCCGAGACCGAAGTCTGAAAAGAAAATAAAAGAATATAACGGAGTTATAAAGCTGTATGGTTAAATAAAAACCTATTTAACTTTAACTCAAAAAGAAGATTTATATTTAAAACCAATTGAAAGCCGCGCGAAAGTTATTTCATAATTGGTTCCGGCTGCTTTAATTTTCATCGGACACAAAAGCGTAATCGTTATAATTAGATAATTATACAACCGTAAAATATAAACATGTTTATGTGGTGAGAGTGTGTTTGAGAAAATATCACAAATATCACATTTATATATCAATTTTATATCAGACACACACACATATGTACACATATATATTCAATTCAATTTATTCAGCAAGAAGCATGGAGACGCATAAGCTCAAACGAGCTTGTACGGCCACCCAACCAAAACCAAATAAAAACATATACCTACATGAAAATAACAACATAAATGAAAACAAAATCCTATAGCTAGCAAATTTTGTATATATGTATATATATATATATATATATATATATATATATATATAAACAAAAATGATATATGTTGATACATGTTACATACATGAATTATGTTAATTTGTATGTGACATATATATATATACGTGTGTGTGTGTGTGGGTGTGTGTGCATGTGTGTTCTTGTGCATACACACATCATAAAGACGTAAACAGTAAGCTATCTGCAATAACACTTTAAATTAATAAGAAAATTATTAGCAGTTGAAGTGCTTGCTGCTATGGTTCTTGAAACCCCATATGTTTAAATATTTATAAACTACAATGTAAATAATAATGCAGCTTTTTTAAATGATAGGTTTAATTTCATTTTAAAATTAAAAAATTTTATATGAACTATCAATATATCAGTGGAGTATATAAGAAATCTCATGCGAGTTTGTATCAATAAATGAAACGCGAAATAGCAATGTTAAAACTTCAGACGTAAAATCGTAATGCTATGCAAAAATGTACTACACTTTAACTCAAAATGCAAGAATGTATATTTTAACTCAAAAATATTTGTATAACTATTTCTATTTATGTATTTAGTCAATAGTACATTGATTCATTGATCCTTTGATTCACTCACTCACTCACTCACTCACTCACTCACTCACTCACTCACTCACTCACTCACTCACTCATTCATTCATTAACATCAGCTTTTTAGAATCATATCAGAACAGAACACTCTCAACAAACAAGTTACCACACACAATACAGCGACCAAATCAAATCGCATAATTCAAGTTTACAATATAACAAGTTAAGAAAAGTTTTGAAAAGTGAATAGTAAAGGAAAAAATATATATTAAATCTTTAATGCAGTTTTTTTCATGAGTTTTATTTCACACGGCAAAATAGAACGACAACAATATACACTGGTATTGTCGGCAAAGTCGAAAATTTGCCCCGGGTCTTTTGAAGGGTACAGCTTTTAACTCTTTGGTGTAGCCAACAATTTTTTGGGGGAAACTTAGATTTTTATAATGTTTTTCCCACTTTGCTCTTTTGGGAATTTAAAAATGTTTGTACTAAAATTATGCAAACCTTAAATCAAATTTTGTATAAGGACTTTTTTACTAATACCTTAAATAAAATTTTCTGTTGTGTTTTGGACTTCGGATCCCAAAGGCACCTCTTTGGCTACGCCACTACCTGACCTAAATAAAAATTTGTATTATCTTTGTATTGAATGTTGTGCTATAGTGAAGACGGGGTTGAAAAAACTTTGTTGCGGGGGGGGGTGATTGTTATCACTTCTTGAGAACCAAGACAAATTTCAAACAATGGCTTTCAGCCTGCTCTAACTTGTTCTCAAGTTTTCAACTACCTTCATGTTCAAAGAATGTATAATAAAATTATAGTTGGGAATAAATACGTTACGAATGCCAGTTTGAAAACAATATGCCTTTGTGCATGTGTGTGTGTATGTGTGTGTGTGTGTGAAAAAGCGCGTGAATGAGTTTTTATACGTGTGTGTTTTTATGTGTGTGAAGTGAATGAATTTTTATGTGTGTAAAAGTTTGAAAATGCAAGTTCGTATGTTTATGTTTACATGTGTTTGCTGTGTGCGGTTACATCAGGCATAATCTTTCTCTCTCTCTTACTTGCTCTTTCTTTCTCTCTCTCTCTCTCTCTCTCTCTCTCTCTCTCTCTCTTTCTCTCTCTTTTATTCTAAATAATATAAAAATAAAATAGTAAATGTAAATACAATACAATATAAATATGATACGAACTCATGGTACATGTAGATGTGTATTGCCGGTAAGCAATGAACTGCGTATGAACGAACATTTAAGAAATAGAAATAAATAAATTCATTTGTTTTTTAATTAATCATGAAAATACAAAAAAGACAGGCACATACGAAGATACTTATACACACACACACACAAACAAACACACAAACAAACAAACGCATACACAAACAAACACACACATATGAACGCGCAAAACTATTTTCTTCTTCTTCTTCTTTTAATGTTTCAGATTCTTTCTTTAACTGTAAAAAAAAAATGAAAATAAAAATTATTTTATCGATTTGAAAATTTTTATTAATTTGAAATAAAAAGGATAATATTAAATAACGATTTCACAATTTAAAATAACCAATCTTTCATTTGCAACCTGGCTAAACCTTCACTCAGAAACAATTTCACAAAATTCTAATACTATAAATAAATAAGTCTGTAAATTATTTTATAACTAATAGGCTAATTAATTACTTTAATGATTAATAATAACCATACAGACATGCAAAGAAGACACGTCCACAAACAATTAAACATTCTTCTTCCCTTAATTCTCACCTCACATATATATTTTATTCCTATATATGATTTATAATGTCGAAAAAATATTTAAATCAATAAACTTGGGTGTAAAAAATTGATAGCAGACCATGCAAGTCAGTGGAATTGTAATTAACGGAAATTCCTGGAAGGAGCTAGAACGCATCCCATTCCTCCTACCACGAAAATATTCCGGATACAACACTGATTGTAATGCCAGTAGCAAACTCCGGAAAAAATTAAAAGTAGCGACTCTACTCTGATAAATACTTCCCACACACACAAATGAGAGTAAGCCACCTCAGAAAAATATTAATAATAAATAAATAGATAGACAAAAACAGACAAATAAATAAATAATTATAGTAAACATTGTAGAGGTAGAAATAGAAACAGACGTTCAGTTCGACCAACCACGGAATTCCCAATCGCACCACTTTTTATTTATTTACTGTCGTATTTTTAGCGTGCCAACGTCATGACTAATGTAGTGTTGTTTTTCATGACGAACACACACATACACACTCACACACACATACACACTCACACACACATACACACTCACACACACTCACACACACATACACTCACACACACCACACACACTCACACATTGACTTACACACAAACAAACACTTGAACACGCACACACAAACACAATCACACGTACAGGCTGACACACACACACGTGCATACAACCAAACACACACGCACAATACACTTTACACATGTCTTCACAACTCAAATATCAACTTAGTCAAATTTATACAAAATTAAACTAAAAATTGAAAAAAAATCAACTCCATCATCAACAACAACAAATCAACCGTGACTCAGTAAGCCAATGAAACAAAATTAAACTTAAAATTGAAAAAAAATTCAACTCATCAACAACAACAACAACATCATCCAAAAATCAACTCCACCATCAACAACAATAAATCAACCATGACTCAGTAAGCCAACCAAACATAAATGTCTCTTGAATCTTTCATTGTTACTACAATTATTAGTTCTATTAGTAACATTGTTAGTAGTAGTAATACAAGTAGTTTCATTGATTCTCCATCAGTTGATTCTCAAGACGTATCAGACGTATCAACAACAATCCTCATCACACTTATTTCACAAAGAGCATCTCCCTGCATTCGAATCCGGTCAGTGCCTCATAACGAGCAGGCGTCTTAGCCATTACATTACAAAATCGCACTTGAAATCTAAGAACTAAAAAAAAGGTTATTTTCTCTAACCATGGATTTCCCCAAATTTTTTGATCCCATCGTACTATCGTACTTATTATCATCACCAACCATTCGTCATGCCATGCCTGTGACGAAATAAATGCATTGTTACTTTTTAAGTAACAACCAAACACACGCACAAATACATACAAACCCATATACACAGCACACACACTGGCACACACAGGCAAATTCACACGACATACAACCACTTATAGACTTATACACACACACGCACACACACATTTATATTTCTATATATTATGGTCTATTACCAACATTTACTCGAAATTTCTATACATATATATATATATATATATATATATATATATATATATATATACACAATATATACATTTATATAAATGCTATTTTGTTATTACTCTAATTTCGTGTAAAGTACATACG
>NW_008704435.1:2114958-2162458 GCF_000326865.2 Helobdella robusta | reverse complement strand
ACACACCCCCCCCACACACACACACGCGCCACACACGTACACACTCAATTCGTTATATAGAGGTTTTTGTTGTATAGAAGTTCGCTATTGAGGAGTTCCGGCTCTATATACGTATCGAAACAGGTGTTGATCAAGTGTAGGCTTAGAAGCCGATCGTCGGCTAGGATTGACTGAAACGTATCTATAATTATTATTTCTTTTAGTTATTATTATTAATTTGTTATTATTATTAATAAATATAATAATAATTATTATAATTATTATTATGACTCGTGCTATATCCGCTGTGACTATTCAATACACCAGACATGAGAAAGGTTTTCAAACAAAGGTGAACCCATATTACGTTCGTGACACATCATATGATGATATAATTATATTTTCATGCTGCTACCACTACTACTGCTACTACTACTGCTAATACTACTACTACCTACTGCTGGTACTACTGCTACTGCTACAACTAATATTACCATTATTTCTGTTTCTGCTGCTACTACTACTACTTCAACTACTACTACAACAACTACTACTGCTACAACTAATATTACCACTATTTCTGTTTCTGCTACTACTAATGCTACTACTACTACTACTACTTCTACTACTACTACAACAACTACTACTGCTACAACTAATATTACCACTATTTCTGTTTCTGCTGCTACTAGCTACTACTACTGCTGCTGCTCTGGCTACTACTTCTATTATTACTACTACTACTACTACTACTACTACTACTACTACTACTACTACTACTACTATTACTACTGATGTTACTGCTGCTTTTTCCTATTAATACTACTGCTACAGTTATTCTGCTCAGTATTATCGTATTATCAATATTATTAATATTATTATTATTCTTATTAATTTTATTATCATTAGTCTTAATAATTTTATTATTATTATTTTTATTAATTTTATTATTATTATTCTTATTAATTTTATTATTATTATTAATATTATCATTAAATCTCAAGCACTTCTTCTTCATCATATTTTTAATTACGTACAAAGAGGAGGCTTGTCTCAGAAATTAAAAAACTAACAATAAATACACAGAAAGATGAAATTAACAATAATAATAATGATAATAATAATACTAAAAATAATAATAATAATAATAGCAATAATAATAGCAATAATAACAACAACAACATAAATAACAAGAGATACAACTCACCAATCGGACAATTTCAAACGTTTGACGAAGATTGTTCCATCAAGATGTTGCAATTATTATTATTATTATTATTATTATTGTTGTTGTTGTTTTTGATGATATTATTATTATTATTTTTGTAGATTTTCCTGTTCTGAAATGCTTCGTCGTCCAGTAACTTTGCCCTCTGATTCTTGTACGTTGTTCGTTTAACCGAGCTGTGTTTTCTACAATGTTAATATTGTTATTATTATTAGTAGTAGTAGTAGTATTATTAATAGTAGTAGTAGTAGTAGTAGTAGTAGCAGTAGTAGCAGTAGTAGTAGTAGTAGTAGTAGTAGTAGTAGTAGTAGTAGTAGTAGTAGTAGTAGTAGTAGAAGTAGTAGTAGTAGTAGTAGTAGTAGTAGTAGTAGTAGTAGTATTAGTAGTAGTAGTAGTAATATTAAAAATTTTAATATTATTATTAATATTAGTATTAGTATTTTTATTATTATTGTTATTATTATTCGTGAAATCTTTTATAAACTAGTTTGACGAAAATAGAGTTAATTCTCATCACGCATTTTCAACTTCGTCATCGTTCGTTAGTCATCATCGTCATCATCATCATTATCATCACTATTCATCACCATCATCATCATTATCATCATCATTATCATCACTATTCATCACCATCATCATCACCATCACCATCATCATCATCATCACTCTTACTCTAGCGTGTTTGCACACAGAAACATTTAAATTCTTAACGTAATTAAAAATAAAAAGCAAAAGTTATTCTCTTATTTTATTATTATTATTGTTGTTGCTGTTATTATTATTATCTAACATTTTATTATTACTATTATCTATTATTATATAACCAGTGAGATCCGTTGATAAGTGCCTCAGTCAAAGAAACGAAACTGATCAAAATACCTACCTAGCTCATCCTACCTTCCTAACTAAGCGCTATAAAATTAGAAAAATAAAGGGGATTCTGTATAAGTTGATTTGTTTGTTTTTTTGGGGGAAATTTTTTCGAGATATGAATTGAAATTCATCTGCTCAGGTGTTTCTGTTGTTGGCATTTGGCATGTAGTATATATTTTTGTTTGGTACAGTTTTTTAAAGTTGCCGGTTGTCCTGCGAAGTCTCTTGGCTTTGGTGTTACTGAGTGAATGTTTGCAATTTAACAATTCTCTTACTTTTCAAGTTCGGTTTAATTTGTTTTTATAAAAAGACAATCAAGTATTTTAAAGCGAATTTGAAAATCGATAGAAATTTATTGAGAACTGGCGTTGACTTAGATGACTTGCGTCTTAACTTGCTGTTCAGTTGGACTTTCAGTGTCACATCGCATCGTGCCTACCTCCACAAAAATCAGGTGGAGTTGGGTAGTTTCTGAGTTCTGGCAGGCACATCATCTGGCTGGACCAGTGCAAAGTAAAAGCGTGAGATACGGTGAAACCACCGTCCGTATAAAAATTGAACAAAATGTGAGTGATCGAAAGAATTGATAGTTTTTTGATGAGATCAGAATTTGATAGTTACATAATAGATAGATAAATAGATGGATGGATGGATGGATAGATGGATGGATGGACGGACAGACAGACAGAGAGATAAAAAGATAGATAAACAGACAGACAAATAGATAAATTGATAGATACTTGCCCATCCTGCACTATAAAAGGCGTCGTCAAGCAGATTAACGTGCAGACGCGCTAGCTCTACTCATTATGAAGATATCGTATGTGTATAGAAAATAACAACATGCACACACACGCACACACACACGCACACACGTACATACACATACTGACTTGCAGAAGTATATAGAGGTGATGAGAACGGCCAGAAAGATGATGCCAACAATGACAGCTGACAATATCATCATGACGTCCCTGAAACTGTGCTGCCCTGCTTCTGAGTGTTAGATGGTTGGGAGGTGATTGAAATGATTGGGAGATGATTGAAATGATTAGGAGATTATTGCAGGGCATCGAACCGGAACTGAACAGTAACCGAAAACCGCTAAAAACTGAAATTTTGTTCGGAACAAAAGCCGTAACCGAACCGAAATATTGTTTGCCAGTTTAACCGAAACCAAAAACCGTAATTTTTCACAATTTTGTAAAATTTGTTTTTAGAGCACACACATCATACACGGATACGCCAAATGTATTTATATTTTAAGAGATACTTTAGATAATTATATTTAGGACTGATCTATAATTAAACTCACATGTGCCAGAATTAATTATCTCAAGTTGTTATGCACATGTTGCTTTGGTGATATTGATTTACCTACAAAAGATTATCTAACAAAATATGGTTTTTACATTTCTTGGGAATTCTGCAGTTGCTTATTAAGTTTAGTTTGCTTGGGGTTATTATATTTAAATCCGTATTAAAATTATGAACTGATGTGGATGACGAAATAGTGTAATGGTTGTAGTGGCTGGCATCATTTGGCATGCAAAAATTACTAGAATACTAGAACAAGAAACAGTGAATATGGCTCTAAGATATTAAAGGCGTACAAAAACATCGCTCCTATCAATTCACGGATTGTTTGCCGGTCGTGTATTTCCAGGGCATCGAACCGTAATTTTTTCGTTTCGATTTACGGTTTCGGTTCAATTAGCCAAATAAATTTTGGTTCAATTCCGGTTTTCGTTCCTAAAATAATATCGGTTTTCCTTAGGTTTCCGGTTTCGCTCCGAAACTTAATTTTTTCAAGCATAGTTCCTTAAACGCATGTAACGGACATACGGACATCCAACTCTCAAAACAATGCCAATTTGAATTACATTTTAGAATGTGAATAATAAGAAATCAATAACAAAAATGATTTTTAAGTGTTGTCAGTATAAATATAAAATGAAACGTTTTTAATACTTTTTTCAACAAATTAAAACAATCATTTCAAAAATATTTTGAAATCATTCATATAAAAATAAGATTGTTTCAAAAAAGATAAAAATTTCTTCTAATTTTAATATATCTTCTAAAATGTTTTTATTGAAACCACTTCTGCAGTCTCTGAGAATAAATTTTAATCTCAAAACAGATGTTTCCAGGCTCATGTATGCAGGTGTGTAACTGGTACTTCAAAATTTTTAAGATGATCGCACTTGATCTCTAATTTTTCCAATTATACTGGATTTCTTTTCACGTGGCAATTCTTACTCAAATTATCGGCGAACTCAGTCGGAAAAACAAACGAAAAAAGAGATAACAAATTTTCAAGGATAATAAAAATTAACATAGAATTTCAAAAGACGAAGTATTATCTAAATAAGTTTTTTTCTGAATTTGACCAAACTTTTTTTGTTAAATTTTTAGCATCGAACCGTTAGTTATCTCGTTACGGTTTTCGGTTTCGGTTAAACTAGCAAAAAATATTTCGGTTCGGTTACGAGTTTTGTTCTTAGCAAAATTTTGATTTTTAACAGTTTTTTATTATTTTTGTTCTACAAAAATAATTTTTTAAGTAAAATTCTAAAAAATCGTTATATAAAAATTTAAAAACGTAAAAAGTTCGTTATATAGAGATTTTTGTTAAAAAAGGAAAAGTTTCTCTTTAATAGTTAATATGCAATAATACTATTTAAATTTAATAAATCTATATTTAAATCATTGTGAGGTCGTAAAATTCTCAATTTGGAAAAACCCACTTTCTTTCTCTTTCAACTCGCCTTCTCCGGTCGACAGACTGCATCTCGGTCCGTAGAAATATAGCCCATCACATCTGCGTTGTCATGATGATGATGGTGGTGATGATGACAGTGATGAAGATGATGGTGATGATGACAGTGATGAAAATGACGGTGATGAAGAAGAAGATAATGATGATGACGATGATGAAGATGACGGTGATGATAAATGGTTATGATGATGGCAATGTTAACAGTGTAGACGGTATACACAATACAGTGTTGTGCTAGCAACCTTGCTCTGTATGACATGATAATGACGACGATGATGTTCAAGTGATAAGCTATAAAATGACAACACTAGCAATTTTTGCATGTTAATGACCTTAAATTCATTCTTCAATGAACTAAAACGTACGAATTAAAACTATCATTATAAGTATTTCACACAGATAGATAAATTAATTATTACCAAAAAAATGGTATTCATATTTTTTCATATCTATAATAGATAATAACAAAAATTAGGAATTATAAAACTTAATTTAACATCGAATGAATAAAAATTAATACAAATATAATTTTTTCCTACTCATTGTAAATAAAAAAATATTTAAATTTAAAATTAAATCTAAAAAACAAAGAATAAAAAAAAGATGGAAACAAAAAATTTGAGTTTGGAACTGACTGGCAAGTAGGAATATGGCTGTGATGGGGGAGGACGCAGAGGCCGTTGTTCAGGCAGTGGTTCTTCAATCTTTCCGGGCAGCGAAGGAAAGGTTCTCGGTCTAATTGGTTGGTTGGTTGGTTGGTTGTTAAATGTACTTTTATGATTGGTTGGTTAGTCGGTCGGTTGGTTGGTCGGTTGGTTGTTAAATGTACTTTTATGGTTAGTTGGTTGGCTGGTTAGTTGTAAAATGTACTTTCATGGTTGGTTGGCTGGTTGGATGGATGGAAAATGTACAATCGAAAAAATTTTTTAAATTTGAACGTGATGAAATATGTTTGAGTTATAATTTATTAGTCGATTGAAAAACTAAAATATGTTAGCCATTTACAAGAAATAACGACGAATTAGAAATGAAATAAAAAATAAATCGTAAAAATTTGAAATGTTATGAAGTTATACAAATATAGTTATAAACCATAGTTAAAAAACTATGGAAATTTGTGTCTACGAGCATGATGTATGATGCCAACTAACTAACCAACCAACCAACTAACCAACCAATCAACCAACCATGAAAGTACATCTTACAGCCAACCAACCAAGTTCCAACCTCGAAGAAGCAAGAAAATTTACAACAATACAAATGAAATAACTTCTAACATGTTTTCTCACGAGACAGAACACTGACATCAATTGCGGCTGTGGACCTGCCAGCCACGTTCTCAGCCACACAGGTGTACCTACCGGCGTACCTGGTAACTATCCTGATAAGTTCCAACCTCGAAGAATCTCTGAGGTGAGTAATGGTACATTAGTAAATTTCCTTCCACATACACATACACGTCAATTTTGAGAGTTTGATTTTATGAACTATACTATGTTATGTTTATATTTATATGATACTGATGACTGAATGATCGTACGATAGAGTGTAGTAGTACATGTATTGAAACAATTTTATTAAAAGTTGCCACTAGTTATTTTTTGCACATGTTATCAAATGAAAGTGATTGCATACGTTGTTCTAGTTTTTTCAATTTCAAGTGCTATTCGTGAAACATTTCAAATATTTATGAAGTTTGAGTAATGCTAGAGTTAGGCACGTTTCAATAGTGATTTTCAGTAATTTGTCAAGAAATATGAAATTTTAAAGCAATGTTTCCACTAACTCGTTGACTATAATGTTGAATTTACGATTGTTTGTGATGGTTTCGTTGTTGCGGTACCAAGTGATGACAGGTGTGGGGCGGCCGGCAAACTTGCAATCCAGCTTCGAAGTTCTTCCCCATCCAATCTCTATCACGTTGGAATTTTCAGCCATCATTGCAGTTGGAGCATCAGTGCAGTTCTCACAAATCCCATTCCTTATCTGCTCAGTCACGTTTTCAGCCTTCAAAACTGGAAATGAGTTTAGTCTGTATAGTGAGGCCGAGGGTAGGGTCGAGTTTGGAGCCCTTAGGAACATGATGTAATTTAGGGTGGGATGAATGTCCTTGTAAAAACATTCTACGGGGTCTTCAACTTCATCGGAAAATGTTTCGATGGTGATTTGTTGGTTTTCTGAAATTTCTTTTGAGGTCTGGTTGGTGCCTTTGATGATTTCATCAACGTTGAACTTGATTGCGTAATGCCACTTAGACGAAGAGAGTTTTGATTCTATTCTCACCATCATTTTCCCGCTGACAACAACATCGGCCAGGTGAGATTTCGAAACGACATCGTGGAATGGAGAGCCGCAAATGTCCAGTGAGTTGGAAGACGAGATGAAGATGATCAGTAAGGAGAGTATGATAGGCCTATTAAGGTTCATTTTGAGATTTGAGTTTCGTTGTTCTGGTTGACTCAGTTAATATTTTTAATAGAAATAATTTATTTAATATTTAACAGATTTTATTTCAAAACTTTTGACACAGTTAAAAGCTTTTATTTAACGAGCAGTTCAATAATGTAGAGTAGATATTTCTCAATCGCACATGTTTCATCACCGCTATAAATACCGACGATTATGCACTTAAGCGCCTAGACAATGAGAAGTATGCAATGCACGCTCACCTTATACAAATTCTCTCTCTCTCTCTCTCTCTCTCCCTTACCAACCTGTTCTCTTTAAATAAATAATATTACACACCACCCAATTTACAAAAAACTTAAATGACAAATACCACAATGGTAGTTATTCTAGAGGAAGTATCATTAAAACTTTGTGACAAATTTCAATCTTAGGCGAACACATCGACCATCCATTTTACGCATCGTATTTCAAGTCATCAAATTTGTCACTTCAGCCATACAATTCAATTCCATTAACAACCACACAGGATGTCAAATCCATTCTCTACTCATACTTTAGCTCATTCATTCATAAAATTTTTTGTTTCAGCCACACTATCAACAACTCACTTTACGCTCACGCATACGTGAAATCCACTCTACAATCATAGGTACATCAATTTCACAGTCATCAAATCTGTCACCTCAGGAATACAATTTGCATTATGCCAAATTGCATCAATCACGTCCAACAGTCAGATGTATAAATATTTTTTTATGAAAAGTTTCAATTTGTTACAAAGATAATTTATTTTACGCACTTTAATCATGAAATGTTGTGTGGAGGTTCGCGACTTCTGAAAATGTTGAAGATCAAAATATAGAAAGCCCGAAGAAACAGAATCTAAGGATAGGGTATTTATCAATGCATTTCTTATCCCTATTATGTTCAAAGCTGATCTTTGATTTATAAGTGAATTAATATCAAGACCAAACGCTCCATCTCTCTTTTAATGTCCGTTAACAAAAGATTTGCTTATAGTACTTCAATGATGTTACTCTTTCAGATCTGATCCACGTAATGCAATTTTAACTTTAGAGGTAGCTCCTCCTTTACAAGCGCGCATGCAAGGAGGAGTTTAGAACGAATTTATAAGAACAATTGTTGATCTTTTCTGGCTGAACAAGATTTATATAAAACAAAAAATAAACATGTGAGGGTGAGGCTCACATTTTCATTAAAACAATGTGCCAATTTGATCATCTCATTTTAATCTTTCTTTATTGCTACCATGATCCAATTCCTATACTAAGACAGTTGTTAGTGGAATGCTTATAATTAACAACGATGAATTAATCTCCGATAGACTAGACATTCAGCAAATCAATCTATCAATATTATATTTTGAACACTTTTGACAGATGTTAAGTGTGATGTTTCCTTTTATTTACCTAATTTTAAAAATGTGTGCCATTAACTTTAACAATAGTTCGTTTATTTCATAAAAATTTTGTCACTTTGTTACTTCAAAATTCTGGTCAACCTGAATTTATTCAAAAATAAATTTCCACTATCACACTGCTTGCTAAACGGACTAACAAAGAACATATCTTTTATTAAGTTATTTAGTTTTATTTTGATCGTTCATTCAAAATTATGAAATATTCAATAATGAAACCACTTAAATGAGAATGGGTAAAATTGTAATTTGCCAAATCGATACACTTTCCTTTGCGCAAACTCTAAAATATTTCGCTACTGTCCCGCAAAGAAATGTAAATTAAACATACAGTGATAGTAATAATAAAATTAATTATATAAAATGTTCCATTTTATGTAAAATTTGGTTTTTCAAATTGTTCTTTTATCCCAGCTTTGTGATGACAACGGGATATAACGTCATGTGATGTTACGGTTGCGCTATGGTATGAGAACACCAAACCAGAGAGAGCAGTGAGCTGAGTGAGCTGGAGTAAAAAGAAGAAAAGAATAGTATTCGTTTGGATAGGCTGGACACGTGTTTCGTCCAAAAAGTGGGCTCATTAGCAGCTCGAATACCCATCAGAATAGTATCGAAGTTTTTCCCTTTATGTAGCTAGCTCCCAGGAATCACTTTGCTAGTTTTGTGGTGTTTTATTTATTATTAAAGATTGTTAATTTTAATCGTTAGGATTTTCAATCCGACAGCAATTACAATATAATGTGATGTGACATAACGTAAAGTAATGTCATTTGACTTAATGCAACACGGTGACATAATGTTATAAATTAATGACAACGTTTTAAAAAAAAACCCTGAAATATGTTACTATAGACGAGACTAATCTTTTGCACCGTCTTAGTTTTACTCCTTCTAGCGATTAGCATACAATACAAACGAGGCCAGATGTTGGGAAATGTAACTTCAATGTTTATGATCCCAATTAATTGCAAAATCATTAGATTTACTTGAAACGAAAAATGCTATTGATGTTGTTTGTGGTGTTTGTTTGTTGTTGTCGTTGTTGATTATGTTGATATTGTTATTAATGTTGTCGGTGTAGTTAATGTCGTTGTCGTTGTTGGGGCTAACGTGGCCGCTTGTAATGTTTGCGTTGTTAACAATGTTGTTTTTGTTGTTGTTTACGTCGTTGTTATAGCATAAATCGCTTAAAACTCAAATTAAGTTATCAACTAAAAATAAGTAAAAAATAAGTTCGAAAAATTAATTACATAATTTATTATTTAATTATCAATAGACAAATAATTTAATTAATTATTGACAACTACAGTCATTAATAATTAATTAATTTGATCAACTAATAACAACTACAAAGTTAATAAAATTAACTGCAGTCATGATATTGTAATTCATATATTATCTATATTATTAATTATATCTATACATATATATTATAATAACTATCTAATTATGTCTTAATATAATCTCAGACTTATAATTAGACCTCCAAACAAAATATTGGTCAAATTCGGGCCAACTTGCAAATTATTTTTAAAAATTTATAATTAGGACAAAAGTTAATCTAGACGATCTATTTAAGTTACTCCAAACTGTGAATTTTTCTCTACAAATTATCAAATTTATTTTGTCAGAATATTACTAATTTATCAAAAGGATTGATATTTAAGTCCGAAAATAAATCAGTCGGAGCTGTATTTAAAGGAGGCAGCTGCAAGAAGTTAATACCGACCGTTTTTAAAGTAAAAAAATCAAAGCTTCTATTTTTTTATCTCTTAAATTATAATTTTGAAGTTAGCGCGGCTGACGATGAGAATGTTTTCAGAAAGAAGAAGAATTGAACTGGCCATCTTGTGTCTTGCAGCCTTTGTCCAACTTTGTGGTCAGTTTTCAGTATTTTTTAGATTTTATTTGAATAATTATCCCATTACATCACATTAAATCACGTTACATCACATTAAGTTAAATTATAGAGCACTATGACTTTAATTATAAGACTGGAACACTTTTTAAAAAGCAAATAGTAAGAGTATATGTCAATTAATGAATTATCAAATTAAAAAATAAGATTTTATTTTACCGTCAAAAATATTTTTGAAATACGTTATCGGTATAACAATAACAAAAACAAATTATTACCTGTTAGAAGAAACATAATTTATTTTTGGTTTCTGCTAAGTAAAATCCATGAATCATTTTAACAGAAAAATACGAATCTGAATTGTAACCAATAAATAAATGTTATTAATTCAATAAATGTTTTTTTATTCATCTGTTAATTATCATTTCATTTGTGAACCAACAGGCAATAAATTAACAACTCAACTCAATTAACCATTTTCAACTATAACATTGGCCGCGAAATTTTTATTCAACAGTATCAGTTTCGGATGATTTTTCTCCCGAATCTGAGAAGGAGTTGATACACTGGGACGACTCCATTTGCTACAATGGCACTTCCCAAAGCCCCACCAATATCACCCACACCATTCCCGCCAGTGAGGAAGATTTCCACAAGTTTCACATGCCTGTCGGTAATAAAGAGTTGCAGTTGTATCTCGTCAACAACAACGGATCGGGTTAGGAGGATTGGATTGTGGATGTTTTGAGGTTTTGGTGGTTGCTGTGGTCGCTGTGGTTGTTTTTTGAAAGGGTTGGTGATCTTGTGTGTGGTTGATGTGGTTGCTGCTGCTGATATGTCTGCTGTTTTTATTGGTGTGGCTGCCGTTGATAAGGTTATATGAAATGTCTTGACGCTCACGATTACGACAGCTCATCTGAAATTTGAAAACTTCTAATACTACTACTACCAATATTACTATTACTATTACTACTAACACTACTACTACTACTATTACTACTACTACCACCACCACCACATACAACAATAATACAAACGGTAAGACGAAATTTGAAAACTTCTGATACTACTACCATCACAGCTTTTTTTTCTGCTACTACCACCACCACCACCACCACCACCACCACTACTACTACTACTACTACTACTACTACTACTACTACTATACTACTACTACTACTATTACTACTACAACTAATACTAACATCATTAATAATTCTACAAAAAAATAATCACACTTTTTAAATAATGACAGTTGATAACAACAATAATACAAACGGTAATACGAAATTTGAAAACTTCTGATACTACTACCATCACAGCTTTTTTTGCTGCTACTACTACCACCACCACCACTACTACTACTACTACTACTACCAACACTACTACTACTACTACTACTACTACTACTACTACTACTACTACTACTACTACTAAACATCAGTGGCAGCTTTGGTGGGTCCCAAACCGAGCTGCACGCCCGATGGTGACTACGGCGAGTACTTCAACTCGATCATGTTCAGATGGCCCGGCGAACACGCCATCATGGGACAGAAACATGACTTCGAGGTCAGTTTCAAACATGTTTTTGCAATCATTTATTAATTGAAATATTTCGTTTTGGTGTTATTTTTATTATAAAATGTAATTGCGTAATAAATTAACTGATTTAGTGATTTACTCAAAAAAATAGATTTGCTCAAAAAAAAATTGTTCAGTGTCTACGTATTTTTCTTACGTTTTTTCAACCTGGCAGATGATCCTCTCCTTCGCGAATATGGCCGATCCCAACAAAAACCGAAACCACCTCGATAAAAGTATCCTGGTTGTCATTCTCGCAAACGTAATGCAAGCGTCATTTTCTAAAAATGCATTTAGTATTTTAATTTCTGCTTCAACTTTTCTTACATTGTTTTCAATTTTTCACACAACAAACCGCGCATTTAAATGCCTGTGAACCGGCGCATTGCAAACACTGCATCGCCTGAAATGCGCGAGATTGGCGGGTACGTACTCGCATTCGAGCCTGGCCACTGCAACTTCACTTAACCCTGGCAGCACTGCGACGCTTAACACATCATTTAAAATATTTTTTTGAAAATCATTTAAAAAATGGTTCATTTAATAAAATTTTCACATATGTTTTCAAAATTCGATGGAAAGATCGGAAAGGTTCACTCTGAACTTGAAAAGATCGTCGCCCATCTTCCGCTGGTTACAAGACCATATTCAGAGAGTGAGCATCGTAAACTTCTCCATTCTCTGTACAGTCGCTTGCACCTCCGTTTACGCTTATTAAGAAAATTGAGATTATTTCAAATAAAATTGGTTGTCATTGTAATTTTTAACGTGGCTTTTTTTGATGAATTTTATAAATAGCGATAAATAATTCACTGAGAATATTTTGCACAAGCGAAGAAAATGGGTGAGTTCAACGAGACGTTAGACTTGAGCAAGTTCCTTTCCCATTCCAAATCGTTCTACCAGTACAAGGGAAGCATTTCCAAGTTCACCTGCAACGAACCAATCGACGTTCGTGTCTTCAAGAAACCCATCACGGTGTCCCTGCACCAAGTAGAGTTCTTAATGACTTTTAAGAGAACTTAGTATCCAGTCAAAATTTTTATAGAGAACTCAGTATCCAGTCAAAATTTCTATAGAAAATTTGTTTAATTTTATTTCAACCCGGACAAAATTTTAAACTCTAGATCCACTCCTATATAAATAGCAATCAATTTTATTACATATTGATAATGCCTGATTAAATTAATACTCGCTTTCGTGTGATTTTTTAGCTCCCGTGACTTTTGCATCGAGTAATTTTCAAAAAATATTTAAAATTCATAGAAAATACATAGAACATTTTTTTCAATATCAACAGCAAACATTTTTAATTAATCTTTAATTAAATGAAGATCTGTGTATGTTTCATTCAATTAAAGTTAATTTCACATTCAAATACACGTCAACATTTGCGCATTCATTTATTTTATTGCAGTTAATACTTCATTCCAACAACATGTGTAACAACAACAAAAAATCAACCAGATAAACCAATTCAGGAAGCTGGAAAAGTCAGACGGCTCAAAAATTGTGGAAAGTTTTAGGGAACAACAGGCCCTCAACGACAGGAAAGTTTACTCTGTGGACATCTAGCTCATCCATCACATTATTCACGGTGGATTTACAAAACTTGTATTTTAAATGATAGCCAACTCGCACTTGAAAACACGCGGTTCATAAACTAGCTTTCATGTTTCCTATCAGTTTAATTTTAAAAAATTAAAAAATCAATGAAAGTGCATTTCTCTAAATTATATAATTATATAATCAATTAGTTAATGTCATCCTTGAGACTTCGTGTTAACATTTGAAAAAAGTTTTTAAAAGCGCCGGTTTTTGTCTTTTAATTTAGTAGGTTGGTCGTCAAGTTTCCTTACAGCGGGAATTTAATGGAAAAGTTTTCTTAAATGTTACCGTCATGAGAATATAAAAAAATTAAAGCGGTTCAAATAAAAAATTTAAGTTTTCTAAACAATTAATAAAAATTTACTCAGAAAATTTTTTGAGTGTAATCAGAGACTTAAATTAAAGTTAAAAATATTATATGCAGTGATCCTAGAAAGTATTGATAACAACTAATTTTGCATTGTTCGTCATTGTTCGTACATTCTTGCGTTCGTACATGTTCGTACATTCTGCTCATTTCAAGCAAACATTGTGAATTAAAAAATGTATGTGTTGTATAGGTCGCACTCAACAATAAAATGAATATAAATAATTACAATAAGTGAATAAAAATGAAGTTATAAATAAGAAATATAGACAACGATAAAAAGCTAAATTAATAAACATTGTATGAACCATGGATATCTCCAATGTAACGAACGTTAGCAGATCCGGTGAGAATGTATCATTAACCTCGTCGGTCACCATCAAGAAATTAACGTAATTTAATTATCTTTTCGGTCAATATGGCAAACATATGATCTCATTAGTAAGTGGGTATGACAGAGGAAAACAGAAGATTCTATGTAAAACACGGAAATGGCAAAGAAAGATAATTAATCATCTTCCGACGAAACGGTAATACACGGGAAGTAAGAGGATATGATCAAAAAAGTTCATCAAAGCATCTCAGTCTCAAAACTCCGGTTCCATCACTGTTTATGAGATAAGAAGATACATAAAATGGTAGATAACTAATTGATAAATAATATATAATTGATAAATAGAATAGATATGGAACACTTGGGAATTAGCAGCCAACTAATTACCCTACTTTAGAGAATTCAATTTTTTTTAATAAAATTTCAACAGATTTGCGCCTCTTGTTCGAAAAGCTACAGAATTTCACAAGTTTTGGACGACTCATGTTTGAGTCGTTTTTCTGTGTAATATTTTATTTAATATAAATTTATGGTGGTATTATTTATAATTTAAAATATTGATATATAATATCAAAATTGTTCTATTGTTTTTTAAGAATTTTACAATAGTTAAAATGTAGTTGTAAAATTAGACCAATATTCGTCTCTAATTACTATTATTATTATCGTCATTTAATGCATCATTCTGTCGATTGAAAACAATTAAAAATCACTTTATTGAGAAAAAAACGTTTATTAGTCATTTAGTTTCTCATTAAATTAAATCAAATATGATTAAATTAAATTCAAACTTGAACCATGTATACAATAAAATAGAAATAAACTTATTGAAAGTTTCTATGTTTATGGAATTAAACCTAGAATTTAAGTTAACTTTTAAAATAATCTTGATAACTTTTAAGTTTTTCTGTTTCGGTTTTGTTTAAGAATTGAAGAGGTCGTGCTTTAGTTAGTGTAGTTTCAAATTAATTACAATTTAATTTATTTCAATAAGTGCTGAATAATTTAAAAAAAATAGTCGTGGCTGATATTTTTTTGTTAAATTCACCGATTTGATTGCCGATGATTTTTTGATCTATTTTAGTGGTTTGTGGTGTCAGTGTCCTACTGACCGATTGATATCATATCAGATATTACTAGATATTTAATATTCTAATCTATAATATATTATAATTATAATAATATATTGATATGTAATATATAATATAATATTATAATATGATAATGTATAATAATAATCTATGTATCACACATGTGCTATCTTGTCAGATCACATTCATAAATTGATAAAAAAATTGATTATTTATAATTTTATATAAAATATATCTATCTAGCTAGTACAGTATAATTAGCTTGTAAAATTTTTTTTCTGGTTTGTTTTATTTCATTTTCAGTCTTGTGAATTTTTTTCATTTCTAGATTAACAAAATTTGGATTTTTATATTATTTTTGAAAATTTTCAGTTTCTAGTCCTTTAAAAATATTTATTCAAATGAATTTGCTGAACCTGGAAAACGACTGCCACTTCTGGGCTCCTGTTGAAACACTTCAACAAATTGACCAAACCAACTGCAACATACAGCACAATTGTCTCGATATCATCAACAACAATACAGGATCGAACTACCTCAGTCTATCTGTCTTGGCATTAACTTTGAGCTTCAAAAATTTAATCAACATCGATATTTCCAACAAATCTGTTTCTCGTTTGCCCACTGATATAGGTATTTTACGTTCGTTGGAATCACTCGACTGCTCTCATAATGAACTTCAAGAGCTGCCAAGTTCCATAGGTCGACTGATTAAACTGAAGTGTTTGAATTTGTCTGACAATAAAATTTCAAGATTGCCAGACAGTGTATGTTTTTTAAAATCATTAGAATCATTTGACGTGTCGAGGAATTGTCTGACTCATCTGCCCGATAGATCTCTCTCGTTATCTGAACATCTGAAATATTTTAATTGCAGCTACAACCGTATATCACAGATCACATCAATCATTCGACCGTGCAAACATTTGAATACAATCGACTTTAGTGCAAATTCACTTGAAGAGCTGCCTTACTGGATGTTTGAGCTCGCTTCTCTGAAGGAATTGTATCTAGATGAAAACTCTCTCAGTTTGTTGCCCATTGTAACGGCGTTGCGCCAAAACGTAACCCTGCAGATCTTGAGTCTTAAGAAGAATGGCTTAAAAAATTTCAACAATCTCTTCTTCTCACTATCAAAATTGATCAATTTGAGAGAAATCTATTTAGGCAATGGGAGTGAGACAGCTGCCTCCTTCAGCAACATTGCTCCCTTCCTACCAAATGATGTCACAAAGTTGGTCTCCTTGCAAAAGTTGGATTTGAAGGGTGTTTGGTTAGAGGGACTGCCAGAAGACGTGGGGATGATGGCTAACCTGACATGGGTTGACCTCAGTAAGTTGTGTGTTTTTCTAATGCTTATAATGGGTTTTCCAATTTATGCAATCATTTTTTTTATATATATACATTTCTTCAGTTTGTTCACTCGTTTTAACATTCTTATTTGAATTTACAAACACATTTTTTTAATTCACAAACATACTTTTTTTCAATTTATACATATTTCAAATACTGAAAAAGTGAGAATGTATAATTGTGCGTGTGTGTGTGGTGCGTGTGTGGTTGATGCTTTTAAAAAATTAATTAGCTACACGTGAAAGTGTTTAGTAGTCTTAAATTTGTTGAAATATTCCACTTATTAAAATATTTTGTTAAGAAATTTAGATTTGATTTATTTTGAAATGACAGGCTGCAATAAGCTAACGGGTCTGCCAGCTAGCTTCTGTGACCTCAGGCTGTTGGAACACCTGGACATCTCTTACAACAAAATCGCAAGCTTGCCCTTTAAGTTTGGCTCTCTGACATCTTTGAAGGAGTTAATGCTGAATAATAACCAGGTATGAAATAGTTTATTAATAAATAAATAAATGATTAATTTTTTTTTTTAATTTTTTAAATTTCAAAAAATCTTTTTGATTTGTTTACTCTTTAAGTTATTCTAACTATAAAATGGTATATTACAAGAGAAACATTATTTGAAAGTTAATCACTTTTTTGTTGTATTTTGGAGTTGAGTTTGTTAATGCTCAAATCTTTTTTTGTTTAATTCAATTAAAATTAATGTGAATTCTGCTTAGAAGTTTGCTATGATAATAAAATTTATTTCAAATCATCGAATGAAATGTAAAGTAGCTGAGCGAAGAATTTATGAATTTATACCAAAAATTTCCATAACACTAACAATAGATGAATGTAATTAACAAGATGTTCTTATTATACTGAATTTCAAATAATCCAAATGTCCCATCAAAGTTGTATGAAGTGCCCGGTTCATTTGAAGATCTCGAAAGCCTGGTGATGTGCGATCTCTCCCACAATCAGCTCTATTATTTCCCCGATGTCTTCATCTATTGCTGCCTCAACCTTCGCTATCTAGATCTCTTTTGGGTAACTTACCCTTCATTATTAAATTTTTATAATTTTAATTTTATCAAAGTATTCTATAAATAAAATTTTAAAAATTTGTGTTATTTTTTTTACGTAGAACGATTTTGAAGTTGAGTTCGATGGCCTACCAGATGGTTTAGTTAGCTCTTTAAAGGCCTCACGTGGTCATGCATCATTAAAGAGTGGGGTGAGGAGGTTTTTGTCTATAAAGTTTTTATGATAATTTTTGTGACCCTTATTTGAATAACGGCTTTCTTTGTTCACGTTATAATGTTTCTTCAAACTCAATGAACTATTTTTATGCACTCGCATTCCTATGAATTGGTTTCAGTTTTTGGAATACAAATGTATGAGTGGAAGGCAGTGTAATGGCTAAGGTGCCTGGCACTGATGTTGCAGTGGCTGAGTTCAACTGCAAAAAGATCCACGACTATTGCTTGTTGTGTGATATATGTGTGGGCTAACATGCGCTGTGTTTTACTGAAGTTCAATTATAATTCCGCTTGCACTCATTGTTGCAGTTTCGCCATCCGGAGAACGGCTTGCAATCACTCCTTACTTAGTGGCACTCAAAATGTTTTGCACGGCATTCACACCATTCACACACACACATTTGGATGGATTAACACGCTCCACGCGGTGCAGACGTGAATTCGAACCAGGTCTCATCGCAAGTTATCAGCACAATTACCATTTGAGCTAACTCATTCACCATATTTTACGTTATATCATTGATATTTTATATCTTCTTTTTTTTCAATGCAGGCTTTTTCAAAACCTCAACGGAGCAAAGTGGGTCTCGACAAATGGTCAGGGTCAGTTGGTCATGGAAGTCCTGGAGAGGATGGCAACGGTGAGGGTGAATACTACTTTTCTTCACTATCACGATGGGACAAAGAAGACTTTGATGACTGGGATGCTGACGGCAGCTGCAATAATAATAATAATAATAATAACGATAGTAACGAAGCAACCCCTTCAAGCTGTTCACCAAATCCTTTGGAAGAAAATTGGGATGATCCAGAAGAGTTAGACACGAGGTTCTTTTTTTTCTCGGTCAAAGTTTCTCATACTTATAGGAATGTTTGAGTGTGTGTGCGTGCGTGCGTGTGTGTGTGTGTTGGTAATTATGGAATGCCTTTAAAAGAAACACGCAATTAGAATCTTTCTTTTTTTTCTTAATTTTTTTAATTGAATTCTTTTTCAGTTTCGATAAATTGAAATAAAAAAATTTTTTACCAACCAACTCAGTGCTACCAGAACTGTGGAAACCCTTTCTAGAGATGAATCAGAAAAGAATTGCAACAATGAAATTGCATCTGGTATTTATCCATAAATTATATAACATCTACTTTTGTTAAATTCCAGTTATAATTATTATTACGATAATTATCATCGTAATTTTTACGTATTATGTTAATTATTATGTTAATTATTATATTAATTATTGATATTATTAATTCTTTTTTGGCGAATTCTTTCAAAATTCATTTACAAAGGTGTTTAAAAAATGTACATAACAGATTCAAGTCTGAATTTATAGCTTAACTATTATTTAACCAGATGTTTTTAATCTGCTTCTATGATTACTATCTATGCTTTTCGCCAAAAAGAAGTTTATTCTCAGCATTTGCTTGATCTATTCATAATGGTATCAGTTATTTGAATTTTTTTTCAGTTGTGTCAGTTCGAGCATTGCTTAAAAATGTTATCATCCAGCCATGCTACAGTTAACTTTGTACATTTCCGAATTTATTTACTTTTTTTAAATATTATTTCAATTTTTGTTATGAACCTGTTTTTTTGGATTATAATTTTACCTGTTTTGCATCGGCGCTTATGAGCTGTCTATTCGCATTTCAGCTGGCCTCACTCGCACTCCGTCACCACATCAGTTTGATGATGACGTCGATGGTGATCATGTAAGCGATGGGAGTGAAATGTTAAGACTGGGAGAAGAAACATCAACCAGCAGTAGAATCTCAATCTCAGGTTTAAATGACGAAATCTTAAAGTTATAAATACTTCAAATGTTTAAATATCTAGAGCAAATCAACCGACAAATAGTTAACTCACACACACACACACACATACACCGACAAATGACACCACACACACACTGACAAATGACACCACACAAATACACACACACATATACACACAACACACACAGATGACACAGATCCTGGAAAGATGACAACGCTACAGAACTTTCATTATCTTCCCGCTGAATCTCACAGGCGCCCTCACAAGAGGTTTCCTCGTCTGCTTCACAGTGCTTCACCAGTTAAAGGACAGTTTTCAGACTCATGACGCGGTGTGTCTCTATGTTGTTGTCTTGTTTTTTTGTTTTGTTTAGCCCTTTCAACAAAATTTTTATACGGTTTTGTTTTCTTTTTTTTCTATGTAAGATTAATGACGCCATGGAAATTAATCTGAAATAATTTTTCTTTTTTTAAAAAAATAAAATCAAAGACGCGAGTAGATGCTGTCAAACTGAACGTAAGAATGACTGATGTACAGTTAATTGATAACGTGTTTGCGGGTGGTATACAATTCTGTATAAATGCATTTCATAGATGTGAACATTTCTAGTTACATTGATACTTGACGGCCATTTACGTTGATATTAGGTGATCAAATCTATTCTGTTTTCGATTTAATAGGCTAAGTCATTTGACAGTTTTGTTTGCTTGCTTGTTTGTTTTACTCTGAATGTTCGTTTGATATATATTTATTTTACCATTTCAATCTATTTATTATTAATGTTTATTACTTAAACTCTGTGCCTTTCATACAAAAGTACCTGTCTTCTTTACTGTCGTTATCAACTTTCGATTGAATTTAGTTGTATTGGAAAGTCATAATTTTTTTCGAACTGTATTTTCATGTAAATATTTTTTAGACAAGGAATAATATTTTCTTAACGAAATATGCCTGTTTTATAAAATTGTCTAAAAAATACTTTTACAACGAAATTGACTAACACACACAAACACATCACACATGCACACACATACAAACACATCACACACGCACACACACACAAATACAGGCTGTCCAGAAAATTGTATACCATTCATAAGATTGCACTTGGGTGGTTGGTTACCTATTATTATCTAGAGACTAGGTAACAAATAATTATAAAGTGCTGTAATTGAATTATTGTAATATTTTCCTTGCCATGGAAGGCTCTGTAAACAGAATCTGACAAATTAGCATCGGCGTAATGGCATGCGTAAGTTCATGAATAATTAGTATGCACTGATTCTAACTTTAACCTCCTCGGTTCCAGAGTCCACATGTCTGAATATTCACTATTTTCAACGATGTATTCGTTTGAGATCTGTAAATAGAAAATGAAACTTCTTAAAGGATACTGAATTTTTTAATGATACATTTGACAAGCAATTTTGTATAAGACCCACTTCATCCCTGTCCAAAATAATTGGCGAATGTCCAACACACACCAGGATAGGGCGGTTTACGATTGGCATCTTGATCAAAGTCACATTCAGTTACTAAAGAAACGTAAATTTGCTTATAATAATAATAATAATAGAAGTTTTAAAACGTAAGAAAGTTCAGAATATTAATGAGGATGTTATCGCCTTAGATAAATTTTCACAAACTTTCATATCGCAGGACAGTTCCATTAAAAAACTCATTTCACCATTGTTAACTTTTTCTCCAGCACACATCTCTTAAGATTAACTTTACCAAACGATTTGATTAATCGATTTAATTTGATTACATCAAAGGCAATCAAGCTGTTTGTACTGTTTCTGAAGAATTACCATTATATCATGAAGTTATCTATTTTTCGGAAATTTTCAAACGTCATCAAAATTGGAAATGTATTACTGTAAAGTCGGTGGGTAGATCGCATACTGGTTTCTACTCAGGACTATAACCACAATTTTACCGAACTTGTTAGCCGTGGCCTCGCCAATATATATCAAACAATCTGACCTTAAGGAATGGTTCTTAATTTGCCTGAGTTTTAAGTTAATCTCAGCTCAGCATCTGTCGAACAAATATTGGTGTAATTATAATGTAAACATTTATTTAAAAAATTAAACTCTCTTCTATGAAAATATCCAAATATTCAAAGAGTGTTGAACCTTTGGCTATGTTATAAAGTATAAAATATCATTATTTTGATTATTATTGTTGATGTTAATAAGTTGTGATCTGCTTAAGCTCAAATATTAATTGATATTTAGCTAAAATATGTGAAATATTTAATGCATTTATTTAATTCTGTAAGAGGAAGTTGTTACCAAATTTACATTTATTAGTACTGACAACAACAAAAATTTTGAAAAATTGAAATCGACGTTATCCGTGTCTAAGGAACAATCAAGCATACCAAAGATAATTTTGAAGTCTAAGCCTCACTAACAAAATGAATTTTTAACTTATTTCAACTTCTTTTACAATAATTTGATGTTACTATTAATTAATTTTTTAAATTCATTCTTGTATGCTTATGCTTCCCTGATATATTGAACAAAATTGGTTTAATCAAATTTGCGTAGGATTCATGTAAGCTCTTAAACGAATTGTAATCATTAAATCACAGTTGCTATCTTAAAAACAAAATTCTCTTAAATAAATTTCTGATTTAAATGGTCAATTTAAAATGGTTGAATTAAAATTTTTAAAAATCTGATTTGTAATAAAAAACAGCAAATCCATAGCGAATTAATTCAACATGTGCGCCTAAAAGTTTGATATCCTGTTGAATTATCTATAAACGTAAGTTAGGTACTTGGTTAAAACTAAATACATTCGTTGCTACAAATAATGCAAATGCGTTGTTTCTTTAAAGGTTATTGTAACTTTTCAGGTAGTAACTTTTAAAGGTGTGTTTATGTTAATAAAATTTCAAAGGATCAATTGAATAAATTAAACGATTAAGAACACTCGTACATGTAAATGAAGCCGACGAAGCTTTCAAATTTACACGAAGTACTTTTTGAAAACTTTGTACTTATACGAGACGAGTAACATGTTTAAAGGCTGTTGTTATTAATCGAACTAGGAAGTGTTTCAATAATTTTTTACCTTTTTAAAACTCTGGCCATAACTTTTACGTCAGATTTAACGTTAAAACTTCGACAATGCGGGCAATTCACGTTGTTAGTTGTTTGTTAGTTGTGCTGCTGCTTGGTGCTCTGGTTGAAAGCAGCGCAAAAGGATGCTGGGAGGGTTAGTAATTTTTTGTTGTTGAAATAATGATAAAAACGATTCTTTTCTTATTTGTTGCAAGTTTTTATTTATATCTAGTTTAAGAATTTAATAAATTCCATTTTAAAATGATGAATTCAAGATTGGAGCAGATGCACGCCCGGCACAATGAAGTTGACTGGAAAAGCATGGCTGCCGTGTGACAGCTACTGCAAAATTTGCTACAAAGCTGACGGTGGGAAGTGTGTTAGTGCTCCTAGCAAAAATTGTCCCAATGTGCTGAAGAACAACAGAAGATGCGATTGCATCAACAAAAGAAGAAGCAAGGATTTGAAGAATCCTGCCTGCTGGGCATAATTTTCCGGAGATAATTCAAATTTGCAGAAACTTTTAAACAACTTTTGTTTGTCACTGGAGCAAAATGTGTTCCCAATAATTATTTTTATTTTTCTATTAACTTTTTTAAGATTTTGAATAAAAGTTTAGTTCTATCTTCATATTCAAAGTACAATTAACAAAATTGCGCAACAAATATTGTTCAAAGACCTTAAAAATGGAGGTCATTTTTCCCAAATCGAACACAGTGTTGTCGGTTTGATTCCAAACTTTTTTACTGGTAAAAGTAAAAAAAAAATTGTTTTTCTTAATGTTAAACAAGTAAAACTCTGAATAACTATAATTTAACTCTTTTGCGACTTCAAGCTTAGCATTTGTAACAAAGCGATGTAAACTTTTTTTAAATAATAATTGAAAACTGGTGTGAATTAATTAACATTCTGAGGAAGCCAACAAAGCGTTGGAAATAGAAGTGAACACTTTCACTGCTTGCTAGGAAGTAGAGAAAATAAAAGAAAAAATATGTTAATTAAGATGGTTCAATATTTAAAGGTAGTTTTCAATTTGAAATTGAGGCAACGTTACGTTATCTTAAAAATGCAGTCTATTCTCACAGTTTGTTTTCACAACTTTTACAGATTTTGCTTGTCCTTGAAAACCTTTTTTTTATAAATTACATCAGGCCATATTTCAGGATCATTAAATTCATTATCACTTATGGCACCAATGCACATTCTGAAAGCTGTTGAAGGCTGATTATCATTAAATTAATTTCTCTCGAAATTTTTGTCAGATGCATTCTTTTTAAACGTCGTCAAACAAGAAATCACCTTTATATTATTTGCTACCAAATTATTTATCACATCCAGCTTAGTACACCTCTCCAGACGACTCACATGATAAAAGCTTTTTCCACACAGTTGAGTTTACTTTTGTCTTTAAATCTGTTTTCCTACTTACACCTCTCGAAGGTTTTAGGACAGTCAACCAGGGATTATCATTCTCTTTGTGAACGCCTGTTCTGTCGACATGTTCATCATCCCCGGAATGAATGTCTGGCGTGCAACAGTTTTTTTTATTATTTACTTTAGCACGTTTACAATTTGCTGATTCACAATTAGTTGATTAACAATATCCATTATGAGAACCGATCAAATCAGATGTAGGTCGTTTGCCGCCACCTGAATTAGACACCTAGTCCATACGATACAAAATAAAACTAGAAAATATGGATCGTGTTATGCCTTGGTTGAGCTAGATGAAGGCTCATACCCATTCGATCGCCAGGTCCTTGTGTTATTTTAATTATATAATTATATGCAACTTGATCCAATCAAGTTATGTAACTTGATGGAATCTGAACGTGTTCAAATTCAAAATTGAGACAGAATCGTCAATGTTAGAGTTAGTTACCTATCTTCAAAATTTTAAATCCACGCTCGAAATTCAGTTATTTTATATTTAAAGTAAGTTGAACTTTCGTGAAAAGATTCACATATCCTGATTGAATACAACCTTGTCACGAACGAGCAATTAATAAAACTTAAAAAATATCAGTCTATCTATTTCAAAATCTAATTTTTCAACTTTTTGTGTTGAAGCATTGTAAGCAGTTTTTAAAATAAATAATTGAATTCATAATGTGAATAAATTAGCACACTGATGATGCCGACAGAGTTGAAAATAGAAGTGAACCCTTTTCACCGCTTGCTAGAAGTATAGAGAATAAAAGCGAAAAAATATTAAGATGGTTAAATATTTAAGGCAAGTTTTCAATTTGAAATTGAGCCAAAATTATTTTGATAATGCAGTCTTTTCTCGCAGTTTGTTTGTTTTGTGTGTTGCTCGGTGGAGCAGTTATCGAGGGCAGCCCTGCTGGATGCTTTGATGGTGAGTTATTTTGCAAAAATATTTTAAAAATTCAGAATGACTTTAATTTACAACTTGACTTAAGATTGGAGCAGATGTTCGCCGAGTACCTCAGCTCTGACTGGAAAACTCTGGCTGCCCTGCAACTCGTACTGCAAGATTTGCTTCAAAGCTGACAGTGGTAAGTGCGTGAAATCTCCGAGCAAGAACTGTCCCAACCTGCTGAAGGACAACATGCAGTGCGTCTGCAAGAACAAAAGAACAGCTAAGAATAAATTGAACCCGGCATGCTGGGCCTAGAGACAAGCCGGATGTCTTCACGACAGACAATTCTATACGATTCTATTCGCTAAATTTGTTTTTACATTCGATCTTTCATATTTTCAAGATCATAATGTAATTTTTTTCTTTGAAAACTATTTCACATTATTGATTCATCAAAATTTTTAATATATAGCTTGCGTGTTAAAAAACTTTTTCAGCGTTTAAAATTGCGCGAGTTTATATGTATCTAATAGACTCAACACAAATTAAGCTCAGAAGACAAGAGAACCATTGATATTGAAAGATTTTACCATACAAAACAAAGCAGAGGGAAAAGTTTTAATGTCAAATAGAACAACATGTTATGCACACTGTACTTATTTACTCTGTAAGTAATTATTTCAATGAAATAACACAATTTCCAATTATTTAAGGGTTATTTAAATTTATTGTTTAAAAAAAACTCGACAGTACAAAAGATCTAGCATTTTAAAATGGATAACAATGAAATGCATGTTACGTTAATATGACAAACGGTTAGATCAATGAAAAAATTTAATTTTAAATCAATTCTAAAACGTGGAGAAGTCCAATAAATTAAAATTAACATTTAAAAAACTGACGATAATTCTCTTGTATCAATGTTGCATAGAATCTGAAAAATCAAAATTCTCATACAATGACAATTGAATAATAATAATTAATAATAATATGTTAACAAGAAAAAATAAGAATAACCATAGTAAAAATAATAAGAAATATTTTAAAATATCTATATACAGTTAGTTATAAGTCTATCAAAGAATTTATAATTATGATATAATTTTATATCATAATTATAAAACATAAATTTTTAAAAAGAGAATAATTTACCATGATTTGAAATCAAAAGTGTAAAAATTTCGTTGGTCCCAGCGTAAAAGTTAGTGTGTCTGTGTGTGTGTTTGTTTGTCTGTTTGTGTGTGTGAAACCTAAAATTTTGAAATTAATTTCATTTTAAAAATAAAAAAAAAAAACAAGAATAAAATGAACACAAAAAAAATCAAAATATAGTAGGTAGATAAAAGTTAATTTTGTATAAAACTCCAAAAAAGTGAATGAGGATCATCACTAATTGTCCAAAATTGTTTATAATTCATATCCTATCAATTATCGATTTCCTGGACCCGTCCCATTCCTAATTATTTATTAACATTATAAAAAAACGGGTTTCAGTTAAAAATCAGCCCATTCACTAGTCAACCATCTTCTTCTCGCTGACTGACTAGTTTTTAAAATAATAGTAATAAAAAGTAATAATAACATAATAATAACAATAACAATGATAATTGTAAACATAATTACCGTTAGATATTTTAATTATGTTTAATTACGTTATATTATTAATAACTGTAGCGAAATGGATTATTGTTATATTAATGTGGTCATAATAATAATAATAACAACAACAATAATAACAATAAATAAATGTATGATTATCAAACGCAGACGAGAGTAGCAGTATTGGTGACGTCATCGATGACGTTCTGCGTCGTCGTCACCCCAAATATGAAGCCACCGATCAGAATGCAGAGGACGCTCATTACGTAGCCACAGTACTTGAAGCATTTCCTGAGAGATGACCTTGCGATTTTGCCGCTGGGGGCGTCTATCAATTCGTCATCATCTTCATCTTCTTCATCGTCATCACCAACAGCTACGTCATCGTCAGTTGCAGCGTTCTCGAGATCCGCTGAGTGGTCGGGTAAATCGTCAGAGTTTCCATCCAGGAGATACTTCAAATAGCACATGCCTGCAACATATTAAACTAATTAAAAATTGTCAAATAAATTAATAAATAAATTAATTAATTAATATAATATTCGTCAAATAAATGAGATAATTAATTAGTTAATAATGTTATAAAGTAATAATCCAAACAATGAAGAGTAAATTAGATTATAAATTTAATGAGGGGGGAAAAAAGACCTGGAAGAACGAAGATGAAAAGGACAGACACCCCTCCGAGGAATGATATAACTTTGTCGATGCCAGGTACGTAGAGAGCTATCACCAGTGAGAGTACGAACCAGGCTGATGTTATCACCACCCGACGTTTTAATTCCTGCCTGTCTGCTGATTTCGTATTGATGTCACTGTTGTTGTTGTTGTTATTGTTGCTAACATCATAGTCGCTTATGTTGTTGTTGATGTTGTTGTTGTTGGAGTTGTTGGTGTTGTTATTGTAGTTGGGGCTATCGTTAATAATAACACCTCGCTGATTTATGTGATTGTTATGGTTATTATCATTCAGACTGTTGTTAGATACATCAATGAGATTGTCGTCATTGTCGTTATTGTTAATAGTAACAGCGTCATCATGTGATGTTAGTAATCTGGTGTGGTCGTCATCTTCAGAAGCCGGTGATGACTTTCTACAGCATGTCGACAGTTTGGCTGAAATCGCCACGTACATGTCGTCTGCCACTGATCTTGAATTTGAAAATGTCCAAGAATTAAAGTTAATAAATATTTTTCATAAACTATTGTTTTATTTTATGAATTATTTTTCATATAATTCATAAACTCATCATATAACTTACTGACATCTTTGTAGATGTTTTTTTTCAAATAAAATGAAACATTATGATGAAAATCATGTAGTTAAACATAAAATCGGTATTTTTCTGAATTCTAACATAAATACGAATTAAAAAAATCTACAATTCACGAAATATAATCCAAGAAATATAATTTAAATACAAACAAATAATTAAAAACAAATAGAAAATTTAAAAAACAACAAAAACAAAAATAAATTCTAAAAAAAAAATGTAATTCAACTGGACAAAAAAAAAGAATTTGAACCGGAAAAAATTGAAAAACTGCAGAGCCAACCTGCCAACATAGAGCATGATAGGGTAGGACATGTACATCTTGAGAGCAATGCTGACCACCCCCGCCAGAACTTCGGGAGTGGCTTTGTACGACAGCAGCAAATCGGGCTGTCAAAATTAAAAAAAAATGTTCTCATCATTATTTACATACTATTACTTTATTTATTTATTAATTTTTAAACTGAAATTCGTATAACAGATTTGAAAAATTAATTACAATTAATAACGATGCAAAATAATCACCGAAGAGCGAATAAATTTTTTATGCCAACCTCTCATGAAACTAACCTGAACACAAGCACCAAACGTCAGATAACCAAAGACAGCAAATATGGAGTAGATGACGAAGCAAATCAGCATAGACAGGATAATGGTCTTCGTGAAATTGTGATTCTTTGCTCGATCCTTCGTACAAACGTACACTTGAACAATGCTTAAATGGCACTGTGAGTCAATCAATCAATCAATGTGTGTGTGTGTGACTGTGTGTGTGTGTTTGTTTTGTGTGCGTGCGTGTGTATAATTAAATAAATTTTTTCTAAATTTGTGTTTTAATTTATTCAATCTTTATGTCATGTCCTATTTAGATACTGTACAAATTATTATTAAATTTATTTATTGAATTCAATTTAGACAGTTTAAAGTTTTAATTAATCGATTACTCAATAATGATAAAAATTTGTAAAATGAACAATTAATCAACTCCATGACGGTATAAAAGTTGACCAAACAAATGAGAGATTTGTTAGAAAGTGAAGACCTGATAAGCAAAGCAGATGGTCGGAACAACAAGGAAGATATCTGAGGCGTGTTTAGGTCTTTAAGAAAATTTTACACAATAAATTTAAAATAATTAAAAAAATATATATAAATAAATAAATAAGATTATTAATTAAATAAATTGTTACTTAAACTAATTGGAGGTTTCATCATCTATGTGCAATGTGCATAGACAAATTTATACACGAATCAAATTAATTTATAATTTTTCTCCATTTATAATATTTCAAATTCTTATCATTAATAATTTTACAAATTCACTCACATGCATTTTCAATCAATCATCAACTCGTTTATTCACCCATTCACTCAATCATTGATCCAATTCTTCACTGATTTATCCCATCATTCAATCAATTCTTCACTCAATCAATCATTCATTTTCATATCCATTCTCATTCATTTAAACTTTTAATTATTCAATTAAACATCAAACACATTTATCAATTCACACATTCATTCATTCACTTATTCACTCTTTCATTCATTCGTTCGTTACACATTCACTCACTCACTCACTCACGCACTCACTCAACCCCACGCAACTTACTCGTGTTTGACAGGGCCTACCCTCGACCCATCCACCCCCTTGAAATACTTGACGACCACCAACAGTACACAGTACATCACTGCCAGTACTCCAACTGAACTGAGGAAGAGATGTCGAAGGGATGACATGAATGTGATGAGAATTGTGGGCAGAAACTAAAAAAAGTCCCATGCCCATATCAAAAATTAACACACACACACACACCTACACACCTACACACACACACCTACACACACACCTACACACACACACACCTACACACATACACTCACAAATGACCTTATTAATGTTTAAAAACAAAGTAACCTGGCATATTTGAGGAAATCAATCCTCTTGGCATAGCAGAGTGGAAGGATGAGGAAGATGGATGAGACCGCGATGAACATCTTCCTGTCTAGGTACCAGGGATGTGCGGTCGAGAAGTTGTCGTAAACGTTTTCCATCACTGTGTTGTTGTTGTTGTGTGTGTGTGTGCTTGTGTGTGTGTGTGTGTTTGTGTGTGTGTGTGAGGATAATTGTGGAGTGTCTATATGTGAAATTGTATGTAATATATTGCCTGCGTAATTACATCCATGTGTAAAAGAAGTTTGCTAATGTGGCAAATTATTCAGACCATTCGACAGTGAAACAACGACACAAGAATTCAACAATAAAAAAACAACAACACCAAATGTTCAACAAGTTCAACAATGAAACAACACCGCCAAACAAAACGGGGGTAGATTCCGACAACAACCCGACCTTTATCCCACTGGTCCCCAATTATAATTAGGAAGATGATGCTGGAGCCAAATGTGTAGAGGAAGATAAAGATCGAGCAGGCGAAGTTGATGTACGGACCGCAGAAGTACTGGATGACATCCTGGTACGTTCTACAATGTTTCATGTGGGCACATTTGAGAAAAATGATCAAGGAGTAGGTCATCAAGCAGATTAGGATCTGGAGAAAAATTTCAAAAAATTCTGTAATAAATATAAATTCAAGGCCAAAATAAAAATAATAATTATAAAAATATTTCATAAATTTCACAATTTGAAAAAATAAATTTATTATTATTAATTATTCATTAAACAACTTAAAATTAATAATTTCTAAATATATAATGAGCATTTTGTAAGGAATAATTTTTTTTAATTTATTGCCCATTTTGAGGTTGATAAACAGATTAAATCTTTAAAAAAGAAAAGTTGGTCTCAATAGTTTGAAAAGTATTTGTTATAAAATATAAATGTTGGTAATAGACCATAATTTTAACAATATTCTATAAATTCTACCGAATGTTTGGCGTTAATATGTTTGTAGTTCGTCTTTTCGATTTTTCTCACTAAAGTTTTTTGGTGAACGTTTAGTTTATTAAAATTCAAAATAAACTTATTTTTCGAATTCATGCTGCAAATAAGGCCATATTTCGATTCCGAATGAATCATCGTCAGTGCTCCTTGTTGTATATATAGGGAAATATTGACTTTGTCAAGATTAACTTTGACGTTGTAAAAATTAACTTTGGTGTTGTAAAATTGAACTTTGATGCAAAATTGAACTTTTGCATCAAAATTTAAATTTAAGTTTATTTTGAATTTTAATAAACTAAACGTTCACGAAAAAACGAACTACAAACATATTAACGCCAAACATTCGGTAGAATTTATAGAATATTGTATAAAATATAAATGAACAAATTTAATTGATGAAAAAAAATTATCAATAAAATTTGCTTCGTTGGTTGATTGATTAAACTTTTACATGAAAAAAAGTAATTTATCCACAATTTAAATTCCATTCATCTATTGATTATCTTTTCATTCATTCATCATTCATCCATCATTCATTCATATATCAATAAGAAAAATCGTAAAGAGATAGTCTACAATATTAAAAATTTGAAAAAAATAAAAAAAAAACTACAATTTGAGAGACTGTAGCCACAAGAATGCCACCAGATTGGTGGTAGGCCTGGGGGAAGTTCAACAACCCACCACCAATGATAATGTTTACTACCAGGAATATCGATATGTACCATGATGTTCCTGGATAACAAACAAACATTTAATTAATGATAGTCAAATTGAAATCAATGAAAGTAAATTTAAATTGCATGTTATAATTATATC
Organism: Helobdella robusta; assembly: GCF_000326865.2. Lineage (NCBI taxonomy): Eukaryota > Metazoa > Annelida > Clitellata > Rhynchobdellida > Glossiphoniidae > Helobdella > Helobdella robusta. The sequence continues at coordinate 2,130,542 of NW_008704435.1, read as the reverse complement.
ATAAAAACGTAATACTAATTTATAGTATAATATTCACTATTCAGACAATGTTTTCAGTTTCATTTCATTTTTTTTATTCATATGTTTCTCATTCAAAACTCGTCAACTGACCAGCGGACAACATGGAAAAACAAAGAAAAAGTGAACAAACACACCTTGCACCTGTGATGATGAAGGCCGTAGTTGGGCAGACTCGCCAACGTCAGCCTCGTTAACCTCAGCTCCTATTTCATTATAATTTATATTTATTGATGAAAATGACGCAGATGGGCGGTGACTGCCGGAATCGTTCATACCCGTTCCGGATCGAACTTCAGCCATCTGACTCTTTTAAAAAATAATCCAGGCGTAAAAAAATGAATATTAATTAAATAACACTAACAGTTTTATTTAAAAATTAAAACGAGCGATTATTAACAAAGTTTTTGGTAAAATAAGTACTTAACAAAATTCAAAATACAGCGCAAGCCATCATATGATGGTGGCTACGAACCAGTGAATCGTTAGCTCGGCATTGCACCCAGCTGATCATTTTATTTGTACCATGTGATACCAGGATGACGTCATCGAAAGATCATTGATTACAACACTGATTACGTCAACTTTTGACACGGTGTTTTTTACTTGTATTATTTACCCTATTGTATTTTTAAAATTATAAACTCTCTAAAAACAAGAGCAGTGTTGACGTCACGCATTCTTTTTTTTAATTTGTAAATATGAACCTCGGAGTAATCAGATACACAACGTTTAAGTCAAAAAGTGTGGTTCAATACCTATTTCTAATTCCAAGCACTAAGAAACTTAGTCTGGTAGTGATTGACATCAAGATCACAAAGAATAAACGTTAATGAAATTTATTGTAAATTATTTAATTGAAATCCAAACTTCAAAGTGATAGCAGTTTAAAACTTTATTATTTGCCAAATAAACAATTAGAACATTTCTACCTGTACATATTTGATATGATGAGAAAACGCGAAATTAGAGTAGAAAAATATTAAATTTATTGAAATAATAACGTGCAGTATGTACTTGTACATATTTATATATTGCACCATTATACGAACATCAACTACCTATATACAATAATATTTTGAGCCAAATCCTACACACAACGTTTAATTAACGTTACATGGCTCAAAAATTTCACTTTGAACTAAGGTATAAAATATCGTAGTTTCCAAAAGAAGGGAGTGATGTAAATGATTTTAGGTTTATTTCAGAATTTCTACAAAAGAACGCCACTTTCTTTTAGCCCAGCTAGCATTTAAGATATGTTAGTATCGTTTGTCTGGCTCTTAGAGAACTTATAAGTCTCGTGATATTATCTAGCGATGTCCAAAAATATGAAATGCGACATGTAACTAAATATATGGTATATGGTTTAGACTAATTTGACAGAAGAACACGATGCTTTGAATTTTTTTCTGTGAAACAACTTACCATTAATTTTAATTATGAAATATTTTCGAAAATTGTCATTAAGCAAATTGATATTTTTGACTCAAAATATTTGTGTCATTTTTGTTACTTTAAGCAACCAGTCTAGCTCACGGTAAGAACACCAGCAGTCAAAACTGTACTGTATTGAATGATATTGTATTGTATTGTGTTATATTGTACAGTATTATATTAACCTGTTTTGTGTCTCAAATGTGCAGAAAGTTTCCCGAGAGTAATCTTCGAAGGCGTGTTCTTTCTTAGCTCGATTGATACACTTTAAAATTAACTTCTCACACCTTCCGTCGTTTAAACGAATGAAAAAACTATTAAGAATTTACAAAAGTTACCTAACCTTACTGTAGCCACTTGAAAGTTTTATGATTTTTTATTGGTTAGAAAGAAGATGACGTCATTGAAAACGTTATTCAACTAATCGCTCTTGTCCATGTACGTGTTGTCACCTTCATTTGAGGTTTGTAGGAATGTGTGCTGCTTAAATGAATTTATTTAATAAATATGTAAATTGTATATATATATATATATTTGAAGATATTGCAATGATTGATACAAACCAGCCAGCTAACAAGACAGCTATCACATGGAATTTTTTAGCCAATTAATATGTTCAAGTAATTAAAAGACTTTATCAAACAATTTATACTCCAAAACAATGTGACAATCTTTGTACGAACCTAATTAGAGTTAATATAAAATAAATCAATGGAGTCTAATATATAATGTCCGTATTTAAAACAATGTTAAAGCTTGATACATCAAGCTCAAAAGTACATGTTAAAGTTGAATTTACTAATGTAGATATGTCACATATAAAAAAGTGTGCGACGTTCGGGTTTGGCTTGTTAGTACGTAAGTATGTTATAATATAACAGAATTTTGCTTGTATTGAATGAAATCTGAAATGGAATCATCTTCTAACAATGCATCCTTGTAGTATAGTAAATTTCATAAATGCTGCCAATCCCTCAAGCCAGAACAACGTTTTGAGCTGTGAAAAAGTATAAATACTCGAGAAAGTTTATGGCAATCTTGAAAAGTTTATCCTACGGCTGTTTCGTTTCAACTGCCGCATGATGAAAACAATTTTTGGTGAGAAAATCTTCAGCGTCGATAAGCCGAATTCAAACATCGAAGAATGGAAACTGCACTCGATAGAAAATAGGAGGTCGTCAAAATCTTTTTCGATGCAGCACAGATCGAGGAAGATGGTCTCGGACTCTCGGCGTCTGAAAGAAAAACGACGATGGTCCGTGGACAGGTCGGCTGGTCTCGCTCCCAACTCCGTTCTTACATCTAGCGTGAACAAAATTCATTTCAAACAGCTTTTGGGAGCCGGAGGATTTGGCTCCGTCTATTTGGGAACGGCTTCTGGTCAAATAGTCGCTGTCAAGCAGTTTCACAAGAACGTTAAAAATGCCAGAGCAAAAGAGGAAAGTTTTTTAGCGGAATGTAGAGCAGCTCAGTTGAAACATCCAAACATTGTTGAAGTTTTAGCGGCATCTCCTTCACAAAGTTTACTATGTCCTCCCCAAAAGACGATCATGGGATGCCTCAGTCCAATACCTCAGTCTCCATTTCTTAATGGATTGTCAAAGGACTCATTCCTGCTTCTGAATAGTTCCCAACCTACTGAACAGAACTCGTTAATCATTATGGAATATGCTGGGAAGAAAAACTTGCTGACTGTTATCAACGATCCTTATGAAAAGATTTCTTTTAACAGGAAAATAAGGTTAGTTACATTCATTCCGTTATTCTTTTTATTTAAATTCTCTTATTTCAAAAATATTATTTTATTAACAGATTCTGCCAGGACATAATCAGTGCAATAACGTACATTCACGATTCTGGAATAATGCATCTGGATCTGAAGCCATCAAACGTGATAGTGACATCAGACGATCGCTGCAAACTGGGAGACTTTGGATGTTGTGAGCCAGTTCAGTACCAAGATAAAACATCAAACCGCAAGCGGACGAGCTCCCTCGCAGGAACCGTAGCTTACACTGCACCAGAACTCTTCAAAGGCAAATTGCCGACTCCAAAAGCCGACATCTATTCATTCGCAATAACAATGTGGCAACTGACGAGTCGAAAGATTCCGTACCACGGCAGAGATCAGCATGAGATCATTTTCAAGGTTGTCTCTTCAAATCTACGACCCGACTATATTGATGAGGTTCAATGCCACAGCACCTCCAATTACGAAGACACCGAATTCAAAATGTTGTACGAGAGAGCTTGGAGTGCTGACCCTGACCTTCGACCGACTGCACGAGAGGTCAAAAGTCTCCTCGATCAGATGACTTGTTCATGCTGACACTAGTTTTAACGTGAAAAAATCTATTTAAAAACATTTTTAATTTAATGTTTATTTGTGAATTTCTATATAGACTATTTAATTTAATAACGTTTTCATTTTGTTTTCACTATAAAAATTTTTTGCATAATAAATTTTTTTAAAAACTTTGTTTTTTCATAATTACCAAAAATACTCAACATTCGTTTTGTTCGCAATTCTCAAATTAACTTAAATTGTGCTAACTTCAAAAATAGTGAGCTGTTAAACTGAACGTTCATGGTTCAATTTCCATCTCCCTTCACCTAAAGGTTCAACTTCAAAAAATATATCGCCTTTGTTAAAATAAGGTTTCCCAATTCCGCTAACAAATTATAAAAAGTAAGAAATTCGTGAAACTTAATAAAACTTAAATGATTTTTCAATTTCCAAGACTCAAAAATTTTCAAGTTTTGTGAAACTTTTTTCTTCGCTATAAACTACCTTCAAGAGTCAAACCACTATTATAATTTATACAAAGTTATGCAGATGAATATTGACAGTGGGTTAATGAACGTGTATATATACAGCAATAATAAAATATATAACAATAAAAATACACACAATAATAATAAAATATATGATAATGAAGCAAATGCTCCTCGGTCAACTTTAGGTTCAAGTATCGCAGTTCAATTCCTGAATCATTCCTGACGAGCGTACACACATATTATCTATATATGTTGTTACAAATTTGTAATTATTTGAAACTATTTGAAATTTTGATTTGAAAATTTTTGTCAGGTGTCTATAGATCAGCTAAAATATTTTTGAACTAGTTCATTAGACCTACGTATTTTTGTCATGAAAAAAACCACGTAGGCTACTGAAAAAAACCAATCAACTACTATTTTCTATTTTTTCCCAACTTAATTTCTGCAAAATTTGTAGCTTCTGAACAAAAAGTGAAGCAATATTTATCAACGAATCAAATTCTAACTGATAGCCGTGTAACAATTTTTCACAAATTAATTGCAATTAATAAAAATTCTTTGTAAATTCGAATGAAATCTAAACAATTTTTGTGGCCACTAAAACTGCGAAACAATTTTAAACATTTATATAAAATTATACAAAAGACCTTAAAAATCTAAAAACACTAATCCATATAAGTTAGAATTATCATAGCATGAAAACATTCTCATCGGACTATCTCTTACATGCAAACCAGGAATTGGTACTGGTACTATGCATGTTAATTTTTTTAATTGTTTTGGCTTCCATATCCATAGAAATACTGTTTCAAACATAGAAGTGTTCGTTCGCTTTCATAAACTATTCAAACTCCATCCACCCAGCAAATTCCATCTGAGTTACTTGAGTTATTGAAGGAACTGCAGAATAATGGAGTACGTTTTTGTTATTCAATAATTTTTTTGGAATTCTATTTTACAGTTTTAGTAGTTTTTAAGAGAAGATTTATTCAACTGAGTATTCCTAAATTATTCGCTTTTTTTACAATGGCACAATTACATGGGTTTTTTTTAAGAAACTATCTTATATTTATAGTATAACTGCAGCAAAATCAAAACTGAATCGGAATTTATTCTATATGCCTTTTTACAGGATGCACACGTAAGTAACAAAATCAGTAGCTCAAAGCCCCACTTTCTGGTGGTTCAAAAATTGTCAGCTAACAATAACGAGTCATCGATAGCATCGCTCTGGCAAAGCCGAAAGGAAACATATTGCAATAGTTTAATTGCTTAATCAATCAAGAGATTAGATGATGAGACTAATAAAAATTTGTTCCTTTTTGGGCCTTTAAATGTTACGAAAAAATGATTTATGGTGAAAAGTACCCCCATCTCACTCTTGATATGCTCTTGCTTCTACTTCCGTTCAACTCTCTAGATATCCAAAAACCAGAAATCTACACTGGATATAAACTTTACATGAATATCTAAACTTATAGAAAGGTCAGTAACTCAGGAAGCTTAGGTTTATTGAATATATTCGGAACTGCACACTTCCATGTAATAAACACTACTGCTTAAACAAAAATTACAACTTTTATAGCAAAGTTTTCAAGTTTGTACAATGTAAAACATGGAAGCCTTCATTTGATTGAATAGGGTTATGGTTAGGGTTAGGGTTCAAATGTTCAAAAAAGCTTTACAGCAATGTCTTAAACTTTCAATTTATTTAACCACCAAAAAATTAAAATCATGAGTTTTTTCAAAATTGATTTAATTTTTTTCCTTTTGCGGCGGCGAAACATCTACCACAAAGAAAAAAATCCAAATTAAGTAAAAAAATTGTTTAATTAATTTTATTTTCAAGTGTTTGCTCATGGTGGCATGGTTTATTTGACGAGGTGGACATGAGTCAACAAAAAATATTGATTCGAGGCATGGAGTCCTCTTACATGTATAGTACACACAACCACGAATATGTGGAAATATAGCAAGGATTCGACAGAAATTGTACGTGAATATAAAAAATATTTAATACAACATAAAAAGAAATACAAAAGGAATTAATTTATAAAAACAGGCTTAGGCTAAATTAACGCTTTAAAAAACAAATTCTAACTGAAACGAATGGTAGAAAATAAAAATCTCTTAGCCTAATTACGAACTAAAGTTTTTTTTATTATAAAGATTATTTAAGTGAAATTCCGTATGATAACACAGCTATGGTTACGCAGGTCTGGTCGAAATATATTGGCCTTCTCATAGTTTCAGCTACCTTCACTGTTCACAAAAACAGCATTTGCGATGCTACATGTTTCACTAGACGTTTGAACTGTCAGCAGAAAGATGAATGTTGTTGCGATGAGCCCTCCTTGCAAACTACATTCAACGACATATCATCCAGCAGAGCGTTTGTTTCATGCACCTGGACCTGCTCCAACAACAGTCACTGCCTCGCTTTCAATTTTAATGAAAATTCAAAAATCTGTAAAATATTTTATGACGAACCTCTAAGATGTTTTCAGAATATAGATGGCTGTCATCACATGTATCTGCCAGGTTTGTTAGATACATATTATATTAGCAATATAAAACTATATTAGCAATTATAAAACGTTCAAATGAAAATATTGCCAAAAATGTGAAAGTTTCTGATCAAACAACATGTGAAAATTTTTATGTAGAAGCTGTAATCCGGAACCTGACGATAGGAGCTGACGACAGGATAGTCGCGTTGTACTTCGACGGAGTGCCCCAACAGCGCATGCCCAACTGGAGCACCTACAATAGGTACGACTCCTACATCGTCCCATTTCACATCCAAGTCATTGCGATCCATGCTCACAACTCAATAACCGGAAGTGAGCTGCATTCATCTTTAAATCCACTTTTGAATATTCATCTTAATGTTGGCTGAAATTTATTAAAAAATGAAGATATTCGTTTTAGAATAAATTTTTCTGTCAAATTTTTAAATTGCGAAAATATTTGTTTGATTGAAAATCAGTTTTTATTAGGATTTAAGAATCAATCTAGATGGCCCAACACATGACCTACCAGTTTGAAAGGACATTACTTTTCCACTCAGGAAGCATCTTGGCATTCAGCAACGACGGCTCCATCCAGTCCGACACAACATGGAAGTGTTCTCCGTCAGCTCCGACCCTGGATTCCAACAACAACAGCTGGTATGACGTGGACTATGATGATGCAAGTTGGCTGTCTGCCGTGGATCAATATCCCGGCAGTCCTTATATGGGAGTCATGAGGATTTGGCTGAAGGATGAAGAGGACATGTATTGCCGTAAGAAGTTGTGTGACTGAAACAAATTGTTAAATGTGGATTCATGTGACAAGTTTTTGTAAACAATTTTGCTTGTACAACTTTTTTCAAAGCGTTAGAATCAATGTTACCTTAGTAAACTTATTTAATTGTTCGGCTGCGGTTCAAATTTAGTTCAATCAGACATTCTTTTTTTATTATTTAGTCATAAATGAAATGGTTTACTTATTTTTTTTAGTTATTTATTTATTACTATTCTTTCTTTAATATTTTTCAGAAACATCATCAACAACAGCAACAAACACACGGTGCACGCAAATACACGTGAAACAACTCATCACACACATTGCATGTGATAGTCTGGAATATCTTTGCCGTCGAACCCGGTCACTGCGGTATAAGTGCCAGACACTTTACCACTACACCATCGCCCAGATGTAGCTTGAAATTTAATTTAATGCATTACGAAGTGAATAGCAATTACATTTTTTATGTCAAATGAGTTTTCATACAATATATTTTTTTGTGGTTTCGAGTCTTTAAAAACAATTTACTTTGATTAAAAATGTTGTAAAACAATTTGTCGTACAATTCAATTTTGAATTTTTTATTGAGCTTTTGTAAATTCAAAATTTGTAAATAAAAAAAAAATATTTTAGCGCCAATAAATTTATTTTTTAATTGTTCATTTAAAAATAAATTATGAAAAAAAGTTTTCCGGAATATTATTTTAGTGAAAGTTTAAGTTGGATTTTAAAAGAATGTATGTAAATACTAAATATGCACATTAAAACACATCGAAGCCAAAAAATTTTGTACCGCACTCTATTACCGTTATCAGCGTTCATCACGAACTAGTACTAACCTACAAGTCGACAGATGCACATGAGGTGGGCCAAACAGTAAAAAAAGCCAACAGCGTCATCTTTCTGAATCAACTCAAGGAAATTTTTTTCATTATATTATTAAAACGTTAATATTTGAAATAGTTTGAATGAGGATTTTGTTATACTGCTAGCGAAATAAATGCATTTAAGCAGAGATTGGGTGAATGTTAAATTTGAGTCGGAATTGGGAGAGGATTTGCCATTGCGTATTACACTTAGGCATCTTTAAATAAGCGATTACCGAGACGGAATGAAATCAAAAAAGTTTCGCGTATCAACTTTGACATTAACTGTTTATAAATTCGTATTGACATACAAATGTGTGTGAATTGTATGACTGAGATGACAAACTTGATGATTGTTGAATCTGTTTATAATTGCAGAGCGAGTTTTTGAAATGATGTATCAATGTGTGAATTGTATGGCTGAAATGACAACATAGATGGCTAATAAATTCCTGTATGATTAGAGATCGCTAATATGCGAGATGGGAGTTAATTGAATTGTAAAACTGAAATGACAAACTTGATGGTTTGAAATGCGATACCTTTGATGTGTTTAACGTTTAATCATCTAAAATAACAATAGAATAAAATATGATATCATATAGTAATCTAGTATAAAAATTATATAAATTATATTTTTTTTTAATTTTAAAAAATATCATCATCTAGAATAAAATTTTACTCTCTAATTGCCAATCGACATCGATGTGTATGCGTAGGGTATTTACTAAATTATATTATATGTATTACTTTAATTATTTTATCATTTTAAGAGTTGGGCATAAATAGAAATTCATTTTATTAGTTCCTTGTAACTTCAGATAACATTTAGTGGACGTTGCAGGTCTAATTAATAAACAAAATGTATATTGATGCATGAATGCATCACATCAATGATTTTCTGTAACTACTGTCCACATTTTAAGACTCTAAAAAAAGAAGTGTAAAATCGTGTAAGTTGTTAACTGAACTGTCACGGAGACGGAATGAAGTCGAAAAGTTCCGTGTAAGCCACTTTGAAATTAAGGTTCTATACAATGCTTTTGGGGATTATTATTTATTTTTGAAAACAAAAACTTTGATCAAATAACACAATAATAATAATAATAATATAAACATTTATGAAGCGTCCATTCGCACAGTTGCTTCAGAGGCGCCCGGAGCCCGTGTTAAAAAGATGAGTCTTTAATCCATTTTTGAAAAGACTCAACGAGGAACATTGTCTTAACTCAGAGGTAACGCATTCCAGACGTACGGAGCAGCGTGACGAAAACCGCGGCCAGCCAGGCGGGATCCGGCAACGGGAGTGTTTAAGAAACCTGTTGAGCTGCTGCGGAGTGATCTAGTATGTTCACATTCAATCAAATATTATTCATAATTTATCTGGTAAATGAATTTACGAACAAAAATTATGGCCTTCAAAATAAAATTTGTCAAGAAAAGAGAAGAAACCAGACACCATTATAGTGTGGTTCATCTTAAAAGCGATGGAATCTCCAGATACTGAATGACGTTCTCAGTTGCGAAAAATGTATAAATACTTGTGATGTATCGTGGCACTCTTACAAAGTTTACTTTACAGTTTTCATATCTTAATTGTCGCATGATGAGAAGCAATTTTCGAGAGAACGTTTTTAACGACGATGCGGCAAGTATGGAGGTACCCTCCATACGTACCGCAGGACAGTTTAAAGATTGATGAGTGGAAACTGGATTCGATAGAAAACAAAATATCAAATTTTTTTTCTGTGGACAGATTTAAAAAAGGAGCCTTGGACTCTGGACATATGGATGATAAACGACGATGGACCGTGGAAATATCGGCAAATTTCTGCTTCTGAATAGTTCCCAACATACCGAACAGAATTCGTTAATCATTATGGAATATGCTGGGAAGAAAAACTTGCTGACTGTTATCAGCGATCCTTATAAAAAAATTTCTTTTAACAGGAAAATAAGGTTAGTTACATTCATTCCGTTATTCTTTTTATTTAAATTCTCTTATTTCAAAAATATTATTTCATTAACAGATTCTGCCAGGACATAATCAGTGCGATAACGTACATTCACGATTCTGGAATAATGCATCTGGATCTAAAGCCATCAAACGTGATAGTGACATCAGACGATCGCTGCAAACTGGGAGACTTCGGATGTCGTGAGTCAGTTCAGTACCAAGATAAAACAACAACCCTCAAGCGGACGAGCTCCCTCGCAGGAACCGCAGCTTACGCTGCACCAGAACTCTTCAACGGCGAAGTGCCGACTCCAAAAGCCGACATCTATTCATTCGCAATAACAATGTGGCAAATGACGAGTCGAAAGATTCCGTACCACGGCAGAGGTCAGTCCGAGATCATCTTCAAGGTTGTCTCTTCGAATCTACGACCCGATGAGGTTCAATGTCACAGCACCTCCAAATACGAAGACGCCGAATTTAAAATGTTGTACGAGAGGGCCTGGAGTGCTGACCCTGACCTTCGACCGACTGCACGAGAGGTCAAAAGTCTCCTAGATCCGATGACTTGTTCAGGCTGACACTAATTTCAATGTATGAGTGTTCTATTTAAAAAACATTTCATTCAATTTTTCTTATTGTTCAAATATGCTTATGATTAATTTCGATTACTTTTAATTTTGCTTTATCTAAATTAATTAAATTTAAATTTAGAATTTCAAAACTATAGTGTTTTTATTATTTAAAAAAAATTCAGAATACGTCGGACGCAGAATCTGTTACAGTGAGCCAGACGATATTATAAAATTGGAAAGTACCTATATAACGCTGTAAGAATATTTAAACAAGGAAAATGAAACAATGATTTTAGAAAAAAATCACATTTTATAAATTTTGTCAGTTTTATGGCCCACCGTCAGATTACAAAATTTAAAAAAGTTGTCTAGATCCGCCCATGAATAAACATAGGAATGGCAATTCCAATGTTATTTTTAACTGATTTAGAATCTTTTGGACACTCACTATGTCTAAGCCAGCCAAAGTTTATACAGTTTTTTACCCCCCTCGTCAAATTTCAAAATTTTGGTCTGCCGTCAATGTTGTCTAGATCCGCCTCTGCTGGCACTTGTCCCTTCAAACAATTCGACGGAACCAGGAAAATACAACATAATATTAGAAAATACTTAACTTACAGAAGTTGGTGAATTTTTTGTTCCTTGAACTTGGATTTCATTTAAATTTAATCCTTATTAAAACAATGAAGGAAGGGCAAAAATACTTTGAGTGAAATATTTTTTCTTCGTAATTCGGGCAAATCACATTTCTTCATATTTTTTAAATATTGAAGGTTCTAAGGGAAACATTATATCGAAAATGTTTTCATATAACTTCACTGGCTGTCAGCAACATACAATGGGTATGATAATTTGGTGACCGGCTAGACTGCAGACAAGGAAGGATTATTAATCTCGTATTCAACTGAGCCCAAAATATAATGATTATTATTAATAATTATTTATTCGCCGTGACTTGGCTGTAAATTTACAACTGCTTCTCGGTCAACATTCTACGTTGAAGTACTAAGGTTCAATTACTTATGCCATATGAGCGGTATTAAAATAACGAAATTCAATTATCGTTATAATAATAAAATTTTAAAATCTTTCCATGTTTGTAACGCACGTGAAAAAACATACATAGACTAATCATTATTAAACATATTTTATTTATTTCCAAATAAAATTTAAAAAATTTTCTTGAAATTGCTCAACTACCTAGTAAGAACAAAACTTGTATATCATTAAAATCACTAAAACAAAAAGCATTTATAAGTGAACGGTAAATTGGACTGAACCAGTCAGCCAAGAAGAATGTCGTGTTTTAACATTCAAAAGTATGTAGAGAAAAATAAATTTTGTACAAATGTTTAGCTGACTCACATAATTTAATACTGAAACAAATTAATTGGATTAATATTAATTAATTAACTAATTAATTAATTAATTTTTGAGTTTCAAAAATTTTCGATTATTATACAATAACATGGCAATAGCTTGTGGTCCAGTGCGCCGTAAAAGATTGAAGCCGGACAGAACTTAAAAAAAGTGATGAATGTTTCAACTTTACTTTTGTTAAAAATTGTCTATTTGATTGATTGCCTAAAATTTATTATTGCCGCCCAAAAAATCCAACAATAAACACCTGAAAGGGTCAAATTACGTAACAAATTAACTTTACGTCATCAAAGACTTCAATGAGTCAATTATAATTGAAGAACTATAAAAGAAAAATTAATTACTATAGAAGTGATTATGTCGATACAAAAAAATTATCATTGGTAAAGAACAGTTAATAAATTAAATATTCAAGCTAACAGTAAAATTTGCAAAACTTAAACTTTTTAATATCGATGAAGACTTCGGCAACTTTTATAAATGTATTATGAATATCATTATAGTTATAGTTATAGTAATTTCTTTCTAAATTATGCTTGGAAGGCACAAACAACACAGCAGATACATGTGAATAGGCGTGAATCAAACACATTGGAAGTGTTAAACGGGGATTTCTTTGCTGTCGAACCTGGCATCCACAACATCGGGACCAGGCGCGTTAACCAACACACGATTTCACCTCTTATGTAATAACACTGAATGGTAAACAATGAATAAAATCTACACCAAACTATCTATATTATGCATGTTGTGACAACAGCTAGATATTTCTAATTTATTGAAATTTTTAAACTAAAATTTTTGAAAGCTAAAAAGTGAATTGTTCATTTTTTGTTCCATCTCGTACAAATTATGGTTGTGTCTTCTACAAAATCTTAAGTTTGGTTTTATATGTTAAGCAATGTTTTGATTAGAAATTATTGTATGAGAATATTTTACACTAAAATTATAATAGCACGTACAACTGTGCGCACAAATCATTCTAAACAAATTTCTTGACTGTGAGGTTACGAATAGTGTTCGCTCTTGCACAGGACAAACAACACCACCTGATATAGTGTAACAAACTTTTGTGAAATTTTAATTAATTCTTTATTCAACTAATTAATTATTCAATTATTTATTTAAATAACTAGTAAAATAAATAATTATTTAAAAGGTTTCTCAGTTGAAGAAAAAAATCCAGGTTAGATACTTTGTAGGCTCATTAATTTTCATCGAAATTAAATTTATTGAGGTTAGCCGTAATAACTTATAACTTAACTTATAATTGTTAAATACACCAATATTTGACACATTTTTTCAACGAACTTTCATTTTTAATTTCAATTAATTTAAATATCTCAGTTTTAGGAAAACTAATTAAAACAACTCAACATTCATTTGAAACATTATGACACATTCATGGGACAAATTTGGTGTTAATTTAAAATAACGTCACGTCATATGATAATAATGAAATGAGTTCCTAAGTATAGCTAAATTTGTCTGAAACTGATGAAACGGTTTATTTGACAGTGCGGCATAGAATGAAGTTGTACATGAGATTGTGTTATCTCCTCGTCTGCGTATCGGTAGTTATCTCTACGTCCAAACCTAACTGCTTCTTAGGTTAGTCCCTGCTGGAAATTTCATCGACAAATATCGTATCAAACATATGTTTCAAATGTCTCATAGTCATTAAGATTTTGTTTGTAATATATAATTTTCTTTAAAATTTTAAACAAATAATATTAAATCAAGTAAAATAATTTAAAATAAACACTATTAAAACCTTCATAGAGTTCTTTAGAGAATGGAACCGCTGTTCCGAGCCATCCTCAGAGTTGGGAACTTATTTCTACAGAACGTGCAACAGCTTCTGCCAGGTTTGTTTGGACGCCATTAGCGGCCACTGCTTCCAATATCCAAGCATCTGCTACCCGCACTTTCTGAGGAACAACCGAAGATGTCGATGTTACGCCCCTGGAAGATATGACAGGAAGTGGTGGGATCCTACCTGCTGGCTCTGAGTGACCACTTGCCTGTCCGTCACCTGACTTGGTCAAATTTATATTTTGGTTTATGATGCTGTTTGATTATTTTCACATTTTTCAGAATAATGAGGTTAATGTCATGATAACGTTATGTTAATGTTGTTACTCGTTGTTATTCTGCTCTAACGGTTGTCTATTTATTAATTTTTTAGACGCGTTTTGTTTGAATATAATACAACATTTGTTTCGCATAGATGTTTTTGAGCGTGTTTGGTGATTAAATAATTTATTAGTTTCTGTAGTTTGGATTAGATATATCAACTTGTCACCTATGGCATCAATGATTAATTAGCTAACGGTAAAGAGCAGGTCTATAACTGTTGAGATTGAAATATATTTTTGATGGAGTGAAATAAAGGAGAGTATGACTTGAGTTTATATTGGAAAGTTGAATGAGTTTTGAAAAATTTATTTGATAATTTTTATCATTATTTATTATTGCCCCACATTTATTCTCCAAACTGTAGTTGAAGAAAAGTTGTTCAAATAACTATTAAATAATTATTATTAAAATAACTATTATTAAACCGGGTGCACCAACTTTTCATACATTACACATCCTTCTGGAAGGAAAAGCATTGCTGAGATCATACACTTATTAAAATTTTTTCGTGACTGGCTGTCAGCAACCTACAATGGGTATGATGATTTGGTGACCGGCTAGACTGCAGACAAGGAAGGATTATTAATCTCATATTTATCTATATTTTATTTTATACCTTCAGACCATGACCGTTTTGCTCAAAAAAACAACTGGGTCCAGAATATACTGATTATTATTAAAAATTATTGAATTCGCCGTGACTTGGCTGTGAATTTGCAATTGCTTCTCGGTCAACATTTTAAGTTCAGGTACTAAGGTTCAATTACTTATGCCATATGAGCGGTATTAAAATAACGAAATTCAATTATCGTTATAATAATAAAATTTTTAAATCTTTCCATGTTTGTAACGCACGTGAAAAAACATACATAGACTAATCATTATTAAACATATTTTATTTATTTCCAAATAAAATTTAAAAAATTTCCTTGAAATTGCTCAAATACCTAGTAAGAGCAAAACTTGTATATCATTAAAATCACTAAAACGAAAAGCATTTATAAGTGATCGGTAAATAGGACTGAACCAGTCAGCCAAGAAGAATGTCGTGTTTTAACATTCAAAAGTATGTAGAGAAAAATAAATTTTGTACAAATGTTTAGCTGACTTACATAATTTAATACTGAAACAAATTAATTG
>NW_008704435.1:2112272-2114236 GCF_000326865.2 Helobdella robusta | reverse complement strand
TCAACAAAAGACTCGGCGAGCAATTAACAATGATTGCCACTCCAACGAAGGAAATTTCATCTATAAATACCTGAACCATGTTCTACACAAATTTGAAAAACAGTTTTTATTGTGCTGTTAATAAATTTTGCGATTACATGCAAATACCTGACACAAAATGGGCATCGGAGGCTTTTTCAACTGGGTCAGCAAGAAGTATCCGTCGGTGGTACTGCCTGCATCGAATGTAAACATGGGCTTCGACAACTTGTACCTGGACATGAATGGCATCATTCACACCTGCTCACATCCATCAAACAAACCCGCACCTGCTACCAAGAGTGACCTGATGGCGGAGATAGCCAAATACGTCGACAAGCTGATGACAATAGTTAAGCCCAGGAAGCTACTGTTCATCAGCATTGATGGCAGGCCTCCCAGGGCGAAGAACAACAAAGAGAGGCAGGAGATGCTGGAAAAAGGCTCGGGAAGCGTGCAAGCACGAGAGAGCAATAACCACACCAGCTACATGTTTTTCATGACAGGATTGTCGAAAGAGCTGTGTCGTTACATCGACTCGCGTGTAAGTAGCAACCCGAGCTGGAAGGGATTGGCTGTCATCCTATCAGACGCAGAGGTGCCAGGTGAGGGTGAGCACAAGATCGTGGAGTTTATCGGGAGACAGCGCGTTCAACCACAATACAACGCGAACATGAAACATTGTATGTTCAGCGCGGACGCTGATGCCATCATACTGGGCCTCACAACACACGAGCCCATGTTCACCATTCTTAAGCAGTTGAAGGATGACGAAAGAAGTTTTGCTGATTTGGATGGTAAATTTGTTTTAGTTCAAATTAATATTTTGAGAGAATATTTGTTTAATGATTTGAAATCGTTTAATTTGTTGAAACAGGATCTGGAAAAGAGCATCGATGACTGGGTGCTGCTGACAACCTTGCTGGGCAACGATTTCCTTCCAGGATTGCCGTCCGTGGACATCTGGGAGGGGGCAATCAGCAGGATGATTGGAATGTACAAGAAAGTACTGGAACGAACAGGGTGCCATCTCAACAACAATGGGTTCATCAACTACAGGAACCTGGATCTACTGTTCAGATGTTTGGCTGAAAAGGAGAGCAACATCTTCAAAAACCGAAAGATGACCATTGCAGATGTGCGTGGTAATATCGTAGAACCCAAAAACGACCGTGTCCATAAATATGTTATGGGGTTGACTTGGGTTCTGCGTTACTACTACCAGGGCTGCCCCTGTTCCGACTGGTACTATCCGTACATCCAAGCACCGCCTGCCTCGGATTTCAAAAATTACAAATGGCCGGATAGCCCGATGACATTTTTTGGATCTGAGAAACAGGAAACGAAGGAGCCAACAAGCAGGTTGTTTGCACACAAGAAGATGTTTGATAACGACAAAATTTTGACTTCCATTGGCATTGCAGGAACAATTTGCAGAGATGATACACAGAAATTTGAATGCAGCCAGGCGTTAGCTGTCAGGTTTGAAAATCCAAACATCAACAAAGGATTCGTTTTTCCGTCAGGTTTTCATGCAAAAGCCAAGATGCCGCCAGCAATCCTTTCCAAAGAGGACTTCCAGAAACAAAGAGACTGGAAGAAAAAGAATCAACCAAAGAAGAGGTGATTGGTTTTGCATGACAAACTGTCAAAAAAAGGAAAATTTGTTTGTTGTGAGGTTGTTAATTGTGACAAAAAACGCCAGAATGCAGTCTTATTTCCGTGAAGCAGAGAGACTTGCTTCCATCTCCGCATCTCAAGCCAGCAATGCCTGCAGCGGTCAAAATTTTGAGATCCTGTACGTGTTTGCTATGTTTGTTGTTTTGTAAATAAAATAAATATCTGTAATTATATGATATATTCTAATTATATGGTTCGATTCGATATTCATGTTAACTACTTATAGTATATATTTTTTATTTTATTTGTTATATTGTAAATGACTA
>NW_008704435.1:2008332-2109523 GCF_000326865.2 Helobdella robusta | reverse complement strand
TTAATTTTTTTAATACTTAAATTAGATTTTAAGTTTATTTTTCCTGATGTAATCCTGACAACTTTCACAGCATTTCTGGTAAAAGTGTGGACAGTGTTCTAACTTGGCACCAACGCGATCCGCACACCATCTAGCTTTATCGCCATATTCGCAACCTTAGAAATAAAACAAATTTAATTTTAAAATAGTGAAAAAATTCGCAATTGAATTTTGTATTTATCTGGAAGATCAAAATTTTTTTCTTTATTCAAATTTACTACTTAATTACTGACCGACTTTTGATGAATTTTTTAATTTCGGGCAAGTTATACAACAGCGTTGCTCCTCGTCATAGCATTGGTACTTCTTCAGACTCGCACATGCCGGCTGATCACCGCTGGGACAGTCCTTGGAGGTGACTGGAGTTAGAGAATAATTAAAATTCCATGCAAAATTAAACGTTTCAATTCTATACAAAGTTAATGAATTTTAAGAGCTGACGAGTAAGTAATATAAGGAATGGATATTTCAGATGGTGTAGTTATAAAATTTTTGGAGTGATGCAGGTTTTGAAAATTATTTACGACATTTTCTTTCCCCTTCTTCCACATTTATAACAAAATTTGCATTGTGTTTGAAAAAAATACTTTTATTGTATTTGAAAAAAATACATTATACATATATAATGTATTAGTAGTAGTAGTAATAGTAGTAGAATTAGTAGTAGAATTATTATTATTATTATTTTTAGTAGTAGTATTAGTAGTAGTAAAAGTAGCAGAAGCAGTAATAGTGGTTGTAAAAGCACAAGTAGTAGCTAGTAGTTTTGGCAGTAGCAGCAATAGTAGCTTGTAGTAGTAGAAGTAGTAGTAGCAGTAGTAGTAGTAGTAGCAGTAGTAATAGTAAGGAATGTCGTAGTATTATTAGTAGCAGTAGTAGTATTAATAATGGAAGTAGAAGTAGCAGTAACAGAAGTAGTCACAGATTTTGAAATAACCAGTTTGAGCAGATTTTGAAATAACCAAAGTTTGAGCAAGTTTGACAGCAGTTATCCCGCCACTTAGGATCGCTACAAGTGTACCTGGGGCAGCTTTCCTTCGAGAACTTATCGCCGTACGGGCATTCTGTATGAGATTATAAATAATAATAATATTTACAATAATTATAACTGTAATAATAATAATTATTATTATGATTGTTGTTGTTGTTATTATTGTTGTTGTTGAATAATTATTTGTAAATGTAATTAATCAACATTTTATGATATTATGAACAAAATGTTAGCTGAGAAAATAGATAGTTTGATCAATTATTTTTTAAAATTTAAACTTTAAGATTTAAAGGATCTGGGGACACGTTGGTGTAAGAGTTTTGTTGTCTGGCACTGCTATTGTAATGACCAGGTTGGGATTCAAAGAGGCGAATTTTGATGACGAGAATGATTTGTCAGGGTCACTGCAAATGGTCCACAGCAGCTGGCTGAGATGATACGTGAGGGTTGCATTTATAAAGATCAAAACAGAATGGAAAATTTTAGAAAAAAAATTAAAGGGGCCCATCTTTCCATCTAGAAACAAAAAGATGGAACGAGTCAAAAGATGAAAATGTCAACGTAGAATGCTGCTTTCACGTGAGAAATAGTTGAATAAATATTTGTTGAGACAAAGAAAGTTGTCAACTTCTTTAAAATATTATCTATCAGTTTGCATTAGCGGTTTAAAAATACAACTTCATAAAAAAAAATTTAAATTTTTATTCAATTACAATTACAACCAACTTTCAGTCCCGATTTTCTGTTTGATCATCGGACATGTTTCGCAGCAGTCGCTTTTGTAAGGTTCCTCATAACATTTCCACGGGAAGCGATCCATCACATCTTGACAAGATTTGGGACCGTCAGGGTCTCCTAGTTCACTGAACCAATCACCTTTCCTCTCTCCGTACATGCACGTACCTTTGAAAAATTGGTCCAAGGATTTTGTAATATATACGTGTATATAATTTAAAATAAATGTTATTAAGTGATGAAAGGGAAATTACAAAATTTTCTATAAAACATCTTGAGAAAAATAAAAGTAGAATAAAAGTCAACGATTAAAATTTCAAAATGGAAAAAGACAAGAGTGGAAAAAGTAAACAGGAATACATCCATACATTGAAAAACCTCAAACGAACGAAAAATTGTATTTCCAACCTTGACTTTTAGGCACCTTAGAATCACTGACACACTTTCCCTCGCGACACGACTTGCCGCTGGAACATGGCGTGCCATCAGCTGCTCTCTGCAGCACATCTGTGAAAACACATGCCTTCAACTTGGTAAGATAACAGGGCATTCTTTCACAAAGTTTCTCTTCGCTACCCTAAATTTATAAGTTATTTGTTTATTTATAAATATTGAAAAAATTAAATTTTAAGAAAAAGGTTTGTAATGAGTTTGTTGATAGAGTGAATCGTACGATATATTAATACCCCGCATATGGTTGAATCAACGCCGAACAGATGTTTGCATTGCTCCTCTGGCTTGTGTTTTTGTCCTGAAATTATTGTAAATTATTTTTTTACAAATTTCGTGCCAAGCCATTATTTTATTTGCTCATTTTCCCCAAGTTTTAAATTTTTTGAGCAGTTTTTATGTTATAACTTTTATAAGCGCCCAAACTTTTCCATCACAATTAAAATGTTGTTAACGAAACGAGCCTATGAGTTCTTTCAGCCGTTCCGTCATCTCCTTCTGCCAGATGGTGTCGTAAGTTGTCAGCAAGCAGTTGTTGGGATAACTTACAGGTAAAAAATAGACAAAATAATTTAGTTGATTTTATTTGTATGAATGCTTAGTACAACAGCGCAGCTAAAAAATGGTGCTGAGAACATTTTCGTTTTTCATTTATTTTCTCATGTTCAAACAAAGTTTTTACTTGAAAAAATCTAAAAAAGGTGTTCTATGAGGTTGAAAAGCAGTTTTTGAAAATTTATTGTTTACAAATAATTAGCAAACCGCACGCTCCTGGCTAATTAACAAATATTTCACTCTTTTTTACATCCAATGTTCAGCAAACGTAAATCATCTTTCCGATTTAAATATTTCTTATGGTTTGAAACCTCCGAACTGACATCCACTCTGAATGAAGTGTGAACATGTTAAGTAAAATATAAATAGACCTGTTCACTATGCCGAGATGATAACTAATTTCAGACTGGGAGCACGGTGAAAATGAACGAAACCTTTCGGCTATCTGCTTGTTGCAATGGAAATTATTTAGATTATAATTTATCTTTTGCTTTTCAGTTTTTTTATATAAAATGAATGGCATTTTACAAATAAACTCAAAATTGCAATTTTTGAAATTTAGAAACAGTAAGTTTTATTTTAAATAGATACTATTCCCAACTTCATAGATTACAAATGTTTGAAAATCATAATTTCATAAAGAAATATACTGAATCGCATTGAAAATTAGAAAAGAATACGATTCCAAAACCTTCTCATCCATCATATTCCTCAACGAGCCCATGATGAACCCGTTGTTAGGACATGTATTTATTTCACCATCGTTCACAGCACCTAACCTGCATAAAAAAAAATCATTCAAGAGTTTTTTCACTTTTATCAGATGAACAAAAACAATTAGAAAATAATAAAAATGTATCAGAACCAAGTTTACAAATTAAGCGCGAGTTAATTCGCTTAACTTGCCACATCCACCGGCTGATATACTAAATAAAAGTTACATTTCAAGTTTTTCTTGCAAAAGACAAACTTAAACAAACTTCTACGACAAACAAATACGGCCACACATACAAACGTACAGACAATGGCGATCAAGCATCAACATGCAAACATCCCCTCACACGTGTCCTAATTCATGGGCAGCCAGATCGGCTGTTCGGAAAGCGCCATGTTCCTGAGCTATAAATGCTGCATTCTTCCTACATACGGAGGATATAAATGCCAACCCGAGTACACCATTGTTGAGGCTGTATCTAAAATAATACGGGGTGGGAAAAGTAGTTTATGATTTGAGGGTGGAGGTAATGTGATGTAGATGCCCTAACGACAATGATGATGTTGGTGAAGGTGCGAAATTATTATGATCAGCCTATCTGTAGAAACATCTGAATTTTAAAAAGATATTCACTGTTATTTTGAAAAAAAATTATTAGATGGCCAGGAATTGGCTATTTTTCAATGGCTTGTTTTTCGTTTTAAATTTTTTTTCCAAAATTGCGGGTTTTTGCTATTTGGTCTTTAGCCAAGTTTGCTAATCGGTACGCTAATATAAATTGACGACTAGGCTGTTATTCATTAACTCGTGGCTGGTGGTTTTATGGTTTCCAGCTTGAATTTAACCATCAGAATTGCCATCATCATCATCAGCGTAATATCATCATCATCATCATTATTATCATCATCATCATCATCATTGTAATATCATCATAATCATCATCATCATTACTATCATCATCACCATCATTATCATCATCATCACAGTCTTCATGATTATCAAAACTACGTTCACATCATCATTATCATAACGTTATCGTCACCATCACCACCATCGTTATCGTCCTCATCATTGACAACAACGACAAAATATATTTACCTAGTAAAAACACCAGCGGCGTCAAACTTCGGAAAGTTCCTGGCCCGAGTCATGTTGTCGTTGTCGAACCACCTCACCATATCATAGTAAACTGCGTAGCCATCAACAGTGTTTTGGTTGATCTTGAAATTCGGAGATTCAATAAACTCCAAATCGCTCTTCTCCTAGAGATGTTATGACGATGCAAAGATCAGATTTTAATCCAAAAAAAAAATACTGTAAAAATAACGGTGGTGGTCATGAAATTGATTAGGATGATTAGGTCGGTGATGAGGTGAGAGCGAGTATCAATATATAATTTCCTCTACGTAAATTTTTTTTGTCCTGTATACATTGCATTCATTTTGTAATACTGTCTTGCATGTTTAGCGGATTCTACGTCTGACAGATTCAAGTTTTTTTTTAAAGATTAAAAAAAACAACCTTTGATATGTACATGCCAGTTAAGACAACTCGAACGGAAAATCCAGGAATATGAGCTTTCATGTAGCGATTGTTCATCTGTAAATAAATAAATTTTTTACTTGTTATTGACTAATTAATTTATTCACTAATTATTAGTTAATTAGTTAATTAGTTTGCTAAATTTTCACATTCCCCCATTTAAATTCGTTGTATTAAGTTCAATAAGGGTTATTTTGTGATTTAATCTTCAAATAAGCTTGTTCTAATTAGTTGGAGGCTGTCCTATCTTAAATACACTACATTTTTTGTAAGTTTAACTTATAAAATTTGTCTTCAGTTGAAATTATTTAAAAAAAACTTGACGAACTTCATTGACTACGTGTGCGTAGAAGTGCTTGATGCTTTCAATAGCTTTGGCCTCGTCGTTCCTATGAAAGTTCATCCAGCTGAAGTTTTTGAATATAATTGAAAAGAAATTTACTTATTTTAATCTGTTTCATGATTAGTAAAATTTTTCTAAATAAAAATCTAATATTTATATCAATATTTTTATAACAATCAAAATCTAACAAACATACAAGAACGAATTTTGCAGCGCAATACAAAATTACATGTCGCCTGCTTGTTAGAGGGTCATGAATAATTTTTAATAAATTCAAACGAAAAACAATGCCTTTAAATTTACACTAGGTCAGACATTTAGATGATTTACATAAACTGAATCTTCAAAAACCTCACTTTCTGTATATCGTATGATCGGTGACCACGAAGAAGTCAATTACGGCTTTGACTTGGTTGGACCGTTTCAACGGAGTCTCGACTTTGGAGAACATCGGCTCAAGCACATTTCGACCTGATTCAGCAGCAGCATAAGAAAGAATACTCAAAACTGAACATTCTAATAATGTGATTAATAATTTGGAAAAAAAGCTCATTTCAATTTAATTTTATAACTCTGCTTGACGGTTTAATTTTTGTTACAAAATTACATTTGAAGAGTTTAATTGAAAATTTTATTTTATTTATTGTTTCAGCAAATGTAATAATTTCAATTTTATTTGGTTCAGTTATATAGCATGTCAACATCAAACTAACAATTTTTTTAGTTGAGGTAAATCAGTTTTTCTAGTGAGCCACACTGCAAACAACACACAACACACCACGCAATATTTGTACAGCGTTACTATAGATCTGCTTTTATTCTTTTTATTATTTTCCGAGGATAATTATTTTAATAATAATAATAATAATATAACTCAGATTTAATAACTAACATCATCACTACTACTAGAACTACTACTACTACTAGAACTACTACTACTACTACTACTACTACTACTACACTACTATTATTATTATTACTACTACTACTACCACTACTACTGCTACAGCTACTACTAATTTTTCCAACAGTGGTCTTAGCACTGTTGGAAATAAACGGCATTAATTCTATAAAACATAAACATAAAGAAATGATGGGCGTGAAAAACATATGCCCATATCTAAATGAAATAAAATGTTATTATAATATCATTATATATGATGCTTTTTCAAAAACAGAAATAAACACACACACATACACACACTCACTTATATACTTCTAAATAAAATAAAATAAAGATGTACGTTAGTGATGACTGTTACTATAATGGCTATTACTGCTATACTAAAAGAATGAATACTTGAGAGATCTGAAAAGATTCAGCAGCATGGATCGACGGATGTTCAAGAAAGGTTTAAAAAATCATCTATTCAACAATTCATAGCGATGCTTCGAATGTTATTCTGGAGAGGCGCTATACAAGTCATCAGATACAATACAATAAAATACAATACAATAAAATACAATACAATAAAATACAATACAATACAATACAATACAATACAATACAATATACCAATATCATTGTATATTAATTTTTTTTTATTATTTAATAATGTTAACGAGGTTGAATTTGAAATTTTGGCTGGAGGCCTTGAGGTAAAAAAGAAGCAAAGATAACTTATTATTTAAAAAAAAATACCACTATTAATCAGGGGCGCAGAGAATGAGTGAGCATCTTTGAGATTGAAACCCCCCACGGTAGACGTATTTGTTATTTTTTTAAATTAAATTTCCTCAACCATCTATTAAATTTTGGTTTAAAATTTGTGCATACCCTTCACGAAACTGCAATGTTTTGTAAAATTAGATCAAAGAATACAAACTTGGATAAACCAATCATGAACAAAAATTGAAATTAACAAAAGACGGTTGATAAATTTCTTTTTAAAAATCATAGCACCTCACAAAAGATTTCAAACTACGACACTACTATTAATATCTACATCATGTTGATATCTATGTTGTTGTTGTTGACGTGGCACGTTGTTTTTGGCTCTCGTGTATTTCGTATTTTTCCGTATTAATAATAATGCTTTGTTTTCAATATTTTGTTTTCTTTTAATTCATCAGTTTCTGTAGTCTGACTAGAACTTCAAAACATTAGAGGTTTGTTGAAAGTTTCACACGGCTTTGCTTAAACTTTGAGTGAAGATACCTCGTTTCGGTCATTTTTAACCTTATTCTCGTTTTGGCAGACCAAGGCTGACGACAATGTTAAAACAACAAAAGGCATAGGTTTAAAATCTGCTCTCTTTGGTGTTAAATGTTGCCCATGTAAGAATAATTATAATGCCAATTTACCGGAATATTTCACGCAAATTTTAATGAATTTACAAACCGGAAGTTCGTTTGTGATGGCTGTGTTAAACTGTTGGATGGATTTTGTTGTCTCATCCAACCTGCTATTGCTAAAAATGACATTAGTGATAAAATTCGTTTTGACATCAAAAAACTATCAGTAACAGTTGAAAGGTAGCTAGAATTGTTGATGCAGTGTGTGGGTTTCAATGTAAATAAGTCCCCGCCTTTTACATGCAAAGAGAGTGATGCGTTGGTTCGCGCGTGTTTACACAATTTGTTCTGAAGCCGTGATTATTGTTGTTATTGTTGTTGTTGTTACTGCTGTCTTCGTTGATGATTTTGCTTAAACCTTTCGCTAAAGTGTTCGCGTTGTTTGCGTATGGCATGGTGAGTAGGATGTTGTCTCCTTCTGTTTTGTTGTTCTCGATTGTTGGATTGTTGACTTGGTGGCTTATTGTGATCAGTGGGTAGTTGTTGGGTGGAATCAACTTGTACGGAAAAATGATATTTTATTATTATAACAAAAACAGATAATAATAACCATTTTAAACTATTAAAGGTTATAAATTATGTGCTGACTAGATTGCACTTGCTAAATCCACAAAATGTCGGTTAAATATAATTTGATAGTGTCAATAAAAATAACATGTAAATAGACACACGCGTCAATACTGATGCCAATGGTGTTGAAACTGGAGCAGGAATGAGAAAAAGTCCAAAAAAGAATATTTTCTAGAACTCCATCTGAATGGAGAAATATTTTTTTCCTCAAACATTCGAACAACGTATCGCCAGGTGGAGATGTTGTTTGAGAAGAGTTAAGTTGTAGAATTCAACGTATGTCGCTCGTAGGCATTGTTTAACGATCAGCCATAATTAAACACAATCGCTAAGAGGACAATTATAATCACTGTACATTCATTAATAAGTTCGAATTATTATTCAAATTTTATTTCTATTTATTACCCAACACGAGTGTATGATCAGCATAAGCAACATACAGACAGACCGGTGTAAACATTGCCATTCACCGTATCATCAGCGTAGATGATAACGTTAACCTTTGACCTTACAGTGACCTCTTGCTTCTGTCTATTTATAGTGCACCTATATAAATGACAACGTTAACCTTTGACCTTACAGTGACCTCTTGCTTCTGTCTATTTATAGGTGCACGACGATAACCACGTGTTAACGAGTTTAACGAAACTTGCTGGCAGGATGTATTTAAAGAATGATTAAGATGAAACCTTTTAACACGTTTTAATAAAAGATGGTCTGGTGATGATGATGATGATGATGATGATAATGATATGGTGATGATGATGATAATGATCTGGTAATGATGATGATGATGATGATCTGGTGATGATGATGATAATGATCTGGTGATGATGATGATAATGATCTGGTAATGATGATGATAATGATCTGGCGATGATGATTTGTATCATTTTACACTGCATGTCTGGGCAATAAAGAAAGGCTCCTAAAATTAAAACCAATTTTATTAGCAGTTAATTAAATGGCAGTCTGATTGCTGAGGGATAAACAACGACATACTGGCTGAACGTTGGAGTGATTTTCAACAATAACAACTGCAACAACAACCACATCGGCTTCTGTTAAAATTTTATGAACAAATAACTTTCAAAACATGTTCAGCCTTAGAGATATTTAAACTCATACAAGATAAAATCATACATAATGTTTGAATAAACATGATTCCACAAACAAAACATTTAAAGGTAGTTTTATTTTTGTATAGCATTAGTTATAAAACAAATAAGCAATCAACTAGAGATAAAATCCTACAAATTTTTAAGAAATTAAAAAATGATATCGCAGTCGACAGGGTTCGAACCTGTGCGGGCAGAGCCCAATAGATTTCAAGTCTATCGCCTTAACCACTCGGCCACGACTGCCCATGGTTTAATTGTCTCAACATGTGTTCATGCTCATTGAAGGAAGATTATTGCTCATAATTCATTTCTTTCTCTTTGTCATTAAATTATTTTTGTTTCAGCTCATAACTTAACATAATTTTAGTGGGCACAAATCAAAAGTTCGTATGCCCACTTTTAATAAAGTTCATTATTAACATTAATAATCATGAATTTGAGAGTGTCTTGCAATTTATCTCGATAAACGCTAGGCTAGTGGCTAGTATAATTTAATTATACTTAAATATATATATTATATAATAATTATATACTAGTAAATTAATATAATACTACCCCACATAGTATAATTATATAATAATTATAGTAAGCGGGATAGAGAGAAATACTTTTTCTTTCTCATGCCTTGTTCTTTCATGACATTGGCGACCATCGACCTCCACAAAACCCGATCTTGAACACTTTGCAAGAGTTGAAATGTGGTGATATTCAACAAGTGACACAAGGACTTCACGAATGTTGTTCGTTGTTGACCGCGATCTCTTCTCCCCGCAATCTTTCCAGTAGTTGTTAGATTTTCCATTCTTTCCTTCCGCATGATGTAATCAATAAAACTAACTGCCCCCGTCGGATTATCTGTAGTAATTTTCCCTCTTCATAACCGGACTGTTTTAATACATCGTCATTCGAAGTATGAGAGATCCAAACAATTTTCATAATTCTTCTCAAAAACCACATCTCAGCAGCGTTAATTTTTTTTCCAATTTCTTTAGAAATTGTTCAGAACTCAGAGCCGTAAGTTAGCACAGGAAAAATGTAACATCCTAACAGTTTTAATTTTGTTGCTATTCTAATTTTACTGTTGGTGAGGATGTTTTTCATTTTAGAATATGCATCTTTCGCCATAGCTATTCTTCTTTTGATATCCATATCCCATTTACAACCTGAGGTAATCAGACTTCCAAGATAATTGAAGCTGTTAACTTGTTTTACCTGTTTAACGTTAATGATTATGGAGCAGGTTGGGGCGATTTTGCTTTTACTGATAACCATGCACTCTGTTTTGTTGATGTTAATTTGCAGGCTTTTAGTTTCACTTTCAAAAACCAATTTGGTAACAATTGTTTGCAGTTTTTCCATTGAGTCTGCCATAAGAGCTGTATCATCGGCATATCTTACATTGTTTATATATAGATATTCCAGGTAGATCTTCTATCTTTCTCGCGCGCGAGGATCTCACTATAGAGATTGTACAGGCCTGTGGAGAATGCACAGCCTTGAGAGAAATACTAAAGTGGAATTAATAGGTGTTAATTAATTAAAATTAATAGTGAATAATTGATCTGACAATTGATGAAAAATTACTGTTTTTTTTAAATTAATATTTTAGTGTATTTATTCTTCAAATAGAGTGCTTCGAAAACAAATAATTTAAACAACAAAAATATCAAAGCAAGTTCGTGAATTAACTATAAAATGGCCACCGGACGTTTGTAAACACGAGCTCCCACCAGGAATCCATTTTTAATTAAACGAGTGCATGTGTAGCGCCTATCTTTTTTATTATCGCCCTATCTATCTATATGTATTCTATGCGTGTGACCTTTAATATTTTTGGTCTTTGATGTTCTGACATTGAATTTCTTTGTTTAACCGCGTTGCAAATAGGAAATGGATTAAAGGTCAGAAATTGAAGATGTGAAGTAAAAAACTTCCAAATAAAATTTATTTATTTATTCATCCTTTCATTTATTTACTTGAAAAATAAGTTTAAAAAGAATTTTCAACGCCTTAATGAATATGTTTTTATAAAAATATAATATACAATGAATGTTCAACTTCTAATTATTGTTTAAAAAAATTCATTCATTTGATTATTATTACAAAAATTGAATCAACTTAAATTCGAATGCTTCCGAAATAAGCTGCTAACCAACGTATCTTCTTAGAATGTTATTCAACGATAATAAATAGTTTGTAGATCTAATTGTTTTCATCGTTATTCTGATCTATTTGCTAATCGTTCTTGTGCCAAATATTAAAATTACACCAACACATTTAATGTTTTTTAAAAACACACAAATACACACAAACATACACATATACTAACGCGCACACACACACATATACATATACATGTATGTGTACATTAGTGCGGACGTATGTTAAACACGCGTATGTGAAATGTATCAAGGGACACAACAATACAATACGATACAATGCAATGTACCAATACAATACTATACAATACAAAAGAGTGCGGATGGTTTGGAGTGCATTCATCATTGTGTGATGTACACATATTGAGATTGTTTGTTGACGTATACTCGGGTACAAACCATGTAAAGACAATGCCAAAACTTGTATTATACATACACACCCACCCACCTACACAAACACACACACACACACAAAGCCAAGAATTGTCTTGTATTGTACACATACACAAGTGTTGTAATCAAAAAATAACAATCAAATCTATGAACGTAAACGTTCATAGATTTGATTGTTATTTTTACGATACATCGATACGATTTACACCAGTTGAATGCATGTGTTCAAATTCATGCAAATATAAATTATTACTGTATGCATCATATATAAGCTTTAGTAAATTGACCATACGATTGTATTTAATTACAAATTAAAATACAATTATAATAAAAACTAATGACTAAAAACTTGCCAATTTTAAATAAAACATTACAATACAAACAATATATCTCAATATACGTCAAGAGTGAACATCTTGTTGCTAATTTTAGTTAATCAATTTTTTTAACTTGTAACAAAGCAACAAAAATTTATTGAGATTAATACATGGGACTGAGTTTATTAGCGGATGTAAATCATTCGACATCCAAGCAGCCACAGCCAGCTGCCATATTCGATTCATCGCTTGTGTTTATAGGATAGATGCATTGTAAGCAAATAATTTAGCTATGTGCGAGAGACGAGTTTATAAATATATGCATGTCTAAATATAACATATTCGTTCATGAATTTATATTAATTATACGCATTAAAGATGGACAGACACACATTCACACACATACACACGTACACACACACACACAATATATAAATATATATCTTTATAAGTGTTTGTATTGTATATACACACGTAAATGTGTTGATTGGTGAGCTATCTAAACATAGGAAGGTATATCGCTGAGGAATAAACAATTGAATGCCTTGTTCTTCTTCTTCGTGCCTGTGAATGAGTGGAAAGATGGTGGATGGGGATGGATGGATGGATGGATGGATGGATGGATGGATGGATGGATGGATGGATGGATGGATGGAGAGAGAGAGGGACGGACGCACAGACGGACGACACAGTTATACGTAATAAAATAAAAATACTACAATGATTGTATGATACACACATACACACTAATTTTTTTTCAACAATCATTTCACATCCTCAAAAAGTCCATAACCGCGTTTTACGGTTATGGACCGTAAAACGCGGTCGACACAATTAACTCTTATGTGCATGTTCACCTCCTTAGGTAAATTGCATGTTCACCTCCTTAGGTAAATTGCATGTTCACCTCCTTAGGTAAATTGCATGTTCACCTCCTTAAATGAATTGCATGTTCACTTTCTCGGATGAATTACATGTTCACTTCTTTAGGTGAATTGCATGTTCACTTCCTTAGATGAAATTATAATTGGAATAAGTGGAGGTTCATCATAAACACGTGGGCAAACCGGAATATTGTTTGATGCTCATTGTGGTTGTTGTTGTTGTTGGGCTAGTTAGATTTGGTGTGCAACACAGGCGTGTGTGTGCGTGTGTGTGTATATGTATGTATGTATATGTGTGTTTGTATATGTGTGTGTTTGTATGTGTGTGTGTGTTTGTATGTGTGTGTGTGTGTTTGTATGTGTGTGTGTTTGTATGTGTGTGTTTGTATATGTGTTTGTGTTTGTATGTGTGTGTGTGTGTGTTTGTATGTTTGTGTGTTTGTGTGTGTGTGTGTGTGTGTCGTGAGTTGTTTACATTAGATGTTCACTCTGGCGTGTGTTGAGATGTATGTTTTGTATGTTTTGTTTTATTTTAAGTTGTCAAGTTTATTGTGCATGTTGACCGTAAATTCTAGTGGTTTGATATGTGTGAAAATGTGTGTGTAGGAACGCGTGTGTATACAAGTGTGTGATTGTGTGTGTGTGTGTGTGTGTATTTTTCTCACAGATGTGTGTCGTGATTCACTGTGTTTTTCTTTTTATCCAGTTTAAGTAACATAAAATATAAATGGCCTATATTAGTGTTACATACTCTTAGCATTAAAATTAAAAATCTAACAACAATATTATTATTGAAAATGATGATAATAAAATTTATAAAATAATAAAATTGATGAAAATGATAAAAAAATAAATTGATTGTAATAAAGTCTTGTAGATAAGTTTAATATCGTAGATAACATCTCATGGGCGTATTTTCATTCCATGCATTGACTAGTAACTTGTGGGTGAGGCGTGATTTGGATTAGGACTTTTAAATGAAACTTGGAAGGTGTTCGTGTGTTTATCTGGTTGGGTCTGTATGTGTGTGTGTGTGTGTTTGTCTATGGTCTTTGTTTATGTGTATGTTTGTTTGCTTGTATGTGTTTGTTTGCTTGTATGTGTTTGTTTGTGTGTGTTTGTTTGTATGCTTGTGTGTGTGTTTGTTTGTGTGTTCGTATGTTTGTTGATGTGTGTGCTTACGAGTTGTGTGTGAGTTTTTGTGTTATGTATGTGTGTGTATGTGTGTGTTTGTCAAAATGTTCACGTGTGTTTTTGTGCCTGTGTGTATGTATGTCTGTGTGTGTGTGTTTGTGTGTTAGGTCGAGAGCATTTCTGCATTTCTAATACCACATGCTTGTCGACCTGGGCGGTTGTTGTGTGTGTGAATATATGTAGGAAAGAAATGAACTGGAAAAAATTGATAAATGGAAAAAAAATTACTAAGAAAATTAATGAATGAAAGAATGAAAGAATTATAAGAAAAAATAGAAAAAAATGTAGAGAATGTACAAATACTTGAAATATAAAGGAATAAATTATTAAACAAACAAACAAACGAACGAACGAACGAACGAACAAACGAACGAACGAACGAACGAACTAACAAACAAACGTTAGATAAGCCGGAAAGATAAGTAGATAGATGGCATGATACCAACAAGATGACAGCCTGATTGAATGTATAATGCGGGCCCTGATGGCCTCCATTGTATGTAACTTGCACGTATTCATTGAAATTAACGCGTTTTAAAGATTTTCCGGATAAAAAAGAGTTTAAAGAACACAAATAAGGGCACAAAAAATTTACTAAATAATAAAATCTGGCAAAATTACTTTTAAATAACTAATAAACAATACGAATTAAAAGTTATCTTATAGATAGATAGTACCTTATAATAATACTAAATCAAAGAAAAATAAAATTGAAGAAAGTAATTTAATTATAGAAAGTTAGTTTGATTGATTAAAACATTAAAAGCTTTACTTATGACAAACGCATTTGAAGAAACCACAAAGCAACAATATTTAGAGTATTACCAACATTAAAAAGAAACAGCCAAACCCTTTAAAACCAACAATAAAATAAAAAATTTTAGAAAGAAATTCTGAAAAAACTATTAAAACAAAGTTGAAAATTGAACGATAAAAATTAAAAATCACTTGTAAAGGAAAGGAAGACAGGAAATAATAAATGTAACAGAATTGCCGAGAAAAATATTGACCAGTCACTGACACCCAGCCAGCTCCTAGCAGCAATTAACACTGCCAGCCAGACGTGATTGAATGTCAGGTTTCTTCTTAACACTTTCAAAATTACTACAACCAGACAGCTGAAAAACAGCAGACACATGAACTGGCTGGTGTTAATAGACTATTCAGTTTCATTTTATCTATCTATTCGAGAATGGTATGCGTGCGTGGGTAAGCTTCGGGTTTTTAAGCCTCCTTAGCCAAAAGTATCAAAATTTTTGATTAAATATTTTTGTTTAAATTTAATTTTTTAATCAATCTAGCAAAATCAGCAAAAGTTTTTTTATTAAATTATTACCATTATGATGGATTATTAATATTGGTAATTCTTTTTAAACTAAACTTTCAGAAAGTTGTCCGTGAGATGGGATGGTTCTCAATGCATTCGAACCCGGTTTCCGAGACAGAGTTCTGGTTTGCATGTGAGTGGATGTTTAAAAAAAGGGTAGATTGAATAGGCAGAAGAACCATTAGACTTCTTTAACATTTTTTAGTCAGTTTTGTTGTTGGAATATCGGAACAAAATCATAAAAAAAACAACAAGAAGCAAACAGTGCGCATTTTATTCATTACCGCCACAAGATGCATCTTATGTATAAGAACTACATAAAAATAAACAAATTTCATCAAAAAAATATGTATAGATCAGTAAAAATATGCTACAAAAAAAAGAAAAATAAATAATTTTAATAAAAAAAGGAAATAAATAATGTTGATATTTGTGTTGTAATTTATATAAAGTAACGTTCTATTGATTGATATAAAAGAAGAGTTGTCTACATATACACACAAATAAGTTTGACCTTATTAATGAACTTTAGTGTCATGATTGGCTGATTAGCCCATGCGGTCACTTCACATACTACCAAAGGATATTTTACGCTTATGAGCAGCAAGTTAAGTAGCGTGAGTGACATATGGAAATGAATTGAATGGATTTTTGAAGGGGATTAAGATGACTATGCCCAAGTCCATGCAGGTACCTAGTGTCAACTAACTGTGAATGTGGAATTATGAAATGTTTCGTGTGTTTGTGTGCCTGTGTGTGTGTATTTGTGTGCATGTGTGTGTGTTTGTGTGCGTGCATCTGTGTGTATGTGTACTACGAATGTGTGGATGTGTGTGTATTCATAAGTATGTTTGTGTATGTGTTTCTGGTTGTGTGTGTGTGTGTTTTTTTTAATGAGAGATAAAAGAAGATAGTGCACATACACACACACACAAACAGACATACGCACACACAAATGCACACATGCACATTTACAAATGAATGAACATGTTCATATGCATGACAATGTGCGGCAATGATTGCTTCGCCAGTTGTTTCAATGCAAATAACTTTTAATGGGGGCTCTTTGATTGAAGTATCATTTTGTTCAACGGTCTGTGTGTTTGTGTGCGTGTGTGTGTGTTTGTGTGCGTGTGTGTGTGTTTGTGTGCGTGTGTATGTATGTATGATTGTGTCGCAGTATGTGCGTGTTAGTGTGTTTCATAGTAACAGAGGTAATAATTATTGTGATTATTCAGATAAGACAGTTTATATTTATTTATAGTTATAGTGATAAAAAGATAGCAGTGTTATGTAAATAGATTGCAAAATACATGTCTACATAAAGTCATTTGAGATATTTATAAGAAGTATATGTATTTAATAACATAATATGCTGACCGTTATCAGCATGAAGAAGGGACAGTAATGATGAAATGACAACTGTGATGTTATCACCTGGCATCTGGGTGGGCGCGCGCGTGTACCTGTGTGTGTGCGTGTGTGTAAATGTGTGTGTGAGTGTGAATGTGTGTGTGTGAATGTGTGTGTGTGTGAATGTGAGAGTGCGAATGTGTGGGTGTGTGAATGTTTCAAAAAACCAACTTTCACAACGCAGACGACGACAGATGAATTTGAAGGTAAACGAAAGACAAACATTTCAATTTCAAGGTTTTGAGAATAGGAACCCCAGTTGATCACTTCAATCTTATCACTTGGAATATCCTTCACTGGAGGCAAAAATTACTACCATGAAAAGAGGATTGCCATTGAATGTAAAGACAACAGTTTGATCTTTTTTTGTATGGACATCAAAAGACAAAAAGCAAGCCACAAATCTCTTTCTAAAAGTTAACAAATTCTTCAAACACGAAATTATTAACTTACTAATTCACACATATACAGGCTCACCAGTTCACACGTACTTCTGTGCTTATTCAAAAAAAAAACACACAAACAACATACACTAAAAAAAAACACATACAGATACAAAACAGATACAAAACACACATACACACACACACAACTATATACATATGCAAAAACATCCAAACATATACAGTCACATCTAAGCATACACATACAGACACATACACACACACTCATACAGAATCACACACAGTCTCTTACATACACACACACACAAACTCACACATACACACAAACTCACACATACACACACATAGATTCACACACATACACACACACTCGTGTATGTACTTAAAGGCTTAAGATGTGAGTCAGCATTAAAATGCGACAAAGGATTATCCATTCGGTAATTGCTGGCACATCAAACGATACAAATTAACACACGTGACATACCAGCTGTTTGCTAACGAAATGGCAAAGTGGTACGACCAAAATGTGGTATCACCATTGCCAAAAACACCATAAAAATATTCGAAATGTATTTAAAAATGTTCAGCATTCTTAAAACTATATAGATCATGAATATTTCATCAAGTTTTAAGTCTGGCTTGTATGATACATGATATGGTGTCGTGATGACGATACCAAATTTGCTCCCAACGTAGCCAATAAATTTAAATTTTTAAAATTTTTCGCCAAACTTAAAATGCAATCTTCACAAAACTTCTCAGACGCGATAGATTTCTAAAATTTCACATTGGTTAATCCTACGCGTCCTATGCAACTACTTTTTTGGAGTTTTTATTTAATAAAATTTCGTATCGTATCGTGTGAACTCCTCTATTTGGAGTTTCAAAAGTGCTATGTGTTACTCTTTGCAATTGAGTCGACATTTTAAATGCGTTTAATGATATTCTATGATTGACGCAATACGAACTCTGAACATTTTCATACTTAGAAATTCTATTTGTAAGTTAACGTAACATCAACAAACAGCAACACCAGCGACAACTACACCAGCGACAACCACACCAGCGACAACAACACTACCGACAACCACACCAGCGACAACCACACTACCGACAACCACACTACCGACAACCACACCAGCGACAACCACACTAGCGACAACCACGCCAGCGACAACCACACCAGTGACAACCACACTAGCGACAACCACGCCAGCGACAACTACACCAGCGACAACCGCATCAGTTGGAGAGTATTTGTTTTATATCACTCAACCTTCAATCAGTTGAGTCGCCGCTGCAACTTTTAATACAAGAATAACAACAACTAAACAACACTCCAACTTCAACAACATCTACAACATATCTTGTAACAACAACAACATTAACAGCACCAACAAAAACAATATATCTTGTAAGAAGAAGAGGAAGAAAAACAACAACAACAAGAAGGAGAAGAAGAAGAACAACAACAGGTAACAACAACAAAAACAACATATCTTGCAACAACAACAACAATATATTTTGTAACAACAACAACATCATCTCACAA
Source organism: Helobdella robusta (assembly GCF_000326865.2). NCBI lineage: Eukaryota > Metazoa > Annelida > Clitellata > Rhynchobdellida > Glossiphoniidae > Helobdella > Helobdella robusta. The sequence goes on along the minus strand of NW_008704435.1, from coordinate 2,090,524 downwards.
CAAACAAAGTAACATAAACATTGAATCGTTACGTAATTTACGTAACCACCTGAAACCTTTTAGCATGTGTTCACTGTTCTGTTCACCCACTATGGTAACAACAACATGGCTGGCTCAGTCAGCAAACTTAGAACCATGATACCATTATGAAATGAACCAAAGATTCCACAATGATATCTACGGTGATGATGAATGACGATGATGACGATGATGACGATGACGATGACGATGGTGATGATGATGATGATGACTTATAAGCATTTTAATCATTTACAAAGATACAATGGCCAACCTCGGAAATATAAAAAAGTCTCAAAATTTAACCCAGAATGACAGGGCAGGAATTCAGCAAGCAAAATAAAATCAAATAAAAACCCCCGTACTAACCGTACATATTACATTCAGTTCACAACACCACACCATGCAACACCATGCTTGGAAAATATTTCTCGAGTGTGTGTGTCTGTGCGTATGTGTGTGTGTGTGGTGTGTGTGTCTGTGTGTGGTGTGTGTGTGTGTGTGTGTGTGTCTGTGTGTGGTGTGTATGTGTGTGTGTCAATGTGAATGTGTATGTATGTGTGTTTAACCAAAAGTAGTAGCACCACCCCACACCCACGCGCAACAACCAAACTGTGCAATTGAATGATTAACACAAAACAGAACACAACATGCACACATACACACACACACAACACACACACAACACACACACACACAAGCAAGCACGGACGGACATATATAAAAGATTCAGCAGGGTTCTCCTACTAAGTCATCACAATCCAACAACCACAACAAACAGATAAGCACGTTTGTAAACACACACACGCACACACACACACACGCACACACACGCACACACACAAACACCATCATATTTACACACAAACACAAAAATGTAATATTACACACACAAACACAGGCACAAACACACAGAACCATAAAACCACACGCAAACTTATCTACACCCAAATTACGCTCAAAAAACATACAAACAAACACATACACACAAATATTTTCAAACAGATAGACACACACGTGTTTACACTTACACAGATTACATAGCCAAACGTAAATACAAAACATCCAACACACACACGCACACGCATACACAAACACACACGCACACATAAACACACACGCACACGCATACACAAACACACACGAACACGCATACACAAACACATACGAACGCGCATACACAAACAAACACAAACGCACACGCACACGCATACACAAACACACACGCACACGCATGCACAAACATAGGCGCACACTTGATTTAAACAATAAACAAATGAAGATATCGTCAATAATGGCTGGTCGGGTGCGCTATGTTTGTTGTTGGGTTTTGTTGTATTATTTGGTACGTTTGTTTGTTTGTTTGTGTGTGTGTGTGTGTGTAATGTGAATGTGTATGTATGTGTGTTTATGTTTGTGCTTATGTGTTTGCTAGAGTTATTAAGGCTGGTTTGGATTTTTTAGGGATGAGTTCATTGATTTTAGTATTATTGTTTCAACGCGAGGATGACATACCATGCGTAAATACTACAAATTTATATGTAATTGTATGTTTGTATATGTGTGTATTTGTATGTTTGTATATGTGTGTATTTGTATGTTTTTATATGTGTGTATGTATGTTTATGTGTTGCGAAAGTGTTTATGTGTGTATTTGTGTGTATTTGTATGTTTGTATATGTGTGTATGTGTTGCATGAGTGTGTATGTTTGTATATGTGATGTTTTTATATGTGTGTATGTTTGTATATGTGTGTATGTGATGTTTGTATATGTATGTGTATGTTTATTAGTATGTGTATACGTGTGCGCTTAAGCGTGTGTATACATGTTTGCGAATTTGTATGAAAATTCGGATTGTAACCCAAAACAACGACAAACATTGTTTACAACACCAAGCCTTGAGTTGTTGTTGAAAGTTGATTGTCTGGTTGATTGGTTTGGTGTTGATGTTGTTTCGTTGAGTGAGTATTTTATTCGTTCGTTTGTTTGTTTGTTCATTTGTTTGTTCTCTCATTTGTTCGTTCGTTAGTTCGTTCATTCATTCGTTTGTTCACAAATTTTTTCGTTCGTTCGTTCGTTCGTTCATTCATTCATTCATTCAGGGCTGTGGATTATAAATATCCTTAGTAATTGCTACAATTATGTTATTAAATTGTCGTTATTTTTTTTATCATTAATATTCATCAGTACTATCATCATCATCACCACCATCATCATCATCACCTCCATCATCATCATCACCTCCATCATCATCAACACCAGCATCATCATCACTCCCATCACCTCCATCATCATCATCTCTATCATCAACACCATCACCATCATCATCATTAATCTTCCAAATCTTCATAGCATTTGTTTGCTATGATGATTATGACCTTTCAACATCATCATCGTCATCTTCATCACCATCTTTCCATGAAATAAACAGCAAAGGAGAAACATTTCAAATCTCATTCCCCAAAAGTCAGGTCAATTACAAAAATAACTTTGAACTCGCTATGACCTTTCCAAGGGTTTTCAAAAAACTTTTCCAAAGTCATTTTGTTAAATTTCAATGCTGAAGTTTGAACTTTAATCAGTACTAGAATTTTTCGGTGAATAAAAAGAGATGGTTTTAAAAATTTTAAAGTTGATGTAACTTTCATCTTCTCTTTTCAGCTTGGTTCACATTTTTGTGGGAAAAACGTCTTATTTTTCTTTTTTTGAAAAGATGGTTTCTCGATTCGATGTTTGATAATTTTTGTATTATTTTCACGCATTTAAAAACAAGAAAGATATATTTTAAAAATGGATTTATTTCAAAAACAGCAAACTCTTTAACGTTAAAAATTTAAATAAACTGATTATATTGAAATGAGATATTGAAATTAAAAGTTTTAGAATACAATTATTTTATTTAATTAACTTTAAAATGTTTATAAATTGGAAATTGTCTAATACAGATATAAAACACGTTAAAATAAAATTGTTCGATATGCAATGAGATCAATCAACCAATTAAACAATCAATCAACTAACCAATCAACCATCTAACAGACCAACCAACCAACAAAACAGCCAACCAACCAGCCATCCAATCAACAATTGATCAATCAATCAGCAAACTATTCAATCAATAAAACAATCAATTAATTAATCAACCAATCGATCAAACAGCCAACTAGTTGATCACATGAATTTATATAGCGCTAATTTGAAATGCAAGACGACAAATTTAAATTTAACAATTAATTTAAAGTGGAAACAAAACAGAGGTAGATAGCATGTAATTGCTCGCAGATAAATTCAAAACCATAACGAAGAAAAAATCTCACAATAAACATCAACATACATAAGATGAGTTTAAATTTTATTAAAATACATTTTGTGACTTCTTTTAAAAAAAATTAATTCGACAAAATAAATACATTGGATACGATGTATATTGTATAAGCAGAGCACGTAGAATCCATGCAAGTTTGTTGCTAACCCAAAATATTCATCAATAGAAATGCAATCTAACTCTAACAGGCAAAAACCAATCACATTTTGTATGATATATCATCTATCAGGTGTGAGAAGTCTTAGAAGGCTCATTGGAGTTTATGTGTTGACTCGCGCTGATGATGATGATGAAGAAGATGAAGTAGATGATGAAGAAAAAGAAGATGATGATGATGAGAAAGATGGAAAAGATGATGATGATGATGAAGAAGATGATGATGATGAAGATGATAAAGAAGAAGATGATGATGATGAAGAAGATGATGATGATAACAAGGTTGTTGATGATGAGAATGGTTACAATATAGAAATCAGTAATAAATAACTTCTCAAGCAAAGCTGTAAGTACGTTAATTAAAAGTTGAATGTTGACGAGAGGTGTGAAATGGAGATGTCTTGCGGAATTGTAATGTAAATTGGTGTTCGATTTTGTCGTTAATGTTTGTGTGTGTGTGGTGTGTGTGTGTGTGTATGTGTATACATGTATTCCACGATCTGTATATGTATATATTTATGTGTATTTGTGTGTATGTGTGTGTTTTGTGTGTCTACGTGTTTGTGTTTGATTGTTTGTATTAATCATGACACCTATTTGAGTTTATTGTTTTGGTTATGTTGTCTATGTTTTGTTGTTTATGTTTTGTTGTTAACGTTTTGTTGCTTATGCTTTGTTGCAGTTCTAAAATTGTTGATCAGTGTTACCACCATTTTTTTTTATTTTATTCTTATCACCATCAACATCATCATCATCATCAACATTATCTTTACCACCACCACCACTACCATCATCATCATCGGCATCATTATCATCACCATCGTCACCATCACCAAGGTCTCCACATTGATCCATCAATTGATGAGTCAGGACTTTCGAAGATGGATTGGTGGTTGTCTGGTGGTGGTCCGTTGCAGTCTGGCAGTGGAGCTGGTGATGATGACGTTGTTGTCGCTGCTGAAGCTGCTGCTGTTGCTGCTTTTGATGTCGTTTGAGTTGGTGAATACGATAATGATGAAAACGATGTGGAGGAGGAAGAAAATGAAGAGGAAGATGATGATGATGGTGATGGCAGTGATGATGCCGATGTCGTTTGAGCTGGCGAGGATGATAATGATGAAAAAGATGACGATGAGGATGATGAAAATGAGGATGAAGGTGGTGATGATGAGATTGATGGTGACGGCGATGTTGGAAATAACGAAGAAGAAGTTGGTGACATTGGAAATGTAAGTGATGGTGAAGTAACCGTTGTCGGCTTAAACTCATTATTATTATTATTATTGTTATTATTATTATTATTATTATTATTGTTGTTATTATTATTATTATTGTTGTTGTTGTTCTTTTGTTGTTGTTTATGCTGAAGTTTACTTTTAACGTTAGAGTTTATTTTCGTTGGTTTCGTGTTCAACACTTTGTGCGTTGAATCTTTCAGAACTGAGGTCGGTGAATTTGTTGATGTTGTTGTTGTTGTTGCTGGTGACATAGTTTGGTGGCAACATGACCTGTTGTTGTTGTTTGTGTTGATGTAGGAATCATTGTAATTTGATACACAGATTTGTTGTTGTTGTTGCTTGAAATTTGTTGCAAAGAATTCCAACTTTGAATCGTCAACATTCAGCAACCTGCCGGAAGTTGATGACGTAACAAAAGAATATGGCGGGTAGGGTAATTGATAGCTTGGATAGACTGGCTCTTGCTTGATGTACGTTGTTCTTTGGTAGATGTTGTTGTTGATGTTGTTGTTATTGATGTTGATGTTGTTGTTATTGATGTTGTTGAAGTTATTAGGTTTGTTGACTACATTATTAAACACATTAATGTTATTACATACACGGTTTGAATCGAGTTGAGTTTGGTTAGATGCACTGATGTTGCTTGTTGAATTGATGTTGTTGATGACATTGTTGTTGTTGTTGTTAGCAATGTTGTTGTTGTTGTTTTTGTTGTAGTTGATGTCAATTTTTTTCATGACGTCAACAAGGTGGCCGATCAGTTTCGTTTTAATGAGGCTGTCGATACTTGGCAGCATTTTCAAATGTTGCTCAACTTGTTGCAAACATTCGTTGAAGCCGGCTTTGAAATTGCTCAACATGTTGCCGTTGTTGTTGCCGTTGGTATTGTTGTTGTTGATAGTGTTGTTGTTGTTAAGAGGGTTTGTCAAGAAACCTGATAACAAACAAACAGTTAATTGTTTAAAAAAAAGTTAATTGACACAATTTTCAAATTAACCTAAAATATAATTTAAAATTATGAGACCATCGTCCACCCACCAACTCATTCAACAACAATAGCAGCAAGACCAACAACTACAACAACACAATTACAATCACACATGTCATGTCAACTCAACTTATCGAACTCATTAACAAGTCAGTCAGTCGTTTGAGCGAGTCAACAATTCTCCTAACTGACATCACTCGCGAGGAACATTATTGGAACAAATCTATTGTTTCAACTAACAAACAAACAAACCAACAAACACAAATGAACACACACCGAACAAAATCGTTAACTACAAAACATCTGATCGGTCAATTATTAAATGAAATAAATCATCCATTCAATTTGAGATCAAACACAAAACGTTGGAAAGAATCCATATTTTAGTTCATTGGAAAATAATTTTTAAAAACTAGAAATCTAAATTTGAATTGTGCAAAAAAACAGCCAACCAACCAGCCAACCAACCAATCAACCAACCAACCGACCGACCAATCAACCAGTCAACCAACCATTCAGTTGAAGTTGCTTCAGATGTTTCACTGTCGACTCCAGTATATCTGCCTTCTCAAGCTTGTAGTTGCTTGGAAACTGTGGAGTCAATTAGTTGGTTATGTAGTTTATTGATGTTATATTTCATTGATGTCACGTTTTAAAACGAACAAAATATCATCACCGTGTTTTTGGTGTAGTTTTCAAATAAGCTTATCATATCAGTTTTACTGAAATTTCTCGCATCAATAACTTCAATTCTTTTGTTCACCAACACGAGCAACATTGCAATCACCGCCAACTTTCATTTCAACCTCCGAGAAGAGCACCAACCACCGCTGGCCACTTCTTCACAACAAAAATCACTTCATTCCGGTAACACACACACATTCGTCGCAAATTCAACACACAATCATCGAATATTTCGCGATGCTTATAAACCACCCTGTTTGAATTTTAACTTTTCAACCACATAGCAAAACTTATTCAGTTAAATTGACGATAATACTAATGTTCCCTCCAAATAATCCATAAAAACTTGAGAAGAAACAACAAAAGCACAAACATAAACAGCAAAGCTGCAATCAAATCAAATATCGACCGGTCAAGTTCAACACGAGACATGACCCAATTAAACTAATCGAACTGACCCCATTCACCATCGTGTTGGAGTCAACAGAACAGTGACGTCATCACCTACGTCACGCACCATTAGGCACATTCGGTTAATAGGATGTGAACAGTGAGGTGTGGAGGAGTGGTCTGTGTTTATGTGTGTGTGTGTATGTGTATCTCTCTGTGTGTGTGTGTGTTTGCCTCTGAAAACGTTTAAATTTGTGTATGTACTATTTTTACCTTAAACACTTTTACTTACTTGCAATATAATAAATAAATTTAGAGATTTCGAAAGGTGAAGCATGATTTTATAAAGCAGCAAGAAACTTTCTTACATGGCCATGAATTTAATGCGAAGGTTAACGTTTGATGACTCGTGTTTTTCTGTCCGAGTGCGACGATGTTTGCAATTAGGAGTGAACGTTTGCACTTTTGTAGAGTGTGGGTGAATGAATATTTGACGAATGATTACCCAAAGAGAACGTAGAGACTTGAGGCAGGCCCAACCTCATCTTCATCTGCATCTAGGTAGACATTCATAGAACAACGTGCTGATGGAGTCTTAATTCAAATGCACCTCAGAAGATATGCACTCATATGGATGTAAAAAAAAAACTTAAACATTCAAAGAGACGAATTATTTAAAAAAATATAAAAAACTTAAACATTCAAAGAGTTGAATTATATAAAAATATATAAAAAACTTAAACATTCAAAGAGGTGAATTATATAACAAAATATATAAAAAACTTAAACATTTGAACACTTAAACAGGTGAATTATATAAAAAAAATATAAAAAACTTAAACATTCAAAGAGGTGTATTATATAAAAAAAATATAAAAAACTTAAACATTCAAAGAGGTGAATTATATAAAAAAAATATATAAATTATATAACAAAATGGTCTAAAAACATTTTAGAAAATAGCCTCGCATTGTCTACAAAACATAAATGCACGTACAAACATAGCTGTACACACATGCATAAACTCACGTAAATACATCTACACAAACATACAGACAAAACAAAAATGTACACACATAGAGATGTCTACAAAACATAAATGCACGTACACACATAGCTGTACACGTATACACATACTCACATGTACATACACAAACATACAGACACACATAGATGTACGCTGATGCGTATATACAAACATACAGAAGATGAAATATTCAAGTTGTAGTTGTGGATCGTGGCAGAGGCAACAGCAAGGCGAAAGTGATGGTACATGCTGTGTGTGTGTGTGTGTGTGTGTGTGTGTGTGTGTAGCCCTCTGTCAAAAGACCAATGTGTGAATTTTCTTCACGTGTGCGTGTTTATGTGCGTGTGTGTGTGTGCGTGTGTCTGCATTTATTTATATGCCAATGTCAACATATCTTGATATAATTATATCATTGTTGGCGTGTGTTCGAGAATGTTTTAATGAATGCGATGTGTTTTTATTTGTGGGTTTATATTTGTGTGTGTGTTTTGTATTTGTGTGCGTGTGTTGTGTGTGTTTTATTTGTGTATGTGTTTGTAGTATTTGTGCGTGTGTATAGAGAAAGAAAAAATTTTGTTGTTAAACTAATGAGTCTGACATGGTGTTTAGATTTTTTTTATTTTGTTCGGAAATTTTTTTAAATTTTGAGTTTACACAAAATTTTGCACGTAATTTTACATAAAAGTTTATATAAAATTGATTCGTGATGGATAAACAAGTTTCAAACAAACAAGATAAACAAGTGAAATGAAAATGATATGATTTCAAAATTGAAAGTATCTATTTTCTAAACTCAATTTTCAGTTTTAAATCTAATTAAATATTTAAAGTTTTCAGTTTTAAATCTAATTAGATATTTAAAATTTTCAGTTTTAAATCTAATTAGATATTTTTTTTTCTTCAAATTATAATTAAAATTTATGCCACGAAATCAAATCAAATCTCCAATCGTTCGAGTGAATGTCGGCTGGTTGTCAGCAGCTTGGTGAGGTGATGAGCGAATGTGAACGTTATTGTGGGCACGAAGGTGCGAAGTCATTTACATAATGATGATGGTGATTGTGATGTGATGATGATTGTGATGATGATTGTGATGTGATGATGATTGTGATGATGATTGTGATGTGATGGGGATTGTGGTGATGATTGTGATGATGTGATAATGGTTGTGATGTAATGATGTGATGGTTATTGTGATGATAATTATGATGTGAGGGTGATTGTGATGATGGTTATGATGATGATGTGGTGGTTATGACGATGATTGTCACGTGACGTGATGGTGATTTTGATGTGGTGATGATTGTGATGATGATGTGATGATGATCGTGAGGTTACGAGAATGAAATGATTAATGGAATGATTATGACAAAGATGATGAATATTTTAATGATAACAAATAAAATGATGATGATAGTCGTAACAAATTTTTCTAGTTAAGGCTAATGTGATGATATTGAAAATTATGATGATCATAATTTTTGTAGTAATGACGATAATGACTCACACACACACTCACACACACACACACACACAAATAAAACACACACACGCGCGCACGCACGCACACACGCAGATACTTATATACAGCACCTATATTGGCTTGCGCTTGTCAAAAGACATGTGCATTCTATTAATTTTAAATTAAGATATCAACCAGCCAGCCGAAGTGGCTCTGCTGAGATGGATTGAAAAAAATGGATGAATGCAGGTATGGATGGATGGAAAGAATGTATCTAGAATTGAATAGCTAGATGATGTTTGCTTTTTGCGTTCTGTGTTAGTATGTTTATTGCATCTTTTTTGTTTATAAGGTTGGTATTAAAAGTTTGCGTATGTTTGTTTATAGGAATTAGATGGATGACGATATTTCTGTGTAGATATTTTTGCACAAATGGTGTCTGTCTATTGGGTTTATTTTCAATTCTTTTCAATATTTAATCGAAAATTATAATTGTTAATCATGTTTATGTGTTAATGAGCGTGTGTGTGTTTATGTGTGCGCGTGTGTGTGTTTATGTGTGCGTGTGTGTGTGTTTATGTGTGCGCGCGTGTTTATAGGCTGGATGTGTAATGAACATTTAATTGAATGCAAATATCCTGACACATTCAACAGCAGACCATATTTATAGTCAGTCGTCCATCCATCCAGAGATTTTTCCATCCATCTAGCTATAAATACCAATCTTTATATTTGTCCGTGCAAATATCATCGCCATCATCATCGCCACCATTATATGCAACAACTTCATCATCATTCGACTTAACCTTCATCATCATTTTGTCGCCATCATCACCACCATCATCGTTATCATCATCGTCATCAATTAAATGCCACTTAATGAGAACTTTCAACAAGCCCATTATTGAAAACTACACACACACACACACACACACACACATATATATGATTTACCGATAATTATAATCACAGAAGCTGCAGATACGCTGCAGATAATAATAATAATAATAATAATAATAATAATACACACACACATACACACACATACAACACACACGCACGCACACACACACGCACTGTTGCTGGCATAGTTGCCTACGGAATGATGTTTATAATAACAATTATTTTTATCAAACCCAACATCCATATCATATGACATCACACATACACACAAACACACAAAAACACACACGTATACATACATACATACATACATACATACACACACACATACCTACATACATATATACATACATACACGCATACATAAATCAAGAATTATTAACAGTTTTCAAATACCGCACTACATCTATCTATCTTTCTATTTCGTTATTTCACACACACACGGACGCAAACACACACACATCGACACAAACACACACCGACACAAACACACACACACCGACACAAACACACACACACACCGACACAAACACACACACGGACGGACGCAAACACACACACACACGGACGCAAACACACACACACACGGACGCAAACACACACACACACACGGACGCAAACACACACACACACACACACAACCCAAATAACTGAACCGCACCTCAAACACGCCTAAATAAATGCCCAGTGAGAACAGTGTCAATTAAATGCATCTAATGAAGGCAGCAGGTTTCAATTTGTGTGGCACAAGATGAGATTTCAGCGTGGGAGGTCAACTTATTGCAGCAGCATCAGAATCAGCAGCATTCAATCTGTCTGTCGGTCTGTCTGTTTGCCTGCCTGTGTCATTAACTGTGTTTGCCTTTTTTGGGTCTGTATCTATTCCTCTCTCTCTCTCTCTTTTTCTCTCTCTCTCTCTTCCCTCTCTTTCTCTCTGTTGTGTATGTGAAAGATGGTCTTTTTATTTTGAGTTATCTATTTTGTAAGTTACATCTTTAAATTTTATTTTATTTTCACTTGCTTAATTTTTCATCTTAAGATGAACTTTTTCTTTAAACAAAAAAAAAAAATTTGTCAAGTTTGGAGGTAAAATTTGGAAATGACTTAAACATTGAATAGAAACACTGGAGCATCATAAGTACATGCAGCGCTCAGTTACGAACGAGCAAACAAAGGAGTCAAAGATGAAGATGGCCAGATTAATTCCTATCACGGGGTGCAACACTGCATAGTCCATCCATCCATCCACTCCTTAATGTTCAGTAACTGACATGGAGGGCGATGATGATATGTGTATATCTTTGTATGTGTGTGTTTGTTTGTATGTGTGCATGTATATATGTATATATATATATATATATATATATATATATATAAGTATATATATATAGATATGTGTGTGTGTGCGCGCGCGTGTGTGTGTTTTGTTTGTGTATATAAATGTATATCACCCACTGCTTCGAAATAACAATACAATCTTTGTATCTTTTGCCACATACATGATACAAGTATCATCTGTATGTTTATAAACATCGTGACACTATTTACCTAACAACCTAGGCCGACGTCCGGCCTAGTGACCCAGTTTAACCTTTGACCTATTTCTCTGACAGGTGATAGGTTGCCCTCGATTACAGGCTAAATAGGGTTATTGAAAGGTCGTTATGTGCGGACAAGTGACCTGACGCTTAAATTGAAATATATTTTTAGCTAGGACGGGGGGAGGTGCGAATGTTCTTGCAATTTGGATGCTTGTCATCTAGATGTATTTTAGCATTTTTCCATAGTTTAGGTAGCAGTAACAACAGATGTGGTATTTAGAAACTGATTAATAATTACTATAGAAAGAATAGTAATCATCGAGGTAGTATTTTTAAAAATATAGTTAATGGCTGAAGTTGCTTTAGTAATTGAGAGTAGTTGTTGTTGTTGTGTGTGTGTGTTTGTGTGTGTGTGTCCCTAACTTACCAGTGTGTGTGTGTGTGTGTGTGTGCGAGTGTGTGTGTGTGTCCCTAACTAACCAGTGTGTGTGTGTGTGAGTGTGCGTGTGTTTGTGTGTGTGTTTGTGTGTGTGTCCCTAACTTACCAGTGTGTGTGTGTGTGTGTGTGTGTGAGTGTGTGTGAGTTTGTGTGTGTTTGTGTGTGTGTCCCTAACTTACCAGTGTGTGTGTGTGTGTGTGTGCGTGCGTGCGAGTGTGTGTGTGTGTGTCCCTAACTTACCAGTGTGTGTGTGTATGTGTGTGTGTGAGTGTGTGTGTGTTCGTGTATGTGTCCCTAACTTACCAGATGTCAAAAAATGTATGCCTGTCTACTTACGAGTGCACGCGTATGCGATTATTACAAAAAAAATCATAATTGTGACGTAAGAGCATGGTTGACGTCAGAATCTCGAGTGCGTGCGTGTGTGTGAGTGTTTGTACGTGTTTGTGTGTGCGTGACACCTACCTACCAGGGTTTCACCGTCTTTAACGGCAAATGCCAACATCAACACTCCAGCATGGAGATTAACTTCAGTCAGTCAACCAATCAACTAATTCAACAACCTATCAACCAGCCAATCAACTAACTTAACAATCAATCAACTAGCCAATGAACTTACCAATCAACTAACCAGTCAACCAACCAGTCAACTAAACAATCAATCAACTAACCAATTAACTAACCAGTCAACCAACCAATCAATCAATCAATCAACCAGCCAACCAATCAACCAATCAATTAACCAACCAATCAACCAACCAATCAACCATCCAGTCAAAAATTCCAAAACCATACAATCAACGAGCTAATTAACCAACTGACGAACGAAAATCAATCAATCAGCAAAGCAACCAAGCCCACACGGCAGCAGTATTAGCCAATGACGTCATTAACTCACTCACGTGACGCGTGACGTCATCACAAATATTTACAAATGTCAGCTAACGAGCGTGTGTACGCTCCAATACAATACAATGCCCCTACTTGTATTCATCTTGCCGGTATTTTGGTACTTGTATTTACATTTATTAGTATTTATACCAATTTGTACCTTAGGCACGTCACATAAAAGCTTGAAGAGGCATACATGCGTATGGTGATGAATGTGTGTGTGTGTGTGTGTGTGTGTGAAACTGTGTGTGTGTGTGACTGTGTGTGTGACCGTGTGTGTGTTTGTTTATGTGTGAGTGTTTGCAGCAGGTAACTGGTTTGCTATAGGCATGTGTATGTCTGCGTTTGTATGTGTTAGTATATATGTCTGTGTGTCTGTGTTTGTATGCATGTGTGTGTGTGTTAATGTCTGTGTTTGTATGCATGTGTGTAAGCGCGTGTTTTAACAAAGGTGGACTGCTTCTTATAAGAATATGTAAGCCTAGTTCGTTTTGGCCTTCGTGTGTTTAAAAGAGAGTGTATGCTTGTGTGTATGCTTGTGTGTATGTGTGTGTGTGTGTGTGTGTAGACGTATGTGTGTGTAGACGTATGTGTGTATGTGTCTAGTCTATAGACAATTACCTTAAACAATTCCACAATTGAATAAGCCTTCGAAGCGCGAGACACGAGACACTGATGCCAGCTAGTTCGCCTAGGCAGCACAGGTCTGCTTGTTTGTCGGAAGGAATCGTAAACAAGAGACGATGCTCCCAATTAAATATAAATTATATAAACATATACGCCATCAGATACATATATATTTTTCAGGTTGTTTATACATGTAAAGGCACATACACTCACACATACATACAAACATACACACGTACATATATACACACATCCATACACACATACACACATATACACATACATACATATACACATACATACATACATACACCCATTCATACAAACATACATACACATGCACATACATACAAACACATTTATACACACACGCACACACGCATGCATACATTCAAAAACTAACGTCATGTTTTATGACGTCAATTAGCATGGTCCTGAGAACGTCCAGTGACCTATTTATTCGTGCCCTTCTTCTCTTCTCTAGCATTGGCTTATTGCTCTGACCAATCAAAATGAGATAACATTTTTAAGATGTTTCAATAGAAAAATGAATTGAACGGAAGAATTAATGAATGAATGAATGAATTAATTAATTAATTAAATGTAATGAATAAATGTCAAATAAACAATTTAACAATGGCGAAAAATTATACAATTTTATTTAATTAAAGGATGAATGAACGAACGTAAAGTCGAAATTGAATGAATGAACAAAATAGAAAATGTTAAAATATATACCAAGTTTGTGAACATACGAACAAACGAATGAATGAATGAATGAATGAACGAATCAATGAATAAATGAACAAACGAATAAATGAATGAATAATTGAATGAATGAATAAATGAATAAATGAACGAACGAACGAATCAATGAATTATTTAAAAGAAGGAATGAAGAAAGAGAGACCGCTTCCTCCCTACCTTTCTCAGCTCGGCTCTGCTCTTTTTAATCTCCACGTGGTTTTCCTGGTTCATGAGGTCACACAGTGTCTTGCGTTTGTTCATGGTTGTTGTTGATGATGATGTTGTTGTAGTCGTCTTTTTTGCTGTTGTTAATGTTGTAGTTGTTGGCGTTGTTGGAGTTGTTGATGTTGCTGGTGTAGGTGTTGTTGTTGATGGTGTTGTTGTTGATGGTGTTGTTGTTGATGGTGTTGTTGTTGATGGTGTTGTTGCTGTTGTAAGCGTTGATGTTGTTGGAGTTGTTGAAGCTGTTGTTGTTGATGTTATTATTGATGTTGTTGTTGTCTTTGTTATTGATAATTTAAATTATTCTGCTAGACTAAAGATGTTTAAAACAATAGAATGTCACTAAATGAAATTAAACAAAAAATATTTTGTTTTGACGTACAGATGTTGTAGTAATGTTTATTTATACCCAAATAAATTTTTCAGAATTTATTTGTATTGTCACCCCAAGCAAATGAATTCCTTCATTAATTATTTGCTCTAGGTCCATTTAACCTCTTCAAAACAACAACGTTTTTCTTCTTCGATCAACTTTTTCAACAAAACTTGTTAGTCAAAATAAAATTTTTCAAAATTCTCACAAAAAAAACTCCTCTAACTTATTCCTATTTCTGTACCACAGTATCTAGTATGTAGTATCAACAGTAATGGAAGACAAAGCAAGGTTAAACATCAGATACAATACAAAACAATACAAACCCTAAAGACTTATATACCTTGGGTTGTACACATATACATACATATATACACATACGTACATGTTGTATACATACATACATACATAAATACATCCATATATACATACATACATACATACATACATACATACAAACATATGTATATATATATATATATATATCCACACATTAGCACCGGATTTAATTAGTGTTTAGGGTTTGGTATGCAACATGTGTGCATCAAATAGGCGGAGCTGGAAGTTTAAATCAGCCAATCAGAGACGAGATTGAATAGGTAAAAGAAGAGTGAATAGATAGATAAAGATGCATAGTTATATATATATATATATACAATGCATTGCTTTATATATATATAATATACATAATATATACATGTATATACGATATATAATGAATAAATTTGTATTTGTATATGTTTTTATACATTTTAATAAATTGATTGTTGGTATAATCTTAGTTGTAAGTACGATGCACATGTTTCGAATGTTTGTTTGTTGTTGCTTGTTTGTTCGTTCGATTTTTGTTGTTGCAGCATGATGTTAAAAAATTCTCTTTTTGAAGAGTATTGGGGTATTAATTATATTATGGTATAAAAATTGACATAAGGTGCATCTGTATTTAAGATATGTCTATATAAGATGAAGCTGTCAGTTCACACACAAGTTTTGGGTATGAAATAGCAATGATTGAAATAATTTTTAGGTTGTTTGAAGTTTGGAATCAATAAATTATTGTGCAATGTTACAATGCATATATGGTTGTCAATGTTGTACGTAATTCTGATGTCTTGCTGGTTGTGTTGTTTGGTGTGTGTGTGTATGTGTGTGTAGTGTGTGTGTGTTTGTGTGTGTGTGTGTGTGTGATTGTTGTATATAATTGTTGTAATATATATACATGTAAAACATCTTTTAACCTTATCATACTTATGCAAAATGCTTGTACTCTACAACATATGTTGTATGTGATTTTTGTTTTTGTATGTTCCAATGTGTAACATGCTATGTCATGATTAGTGACTGCATGTTGTTGCTTTGTATTGTTGAATGTTTGGCTAGGTGGGGTATGTTTTTTCTAACGTTTTGATGAGATGTCTGTGTGAAAGTTCTTATCTGCTGAACGTGTCGTTTGAGATTTCTCCGGCTTCCTTTCATCTTCTTCACCATCTTTCTCGTCATCATCATCTTCTTCTTCATTATCATCTTTTTCTTCTTCATCATCTTCATCATGATTTTCATCTTCATCATCATCTTCATCATCATCTTCTTCCTCGTCATCTTCATCATCATCTTCTTCATCATCATCATCTTCATCATCATCATCTTCATCATCACCATCTTGATCTTCATCATCATCTTCATCATCATCATCTTCATTATCATCTTCATTATCATCTTATTCATCATCATCTTTTTCATCATCATCTTCTTCTTCTTCATCATCATCATTATCATCTTCATCTCATTCATCCACCTATTAACTTAGTTTGATGACCTGGAGGTATGGAGATGTTTTAACGATGATGATATGATGATAGTGATAATAATTTTGACAAACATGACCATTTATATATTTGCAATAAGTTATTTTTCTAACTTTTCTGATAACTCGTACATTTTCTATTGGCACACACTCACACACACACACACACACACACACACACATATATATATATATATATATATATATATAATCATACACTTTCACATATATACACACATACATACACACATACATACATACACATACACAAACACACAAATACATTTTTATATATAAACCCACATACATACACACACATACACATACACATACATATACACACATACACTTTCACATATACAAACGAAACGAAACGAAACGAAATTTTATTTGCTTCTCAAAATTAAAAATTAAAAGAAAGCAGGATGACCATAATAGAATTTATAAAAAATTCGTCTAGTATGGCCACCTAAACAGAAATGTTCTATGTTCGTACAAAAGTTTTTCAGCAAATAATAAAAATTTTTAAAAAATATTTTTAAAAATAAAAATAAAAACATACAAGCACACATACAAACTGGCTCACCTCATCTCAATACTCACAGACAAACACACCTCATATAAAATTGTTTAATAATTCGGCAATCAGACTAATTTACAAAACATAAAAATTCCACACACGCACACATGTCCGAGTAGATACACACGCCACACACACTTGAAAAATTCCTAAATAAGGTAAAACGCACGCACACACCCAAACACATAAACTTACGCATAAACACAGACAGACATCACACAGACATGGGCATCACACAGACAGACCCACATGAACACAAACCTAAACACACACACAAACACACACACAGACACACAAACACAGACATACAAACAAAGACACACAAACACAGACATACAAAGACACTCATATATGTATCTATAACCAAACACAAACTCACCCAGACATACAAATACACATACATGAACACGCGCGCACATATATACACATACACACAAAAACACACACAAACACGGACACAAACACACACACACACACACACGTACATTAGTTGTGCAATGAATCGCAACCTACTTAGCGTACACTTTTGACCCCTGGTCACAACATGACAAGTGTTTGTTTATAAGTCGGGTCCCTCTCTTGTCTTGCCTGTGTGCGCATGTGTGTATGTGCATGTGTGTGTGTACATGTGTGTGTATCTATCTGTGTTGTTGTATATATCTTTGTACGTGTTTGTGTATATCTACATTTTTCCTCCAATCAGCATGTGTGAAAGATTTTCAAGTTTAAGTTTATTTACTTGTGCGTACGTTACGAATGTAGGTAATGTAGGTGTGTGCGTGTGTGTGTGTGTGTGTGTCGGTATGTGAGTGTGCGATCATTTGTAACTGTACGTGTGAAAAAGAAGAAATGAGGTTAGGGCAAATGCGTTTTCTAACGGCTGTATTTTTGTTAATCCGTGTCACGTGGTCCCACTTCGTTTTAATTGCCTGAATTCATGGACGCTGTGTTGTTGTTGCTGTCGTTGTTGTTGTGTTGTCGTAATGTTAATTTTTTTTTAGTTTTCGCGTGCTTTTGGTATTTTGTTGTTGTTGGATAGGTTGAACGCAAAACACAATTCTGCTGTTTAAGTGAAATTATTTTGAACCTGAAGTGAGAATTGAAAAACCTAGAGTTGTAGTTTCAAAGTTTCAAGCTGGGAAACCCGGAACGGGACTCATTCGATGGGATTCCGGAAATATGATTTTAAATACGAGATTCTTTAAATGGAATTTTTTAAGCAAAATTCTTCAAATTTGATTTTAAAAATGTGATAATGGAACTTGTAGATTGGAATTCCTGAGATGAAATTTTCAAGAAGAATTTCACAAAATTAGATTTCTTCTGAAGATGAGGTTCTAAGCGTCCATAGCCCAAACTTACACGGTAAATAATACACATACATGGAAACAGTTCTCACTTTGTACAGCTTGTTTGTACACGCATTTGTGTACAAATACAAACACTACAACCTACAAATACACACGTTACGAGCAACTGTTATGTTTGTTTGTTTTCTTGACACTTGAGTTGAAAGTTGGAATCCAATTTGAATGGAAATAACGAGTTTGTCATCGTCTGAATTTGTCTTGAATGGCACGTAATTAAAGCGGAAAAAATGAATTTTGTTGATTAAATAAAAAATGAAAATAAAATAATTTTTAAAAAGTTTTTAGTATAAAATAATTTTAATTAAAAAGGGAGTATTTTAAGATAAACTCGTAGAAACCAGCCATCACCGTCATCAGCGTCTCCAAATCAGACCAAGCTTCAACATCATTTCCTCATCAAGATATCATTTATTTGCACGACTTATCATCAAAGAAGACGATGTTTTTGTAAGAACAACAAACAAACGGACGAACGAACGAACAATCTAACAAACGAACGAATGAACGAACGAAAGAAAGAACGAACAAACAAACAAACAAATATTACAACACCAACACCATGATCGCCAACATAATAAAAGTTAACTACAATACAAACAATACACTAACAACAACAAAACTTATTGCAACATCATAAGCAACACGAATTGCAACATAAACTTTATAAAATATGACAACATCAGCACCATTATTATTATTATTACAACCATTAGATACATTCATCTTCCTTTATCATCACCAACAACATCATCATCATTACCATATCACCATCATCACCACAACATCATCATCATTCAGTCACATGACTGAGCTTGAGCGGGGAATACAAATGAGTTTAAAATGACTGCACGCATACTACCATCCATCTTTTGATCATCAAACCCCATCTTCAAACCTCCATAAAAATAAACAACAACATCGTCATCATCATCGTCATCATCATCGTCGTCATCGTCATCTATCAGAACATCATCATCAACATAGCACTTCGATAACTTATCCCCACTAGCGTCTTTTTCCTCATCATTTTCGTTAATGCTATACTCTTCATTTTGATCATCATCATCATCATCATCATCATCATCATCTTCATTACCATCACTACCGTAACTGCAGTTGAATTCAGCAGAATTATAACAATCCTAGGTTAGATCATCGTCTAGAACAGCATAGTAACAAACTACACCATCATCATCCAACAACAACATCATCAACAACTATAACGATGTAATTACGTATATGTGAGGGCAATAATGATGATGATATTAATAATCATCAAACAGCTCTCAAAAGAGCCGAAGAACAACCTTCAAATAACATTCATACAACAACAAAAACAACAACACCAACTACAACAACAATCACAACTACAACAATACCAACAACAACTATTACAAAAACAATAACATTACCAACTACAACAACAATCACAACTACAACAACAACCACAACTATAACGAAAACTACAGTAATGCCAACAACAACTATAACAATAACTTCAACAGCACCAACAACAACAACAACAGCACTCAATCAAACAACAACATTCAATTAACAACAACCACAACATTCCAATAACAGTCGTACCAGCAACATTAACAACAACACAAACAACAGTTCAATAAAACAAACACATTAGCCCGATATGACAAAATGGAAACAATATTAATTTCACCCACCAACAACAATACAAACAAGCATCATCACCATCAAACGAACAACAACAACAACAACAACAACAAAACATCCACACCACATCTATACACAGCTGAATTAATCAACAACAAATCAATCAAACAACAAACAAGCCAGCAATCATTATGTAACCTTTCTTAAACCTTAAACTTTCCCATCACACACACATACACACACAGACACACATATACAGAAACACACACACACACACACGTAGGTACACATTTATATTAACATCAGCATTAAAACCCTCTATTATCTTCACAAAGTATCATCATACATCATCAATATTAACTTACTTTTTCTCATATTATCTAAATTAAATTTATAAATTATTAAATTATATTGTATAAAAGAATAGTCTTCAAGCTTGCAGTTCTTACTTTAAAATCATTATATGGTATGCCACAAAAAAATTCGTTTCAAAAATCAAGTTACATCGACTTTTCATCACGGGTTGGATGATTTGAATTTGCTGTCTGTACCAGTTACAGGTTGGCGAATTGGTTCAAGAGACAATGCAGTTGCCGGCCCCACTGTTTGGAATAGTCTTTCATCGGTGTTCAGAAGATCTGGAATTTTATTGGAATTATTTAAGAAAGAATTGGAAACATTTTTATCTTCTGTTAAACCGTGAAAATTGTGACTTTTTAAAATTTTGTTTTTCATAAATAGTTACGTACATTTTGTTTTTTAATGTTGGCACTCATAAAACAGTGTTAACAAATTGCTTTTAATAAAATAATAATACTTCAACATAATATGTTGATTGTGTGTATGTGCGCGTTTGTGAGTGTGTGCGTGTGTATCTACATTTGCGTGTGCGTGTGTATGTGTGTATGTGATGCAGTGTTGGTGTGATGGTGTCGCGATGTGAGAATGAATGTGTGGGAGTGCCCACTGATGAAAAATCATTTAAGAAGATGAATGCACGAGGTGACAGAAGTGCTTGAGTGGTGAAGAACGTTTCATTTCGAAATTTCGAGTCACATCACGTTCGCCTCTTCAGCGTGCAGTTATCAATCGTTGAATGTTGAATTCAATTTTGTTGAATACATGCATGCATGCATGCATACATTCAACATGCATGCATGCATACATTCAAAATACATGCATGCATATATATCTGAGTAATAATCACACATGAAAAACTGTGCCTGCTAGGAAAACGATTTGAATTTTATTTCAAGTATATATCTGAAAAAATCTGCTAGATGTTTTTCCATTGAAATGTTACTAAAAACCATCTAGCACCTAGAATAAATCAACCCAAGGCGAGGAAACATTCAAACTGAATTAAACTAAGCATCTGAGTTGATCTAAAGTGATGTAAATGCGTATGTTTCAAGATGCGAGCATAGAAATTGGAAGAAAAAAAAGAAAGAAGTCGAGCCTGAAAAGAATGAGGCGAAGAAATTAAAATTTATATGTGTTTCAGTAAGTAGGTAGATATGCAAATATTAATTAAACTCATGCTCATTGTAAGTCTTCTGAATGAATACTGATGCGACGTGATGGGATCGCTTTGATGTAATTGATGTGATTTAATTGATGCAACTGTGGTAATTTATATTTAAAAAATTTCTGAATAAGATTGCAGAGACACATAGAAAACACATGAGGTAGTAAACACATAGAAGTTGACACATAACTGTAAACTGAAGAAATTAAGCGAGCGTTTTGATGGACATTTTTTGTCAATATTCGTTCGTTTTAAGTGTGTTTGTTAACAATTATCAGGTATACATATTGTTTGTAGGTATGTGCGCGTTTGTGAGTGTGTGTGTGTGTATCTGCATTTGTGTATGCGTGTGAATGTGTGTATGTGATAAAATGTTGGTGTGATGACGTTGTGATGTGAGAATGAATGTGTGAAAAATCCGCCGGTGAAAAATCATTTAAGAAGATGAAGGAAAGAGGTGACAGAAGTGAAGAAAGTTTCAATTCGAAATTTCGAGTCAAATCACGTTTTGCCTCTTTCACCTGCAGTTATCAATCAGTCGTTACATGTTACTTCGTTGAAAGCATGCTAAATGCGAGTTCTTGTGATCTGATGGCATGTGATGGCTGTTGTTCTGATTGATGTTGTGGCTGATGTGGTTGTACGTTGCGGCTGCTGTAGTTGATGCGATTAATGTGGATGTGGCTGTTGTAGTTAATATGATTAATGTGGTTGTGGCTGTTGTAGTTGATGTGATTGATGTGGATTTGGCTGTTGTAGTTGATGTGATTAATGTGGATGTGGCTGTTATAGTTGATGTGGTCAATGTGGTTGTTGCAGGTGTGGTAGCTGTCGTGATTGATGTAGCGGCCGTTGATGCGATTGATGCTGGTCTGTTTTTGTGGTTGCTGTCAAAGTAGCAGGTCTGCTGTTGCTATGTTCCGCGATGCATTGCTAATGAGTTGTGTTTGTTGTTGTCGTTAGTTGAAATAGTTGCAGTTGCGTGCTAATGTTTCTGAGGTTTTGTAAGTTTAGTTGTGGATGAGGATCAACAACATTAGCGACCACAATCGCCTAGCTACATTAAATACGTCAACTTGAAGCCTTATTCTTCATCCGTTTCATTGTTTTTGGTAATTTTAAAAAAAT
This sequence comes from Helobdella robusta, assembly GCF_000326865.2. Taxonomy (NCBI): domain Eukaryota; kingdom Metazoa; phylum Annelida; class Clitellata; order Rhynchobdellida; family Glossiphoniidae; genus Helobdella; species Helobdella robusta. The sequence continues at coordinate 2,067,452 of NW_008704435.1, read as the reverse complement.
TACCTATCTGAATTACTTTGTTAATGTTCATGGCGTTTAAATATTCTGAATCAAAATAATTATAGAATTTTTTTTCTGCTTTTTTAACTTTAAGAAACAAAAGTATAAAATAATAATTGAATTGTACTTGTAAAATTGAACAGCCTATTTAAAATGAAACTAATTATTTTCGTTTTTAAATTGTTCACTATTTAATTCTGTACATTAATTAATAAAATATCTCGTTAGTGGTTCATAAACTGAGCTGATTACAACAAAACGCCAATAATAAGAACATTAAACATCACTTTTTTGACCGGCAGCTTCTCGAACCGCGCCTCTGAATTTTACATAGAGGGGCGCTCTATAAATTCTCCATACCATACCATACCATTAAAAACACACACTCACACAGACACTAGATAGGTACAGTTTAACACATAATCACGTCAACAAAACAATACTAAATTTTATTCACACAGAACTCAATTATTCCATTCAGATCAAACACACATTCGCATGCTAGACCCACGCACACAAACACACACACACACGCATCACCCATACTTTCAAAAGACGAACACACACGCACCCATACTTTCAAAAGACGAACACACACACACACTTTCAAAAGACGCACACTTAAGCATCCACACAAACTCACATACATCTATACATACATACACACGTCATATGCACAGAGAAACACACACACGCACACGCACACGCACGCGCACACACACACACACGCACACAATCACGTACACTCCAACGTCTAAAGAAGGAAATCTTTGTTCACGTCCAACAAACATGCAGGCCACACATTCCCCACGTATTTGCCCACTAACAAAGCATACAATAATCAACACGTTACGTTACGTTACGTTACGACAAATAATAATCGAATTAAAGTCCATGCGTACATCCCTATTATTATGCGTTATGACGTCACGCAGTTCTTACGTCATAGTCACTTTCGTTACCGTGATAATCGCTTGTGTTTGAATTTACATTGAAAATGTCAGTCAGTCTCTCTCTCTTTCCCTCCCTCTCTCTCTTTCTCTCTCTCTCTCTCTCTCTCTCTCTCTCTCAGGTCTTGTAATGGAAATGGAAAATAAATACATAAATGAGCGGATATGAGCCAACCAACAGTTTCATGAGTTGAGTGAATTAATTGAAATTTTACGATTATTTACAATGTCTAAAAGATGTATGCAAGCGAATAAATGAATGTATGAATGAATGAATGAATTAATTAATTAATTGAAATATTGATTGGTTGATTGATTGAAAGATTGCGAAATGAATAAAGGTTTTGATGAATTAGAGAACGAAAAAAGATCGCTTTTTTTATTTGTCCAACATATTGATAAATAAATGAATTAAATTAAATTAATTTAATATAAAAATAAATTTAATTTAATTTTTTTCACTTAGTGAGTGAGTGAATGAGTGTAAGTCAATGAGTGAGTGACCGAGTGACAGAGTGACTGAGTGACTGACGGAATTGACGGATTGGATGACACGAGTCAGCACATCACTTTGAAATGTTTGCTAGGATTGGACGTATTGGAAGTTTTATTGATAATGTCATCATGTCACCTCACACATTCCAAATATCCGCCTCTCACATACCACAAGTTACAAAACAAATCTTTTTTCTCTCTTCTCCTCTCTCTTTTCTCCTCTCTCTCTCCTCTCTTTCTCTCTCCTCTCTCTCTCTTTTCGTCTCTCTCTCTCTCTTTTCGTCTCTCTCTCTCTCCTCTCTCTCCTCTCTTTCTCTCTCCTCTCTTTCTCTCTCCTCTCTTTCTCTCTCTATTCCTTTCCTCTTTCTCTATTTTTCTGACTCCATCCTTAGCTCTTTCTCTCTCTCTCTGTCCCACAAGTTGCACACACATCCATAGTATGAAGAGACTTCTCTCTTTCTTTCTCTCTCTCCCTCTCTCTCTTTTCTCTATCTCTTTTTTTCGTTTACATACAGATAGTTATTCAATTAATTATTCATACACAACCCAAAATATTCCAACAATTTACATTACATACAATTCTTGAATAAGTTATTATTGTACTAATTGAAAACCAAAGAAAAATTACATCAGTCAGAAAGAAGAAAAAACCAATAAAAAAAATATTTAAAAGATATTTTTTAAAAATCAATTACTAAATTAATATTACATATAACAAGTTTGTGCACGTGTGCGTGTGTGTGTGCTTGTACGTGTGCGTGCGTGTGTACATGTGCGTACGTGTGTGTGTCAATTAGAATCTCCAAGTGTGCAACAAATTGAATATTTTCTTTTCTTGCTGGCAATACGTGTTACATAATTTCAAGATGAGTTCGCCTGATAACAGTGTAAACATCATTCACACGGTCGCGGCTAGGAGGATGTTGATGTGACATCATCATGTGATGACATCATCCTGGTTATTATTATTATTATTATTATTATTATTATAATTAAATGAGAAATGTGAAATGAGTCAATTTTAAGACTAATTAACTCTGGTCGTACTCTCTCGATTCGAATGATCAGCTTCTCAGATTAATACTCTATTTGTTGCATTTGACATTTTATTTTATTTCATTATTTTATTATTATTATTATCATCATCAATATAATAATAATAATTATTATTATAATCATAACTACAATAATAATTATTATTATTGGGTGATTTGAATGAATAAATGTATCCTATCCTCATCATGCATTCATCACGTACTGAAAAAAAAACTTAATTACAAAAAGAATTAACATCATGTGAACAAATTGACAGAATTGGTTACTCACTCGCTCACCTCCAACATCACCACCATCTGTAATTTAAATTTCAAATATTTCTTTTGATACCTGACATACTGCTCCCTTGTTGCGCAACTCAAAGCCGCCACTTCAACATTACTATGTTATGTTAATTATCACCTAGAGTTGCGACTTTAGACACCTTTAAAGATAAGCATATAATATGAAAATTAGAAACTTTTTGAAAATATAATTACACCAGTGAATGTCGGTTGATTGGGTTTATTCTCTCAAATGAATTTTTTAAAATTTACGTTAAAATTAGAAAAAAAGTTGTATTCATTAAATTAATAAATAAAACGACACTTTAAATAATCGTTTGTATGAGATTGTTACATTAAACTGATTATTTTTCAAATTCAAGTCAAATCATTAAAGTAAATTAATCAATTTATTCAATTAAGACTATTCAATTCAACTATTTCTTAAAATTAATTAATAAATTGACGTACGTATTAAGCGCAATTCATTCGAGCATTTTCATACATTACATTCAAATTATGCCCCAGAGGTTTCACTTCGTTTTTCAATTAACTCTCATAGTGAATTCAATGCATGTCGTCAGTATTAACAAAACAGCATGCTTTCGATGCTACTATAACTACAACAACAACAACTACTACTACTACTACTACAATCACTGATGCTACTACTACTACTGCTGCTGCTGCTGCTGCTGCGTCTGCTACTACTGCTACTACTACTACTACTGCTGCTACTACTACTACTGCTGCTGCTGCTACTACTACTACTACTACTACTACTATAACTGCTGCTGCTGCTATGGCTACTACTACTACAACAACAACTACTACTACTGCTACTACTACTACTTCTACTATTACTACTACTACTACTACTGCTACTACTGCGAGTCTGTTACTTTACTTTGACTACTAGTACTACCATTATTAATAGTAATACACAACAACACAACAACAACAACACATCAACAACAACCAAATACAACAACAATTGACGCTGATTAAGATGATGCCACAGAAAACAAATGTCACCATACAACATCTAATTGATTGCACGGAATGTTAAATAACTTTTTAATGAGTATGTAATTCTCATTACATCAGTATGCTGGGGTGTAATGATACTCCCAACAATCCTCTTCATGAGAGGCGCTATACAAATCAATAAATAAAATACAAATATCTGTCAAAGATTTCATCAATGTCATTATCAGTATTATAAATTCTATCATCTATTTACATTTTCAACATCAATATCGTAATCACATGACTTCCGCAATCATCATAATTACACCACCTCCATCGTCATTCACGTCAAAGATAGTTTTCATCATCATTCCTATTCTCACTATCACCATATTTCACCATTTCCATTTCTGCGTATGTGTGTGTATGTGTGTGTGTGTGTGTGTGTGTGTGTGTGTGTGTGTGTGTGTGTGTGTGCATTCGTGGGTGAGCTTCAACAATTTTTGATTTAGTTTCACCATCTTAAAACTACATTTAAAAAAAACCCATGAGTAATAGAGAAACTATTTTAACCAAGTCTCAAAGCTGAAAATACAATGAGATAAAATTTTAATAAAAAAACAAATAAATAAATAAATAAATTAATTAATTAATAAAAAGGAATATAATTTATTACATAGTAAATACGTATATAAAATTATATAAAACTCTATGTAGAAAGAGAGTTATATATTTAGATATAATTGATTATGAAGGAAGCGCCGTTTGCAGGGCAACTCCAGAAAAGGGTCCCCGTTAATTGAATTAAATCATTCCAGAGGTGAACTGTTTCCTGTATGATTATGTGTGTGTGTGTGTGTGCGTGTGTGTGTGACTGACTAGTTTGTTTTATGCTTGTGTGTGTGTGCACGTGTGAGTGTGTTTGTTTGTCTAAATGATACACATCAAATTAGTAATTTGAATAAAATTCGACATGTTAATGATGAAATTTGATTCTAAATTTTATTCCGTTATAATCGCTACTGGAATTGAAATATAGCACTGCCAGCGTCACCATCAGCAACTATGAACACAATTTAGTCGGCAACAAACTTAACAAATATGCAATGCGAATAATGTATATGAATATGCATATATGTGCTTCTGTATGAAATTTGTTTGTGTGGTGCGTGTCTTCCAGTGTGTTGTGCGGTGTATGTGTGTTTGAGTGTGCGCGTGTGTGTGTTGTATAGAGTAGAATGGTACAAGTGTTGGTTTACGTGCACACGTCTCCTTACCATAGAAGTCATATCATCTTTCATAAACAGCAGATACCATCTATGTACGTGTGTATGTATGAGTGTAGGTTTGTATGTATGTGTGTGTGTAGGTTTGTATGTATGTGTGTAGGTTTGTATGTATGTGTGTTTGTATGCATATTGCATGTATGCATACGTATATTTATACGTATATGCATGCATGTATACACTAGCAAATTACCCTGACATACAAAAAAAATTTTTTTTTTACTTTCTTTAGTGAGTGTATGTTTTTCTGGATCATTTCAGCATGCTGATTTCAAATCTGTAATCCATTTACTTGTATCACATCAAAATTTTAAGAAAACTTCAGTTGAAGTAATGATCACTTTATTAATAAATATACTCACAATATAATCATTAAAATATAAAAAGTAATTTCTTTCAAGATTTTTATTAATCAAAAAATGTCATTCTATTGAAAACAAATAGTTAATAGTTAAAAATTTTGTGATTGTTCATTAAAATAAGACGGTTGATTCAAATTTAATTTTAAGAAAGAGGCTTAAATTTTTTGCATGTAGACTTTCGACGGTGCTTAGCTTCTGGGGCATCACGTTGCAGAAACCAGCAGTAATCTGCGAGCATAGCACTACTCCATCGTCCTTGATAGCGTGATTCCATTACAGCGATTTCTTGGTGGAAACGCTCTCCGTGTTCGTCACTGACTTCACCAAGACATTCAGGGAAAAAGTCAATATACGAATCAAGAAGATGTATTTTAAGGGACATGTTACATCCCATCTTCTGAAAGGCATTGATGCATTGTTCAACGATTTCTTTGCAATTATTTGACTTATTATTTCCTAAGAAATTGACAACAAGTGATTTGAATGCTGCCCATGCCTCGAGATCTTTTCCATTTAGCATATCTTGAAAATGTTTATCACCTATTACTTTTCGAATCTGAGGGCCCACAAAAATTCTTTCTTTTATTTTAGCATCACTGATTCGTGGAAACATGGAACGAAGATATGTAAAAGCATCACTTGTATTATCCAACGCTTTCACAAAATTCTTCATCAGACCTAACTTGATATGTAACGGTGGTAAAATGATATTTTTTTTGAGAACCAGTGGCTCATGCAAAACATTCTTATGACCAGGCTCCATGCGATCCCTAATAGGCCAAATCTTTTTTGTATAGTGTGCAACTTTATCCCGGCTATTCCATTCGCAGAGGAAACAGCAGAACTTGGTGTAACCAAGTTGTAGACTCATGAGGATTGCAATGACTTTCAAGTCTCCACACACTCTCCATTTGTAACCATTATATTTTATTTTTATTAAAACATTACTGATATTGCCATAAGTCTCTTTTAACTGAGTGGAGTAAACAATTGGAATTGATGGCAATAAATTTCCATTACGCAGCAGCACAAATTTTAGGCTCGTTTTTGATGCATCAATAAAGAGCCTCCAGTTCTTCACTTCATGTTCATGACCAAGATGTGCCATAAGATTTTTAACATCATTACAGTAGCACATACTGTCATCTGATGTAAAGTACAGCATAAACTCCTTGAGTCTGAAGCGAAAGTTGCATATTTTTGCATCAGGAGCTAATAAATTCCACTGTTTTAATCGTGAACCAAGAAGCTCCGTCTGTCCTTTCGTCAAAGCAAGATCACGTATAAGGTCAGAAAGATTTACATTATTAACTAAATGAATTTCATCACTTTTTGGAATGTAGTTATCATCAGAATCATTGGTACTTTCTGGATTTGCTTGCTTGTCACTCTCTGAAGAATCATCTGAATGAAAGGAGTACGAATCAGGAGAAATTGGAACTGGACAGTTGACAGGGTTGTGAGGAATCGGCTTGGATACTGATTCAATGTCGGATAAGAAATAGACTTACGAGTTTTAAATGAAAATCCTTTTATAACTGTCATGCAAAAGTAACAATCTGAGGCATGATTTGTGGGTTTGCGCCATATGACTGGAACTCCAAACGGTATTGACTTGTGCTTTGGTGATTTTCGCAACCAACCTGCCAAAGTATTAGCACAAATGGAGCAAATGTTGTTTGGTTTCCACTGTTTTTTCGCATCATCAACTTTTGAATCTAAATAAAGTTCATAAGCTTTTTTTAATAATTTGGTCATCGTTTTCCGATGGTCGACATCAGTAAAATACCCACAAACATAACAAAACAAATTAGGAGAATTTAAACACGAGTAGCCATGGCAACGAAATTAAATTTTTATTATGAAAACAAATAACGTAGGGCATAGATAAACTATACTGGTAAAAGCTTTTTTTTAAAAAAATTGTTTAGTCGTTTTCTTTGGAACGCAATGTGATAGAGAAAAACGGTTTTCAGATTTGAAATCAGCCTAAAAAACTTGTATAAGAACATTAATTATTTTATGGGAAAGAAAAATTATGTATGTCAGTGTTATTACTGTTTGCAAAGAATCGTCTGTGATGTAAGAGAAATTTTCATTAATATTTTACATACAGTAAGTACTGGTTTTACAATTTTTATTTTTAGCGTAAATAAGCGATTTTTTTTCTATTCCATTGACATATCATCAAAATTAGTTTTTTGAACTTCTTGTAAGAATTGAATTATAGCACTGTAACTGAACGTTAACCACGAGCAAGTGCTAACTCCCCACATTCTGGTTCTATTGTACTCCTTACATACACATGCCACTCCACGGAGGCCCCTTATGAAGAACAAGCAAGAAATGACAACTTCGCTACTATCTTTATCTTAAATATTCCGGGCTACTTTCTTTCCAGATCAACGCCTGAACCTGAAAGATACAAAATGAGGTTAAAAAATATCCAGACCATCATGCCCGGGTGGTGTGGGAAGACTAGAAGGTGGCCGAGAACAACTAGGCCACTGAATTAAATAAGAGCTTGCAGTACCTTCTAACTTTATATTATTCACGCCCAAAATTGCTTTTAAGCCCTGCTTAAGAACGATTTTCCATTTTTCTTACATATCGGCAGAATGATTACCACTTTACAATTCTTACCTGCACCACCTGGAACCCGCAACCAGGATCGATTGCAGTTTAAAAATTAACACGTAGATTAGACAAAAAGTTCGAAGTCGTTGAAACCTTTTTATTCGTTAAAAATCCATTCTCACATTAAAATAATCCACAGCTCGAATTCAATTCAACATTGTTAAATATCCAACACGTTTTTATACATTAAATTAATTAACTTAATCCGGATTTAAAAATCGGGAATATAGAATAAGGATATCCCGACAGTTAAGAAAATAATCCATTCGCATAAATCAGACGGTCAATTAGTTAATATTCAAATAAACCATCCATTAATGCAATTAGTTCAGAGCAGCGAACATGTAGTGGAGAATTTAATAAGAAAGAAATAGCAGCCTTGATGTTATCTACATTTTATTTTTCATCTTCCTGTAGGCATCCGATCATTCAGAGGAACGAACGGCTGAACTCGAAAGATACAAAATGAGATAAGATAATATCGAGATCGCTATGTCTAGACTTACACCTCATCTCACCACACCACAGAATGAATGGTACGCACACTATAAAAATAATAAAATGAATGACAACATTAGAAGATAGTAAACACAGAAGTGGAAAATGTTAACTACTCGGTTCATAAGTTACTTGAGAACAAATAAGTTAATAAATTATTATTAACTTTTATTCACTCACACATTTCGAATGTTTTATTTTGTCTTTTTTCATCCTACATAGAAACATTTTAATAATAATTAATCTCTCGCGCGCCTTTTGATCAGTTGATAATATTCTTGAATTTTTCAGTTAATGATCCATCTGGCGGGAAAAAATAAATTACTTTAATTTAAAAAAAAAACTTGAAAGATTTATTTATTTTGTTATTAATGAATCCTCAAATACTTATTTGTCTCTCTCTCTCTCTCACACACACACACACACAAAGACACACAGCCACAAGCAAACCTTATTAAGATAATCATCCAAATCAGCGTCCAGTTGTTCCTTAGTCAAATCCTCCTTCTTCACCCTCTGACCCTGCTGCTGCTGAGGCCGAGGTCGTTGCTGGTTGGGTCTGCTGCCCCTGTTGTTGTTATTATTCTGGAACCTTCCACGCACTGAGAAGTTACTGAATTGGTAGATGGTCGAAAGATTAGTAAGATGTTAAAAACTAACTCAATTATGAAAATTTCGTATATTACAAATTAGTCTTTGTTGGAAGAACTTGTAAAGAAGATGGACTGATAAAAATCAGAACAATCGAAAAGTTAAAAAAATGTAATAGAATTTAAAATCAGTTAACAAGCACTGAACAGTCAACAAACTGACTTCCTGCTATAAGGCTCGACATTCTTCTTAGCACCCAACCTACTGCCCATGTCCTGCGGATTGCTGTTCCTAACAAAGGCAATCTCCATCGGGAGCCCTATTTGTTTGCATTATTTTTACGCAGATGATTTAAATTCACTTTTACACATTTTTAAATATCATCCCCCAACAAAAATGTATCAAATGATTCAGCTTAAAATAATTGAAAAAAACAAAACCGGAACAAAACCCACTTCAGACAAACAAGAAGCCAACCAAACAACAAACCAGCCAATCAACTAAAACATGTAGTGTCTGTGATTGTTTATCCAAACATGTCATTTTGAAATGGCATTCCTGTTAACATTCAAGACTGTCAACTGGCCATTAAAACTTATTATAAATTATACTGACGTTGATACAATTGTACAGTGCATTCTATTCATAAAAATATTTGTATGTAATATTTCCACAAAACAAACAGAGAAGCAATAAAGCTTTAAGAGAATTTTCATCAAATCATAACCACACAAATAGAAAGCACAACTACAAAATTACCAACACAAATGAAAACAAAACCACCCACAACACTCCAACTAATGACAACACACACACACACATATACACAAAGGGAGTCGCCAAACGAACCGTCAAGTGGAACCTTGTTGTACTGTTCACAGGCCTTCATGGCAGCTTCCCTATTCGAGTACTCGACCTCTGCTGACCCCAACGACCTGCCTGATCTGTCGTAGTTCAAACTTGATCGGATCATTGAACCGAATTCACCAAACAGCTCCTAAATCATTTGATTAAATGAGAGAATTATTTAATACTTTACATATATGATGGTATATGTGAGATATAACATATTACATTTGTCATGCCTGAAAAATTCTTTGAATCCATAAAATGATTGACAAGAATTGAGTTTAGACAAAAAAGAGAGAATAATTGAAATGACGATGCAGACCTTGATGTCCTGATCACTGACAGTGTAGTTCAAGTTGGATATCCTAATGATCGTCGACGTGGGTCGTTGGACCGGGACCGGTGGCAAAACATTTGGTTTAAAATCATCAAATTTATCATGGACCCATGTGGAATCTGAACTGTTGTTTGATTGCTGTGGGTGGAAAGGAAATGAAGGCTGAAACCTTTACTTTTTAAATAAAATTATTTTTAAATAAAGTTCTTTTATTTTTAGAGAAAATGTGAAAAGAAGAAAATAATTTGAAATGATTTATTTACTTATAATTTAACATACTAATACTTAATACTAATTATAATTACTTATGTCTTATACTAGCAACACAATATCTATTTTAAAAATAATTGAATTTTATTAGAAATTAAGAACACAACCATCTATATTTGTTCATTATATTTTAGAATTTTATTAGGCAACAATTGAACTAACTCTATTATTGTATCTAGGCGACGTTTTGGTCACTCTTCCCCTAGAAACCCCAAAATTTCGATTCTGCCGGTTGTCATTGTAGCCCCCAGATGCAAACTGCTGGTTGTTGAATCTTCTTGGCTGCTGTTGTTGACTGACATTTCGTCGACCGGTTTTCATTTGAGGTTTATTCAACTTAATGATATCGTCCAAACTCATGTCAATCTTATTTGAAGCCATTTCTGCGAACGAATTAGTGACGCTGGCAAGTTAAAAATTTATTTCACTGACGACGAAACGGCACTCCAAGACGCCCTATTATCAACTGAGCTATTTGGACGAAGCAAAGTATAAGCAGTCATTTTTAAGGTAAATTAAAATGTCTTTGGTATTAAACTTATTTAAATTTAAGAAATTTAAATTTGAATTAAAAAACTTTTACAATAGTATAAATGGCAGTCTAAAATTATACGTTAAAAATTTTTTTACATATTTTTAAAATTTGGTATAATGTCAAAATACCTTTGAATAATACCTTTGATTAAATGAATTGGTAAGCATTGAAATCGAGTTCTACTACTACTACTACTACTACTACTACTACTACTACTACTACTACTACTACTATTATTATTATTAATAATACTACTACTACTACTACTACTATTATTATTATTAATAATAATACTACTACTACTACTACTACTACTACTATTATTATTATTATTATTATTATTATTATTATTAATAGTAGTAGTAGTAGTAGTAGTAGTAGTAGTAGTAGTAGTATAGTAGTAGTAGTAACATTACTGCTACTACTTTTACAACAACCGTTTTTTTACAGGTTCAATGGTAAAATCTATTCTTGCCGTCTAACAAAGTCATCGGTGTTATCTATTGTCATCATCATCACCATTATCATCGTCATCATCACCATCATCATCAACATTTTCATCATCATCATCACTATTGTCATCATCATCATTGTCATCATCAATATTATCATCATCATCACCATTATCATCGTCATCATCACCATCATCATCAACATTTTCATCATCATCATTACTATTGCCATCATCATCATCACTATTTTCATCATCATCATCTAAATTGATATTTTACTATAATTTCTTTCAAGCTTAATGAAAAAAAACAATTTTAAAAAAATATTTTTTTAAAGTTAGAGAAAATAAGAATAATTATAAACTTAATAGATTAGAGTTCAACGAGTTTAATGAATGACCGTTATAACATATCTCTTCTTAGTTGAATTTGAATGTTTTGAAAAATATTTTAAAAGCTAACACCTGCTTGCAAACATTTGATAGCGATGATCAAAAATCGAAAATGCCAAATGAAAATGATGGTGTTTGAAGGTTCTAGACACGCAACATCAGAAAAGAACTCATTTTGACAGCTGGGATTAGTAGTAACTATTTTTTCAAACTCTCCCTATTACATATGTATATACGACCCTAGATTTCTCGCGCTTCATAAAAGTGTTCGCTTAGCTCATAAGATTTAACAAAACTTGGTTCATCATCATATGTAGAGAGCTGATTTTTTAGAGGGAGTTTAATATCATTTCGATATCATTTTGAGAGAATGAATTTTTTGAAATTTATTATCACTATTGTGTTTTGTGTTAGGTGGTTTGCTCTTCTGCCTGTGCATGCTTCCATGGATTATATTGGCGACGGGTGGGTCAATATTTATGAAGATTGCCGAAGTTTAGAAAATAAATTCTAATTTCAAATTTAACATTCTTCTTTCAAAATTCATAATAAAAAATAATACTAAAAGGCAAAATTTTAAAAAAGTTCTATTAACTTATTGAGAATCGCATTTGAAGGCCTCAAAAATTTTCATGAATTAATTCTTCGGACCAGGTTGAGTCACTTCTGTAACAACACCATGGACAGCCTCGTCCAAGAAAAGGACCTCTGCAGCAAGGCCCCTGACTACCTTCTGAGAGGGTTCCAACTGGACTACCAGACCACGGGTCTTCGAGAAGATATGCTGAATGAGATTGTCACGACGGATGAATCCACACAGTGCATCTTCATTCGGTTCTGATCGTTATCATTTTCATTATAGACAGTCTCGAAGAATTGATATCAAATGAAATCGTTGTAATTTAGCGATGTAACTCAAACTTTCCTTCTCTCCTGATTGTTTGTTTCGACATTTTGAAAAAATAATCCCTATTTAAAAACTTACCTATCAGGTCCAATATATCTTTTAGTAATATTTAAACAGCGTAAAATTCTGCTTAAGATCTTATTGTAATATTTCGTTGAAGTTGAAGTTTGTTACACATATGCGTAAGACGCAACCATCTTTTTAACCATTTCAATAACTGCCAACAGGAAAGAAGTTGAGCGAGTTGTGAGTTGCTGTCGAGGCTGGAGTGGCTCGATGTGTGACGAACGTTAGAGGGTTCTTCATTTCACAATAAGACAGAGTTTATTCGTGTGTAATGATGCTGTCTTTATCTGAATTGTGATATAGAATTGGGATATTAATCTAATTAATTGGTTGGTAGTTGCAGTGAAAAACATTCATCTGAAGTCGAATCTCGTCTTCAGATTTCATCATCGCATCAGATCTGAGAAGTTGATTTTTTATTTGTTAGCAATCTGTGAGGAGGCCTGCCAGCACGGGGGCTACTGCGAGTTTCCTGGCCAGTGCAACTGCGATGGAACCTTCCACTGTGGAAGCCACTGCCAACTCAACTTCAAAGATTATGGCTAGCAACGTTTATCTAATTAAACCATTTACACATGAAAAACAATCTTGCATTTCAATTATTATTATTATCATTATTACTATTATTATAATTATTATTATTGTTGTTATTATTATTATTGTTGTTGTTATTATTACTATTATTATAATTATTATTATTGTTATTATTATTTTAAATTATTATTATTATAAATTATTAATATTATTATTAACATTATTGACGAGTTAGCTCAGACGGTAGAAGCGCTATGTCTCGCGCACGTTGTTATTGTTGTATGCGTTATTGAAGCATCTTAAATGAAAAACTTCTACTAATACTATAATACTGATAATAGAATAATACTGTTAAATTTTTTCACATTACTCATATGAAACCTTGCGAAAATAATTTCTGTCACATGCCATCCAGGGGAGTTAGGATTCTGTTACAAAGACAGATTGTGCTCCAACTCGAGTGGCTTGTTGGATGTAGAATCCCTGACCTCCATTGAGGAGTGCTGCATGTTCAGAGCTGGCAGGTCCTTCCGGGCCTGTTCCATGGGGTGCACATCTTGCAGGCTATTGCCACCTCTCCACACCTTTCCAGCCAGCAATCCAAATGGTCTGTGAAATGAAACTTCATGTCGATGAATGATCTGGCTTCATAAAATTTATTTTATTCAAAATAAATAACAAAAGTTGAAGAAATTTGTAAAATAATTTTGCATGTTAGTTGTCGTTGTTGCTTTGGTTCAATGCTATAGTAAAATTTTAACTAATTAATTTGTTTGTTTGTTACAATTCTCTCGTCAGTACTTTTCAGATGCATGTAGAATAGCAACAAGCACACAGTGCATGCAAACACACGTGAAACAGTGCATCACACACATTGATAGACCACTTTGCTATCGAATCTGGTCACTGCAATATGAGTGCCAGGCACTTTACCGCTACACCATCGTGCCGGCGAAAATAGTAGTTTAAAAACGATATTTTTGAGATTTTGTAGAATTTTTATAAACGCAGAATTAGTTAGTCCCGATCTATTCTGCGCCGGTTCCGGCAACAATTACATCCGGACGTTTGATGGCATGGAGTACTTCTACGAGTTCGGCAGCACCTACACCATCTTCACTGACGGGAAGAAGTTCATCAACATGAAGATGCTCGGCCAGGGGCTCTTATCGTTTGATAAGGTAGTCTCCAGTGTCGTCAGTTGAATGAAATCGTTTTTCAAAGACGGTTTGAAGTGTTTGCATTATTTGTTCAATTTTACGCCAGTTAATAAAAACCAATTAAAATAAAAAATAACTTAGTTAAGTTAGCATAATGAGTTAGTGTAACACCGACCGTTGAACATAATATTTAACGCGAAGCTCGTTTGTGAAGCTTGCAGTCTATGTACTCTATTTACTACTTACATTTCAAACGTTCTGCCAAACAGGAGTTTGTCATTCAAGCAGACGCCGACAGGCTGGTGGTCATTCACGGTGCTGACGTCAGGATTAATGACGTCAGCATCAACGCGGACGAGGAGACAAGTGGATACGTTGATGGGAGTTGGTTGAGGAAATTTTTTGAATGGACGCTGAGTTTTTTTTTACTTCGATTTGAATGTCTGTTTTATTTTAAAATTATATAAATTAAAAAACGGTTTTTCAAAATGTAATTTTTTTCACACTGTAAGTTGTAAAACGAGTTTGAAATGAAAAACATATCTAGCATTGAAGTTGACGCGCGTTGGAGATTACAGGATCATGCAACACGGATCGATGTCATTCGGATGGGATATGTATGGATCCTGGTTTGTGAAGTTGGATGAGTTCAAGCAGGTTCAAAATTCAGAGGTCATTGGAGGACTGTGTGGAAATAACGATAACTGTGCCACCAGTCGGTTTCTAATTATATTTCTTTGCACTTATATTTCTTTGCACATTTAAATCAATCAAAATCACTTTACTTTTATTGTACATAAGCTCGTGTTAAACGTGTGACTGGAAGAAATAAAATTCAACTTTGGATATACCTTGAATTAACATATAAAGATAAAAATGTTATCAACTTAATCATTTATTATCTCCATATGTCTGTATAATTAATTTAAAATCATTCCTATCTACGATTATAGATTATATCATTCAAACAAATTTCAATTTTCAAATGAAATTATTTTAACATTAAAAGACGAGTTTGTTAAAAAGGGTGTCAATAGAACAATGGCTGAATTTGTCAAACTCTGGATTCCGAGCAGTGTGCAGGTAACTTTTCCCACTTCAAATTTTTCTGTAAATATTTCTAAAAGATTTGATAAGATCTGAATATCTTCAAATATTTGTTGAATTTTAACTAAAAATTTTTGATATTATGATGATCTTCCACAGATCCGCAACGACTCGAAACCTTACACGCCACAATGTAGCGACGACGTCACGAGCAAGTTAGCAGCTAAGTACTGCCTCGCATTGAAAAGTTACCCATTTGCTAAATGCCATAAAAAAGTGAACGAAATTGTGTTTAAATAACATTTAATATATATGTACGAATGAATAAAAATATAAAAAATATAAATAAAATAAAAAATATAAATATAAAAAATTTAATACTGTTCACTCGTTTTTAAGTTAGTTAAAATTATTTCAAATAATTTTACGCTAATTGTTTTTAACCGTCGACAAAAATCCAAAGCAGACTAATGTAAACTTGTTGAAACAATCAATGACATGGAAAATTTTAGGTCCCTGTGTCAACATTTCTAGCGAGATGTATCAACGATTTTTGTTCAGCCTCAAAAGAGAACCAGCTGAACAATGGAACGAACGGAACAATGAACATCGAAGAAGCCGTGGTATGCAGGATCCTATCGGAGTACAACAGGGAGTGCACCAGGAACAACGTCTTCTTTGATTGGAGGACTGCCCAGCTGTGTCGTCAGTTTCGTTCTTCAGACAAAATGTTTCAACCAAAAATATTGCTTGAAATAAATCGTAAAATATTGAATTCACTCATAATCTCAAGTTTTATATTGTTATTATTATTAAATCAAATGACAATTTCAAACAATGCACGAAAAATCGAATGAAATTAACTAAAAAGAAACGTTTAGAAAGTTACGTTTAAATGCGTTTCAATTATATTTGCTATAATGATTAAAAGGTTTATTTTCTCACCCGCCACAAGTTGAAACTACGTTAACCGACTACCACTTGAAACTCATTTTAAGCTCGTTACTGCAGCGACCCGGACAAAACGTACATTGAAACCCTGACGAGTTGCGTGCCAACATGCAGCAGGATGGATGTGGGTCCCTCGTGTTCCAACGGGGCCAGCTACCCTGGATGCCAGTGCAAGCAGGGCATGCTCCCCGAGAACAACAAGTGTTACCTTCCCAAAGACTGCCCCTGTAAATATCGGGGCGAGGATTTCCCGGCTGATTATGTGGTGCAAAACGAATGCAACTTTTGGTATTTGTACTGGATAATTTTTGCTAATAATTTAATTTAGATCTACAAAGTAATTTTCTGTATAGTAGTTTAATTTCATTTCAGACTTTAAAGATGTTTCAAATATTTTATAACGTTTATGAGTCTGCAACTATTATTGTTGAAGCAAATGTTTCTATGGATCGTGGCAATGCACCAAAAACGAGTGTCCCAAAACCTGTTCAGTATTCGGTTTGGAGCACGTGACAACATTCGACCAATTCTTCTACTCCCTGCATGGTCCCAGCTGTGAGTTTGTTCTCGTTCAGGTTGGTGTTCGGTGTAGATTTCTAATTCATTACAAAATTTTAGTTCACGCTGGATCACGTATGAAATTTATTATGGGCTATGAAATGGAAACTCATGAATGATCTATGGTTCCTGTTACTTCCTAATTTTAGACCGACGAAATCAGTTCTACATTTAATCCACTGCGCATCACCATGAAGACAATAAAAGTGGGGGATGATTCAACAAATTACACCAGGCCAATCAGCGTCAGAGTTGAGACAATCAATTCAGACGGCAACCAATCAAAAGTGTCGGTGGAGTTCGTGGATGGTAAGCCACTGATCGCATTGGATGGGAATGAACTGTTCACGGACAGCCTTCCCTACAATAGTCCTGTTTTCAAGTTGTTTTGGTTGCCTGATTCGTTTTTTGTCATTCAGGGTAAGGATTTCCAAGTGAGGTTCGACGCAAGTGGGTCAGTTATTGTCAGATTGGGAACAAGCTACGTTTTGAAGGTTGACGATTTCAAATTTTTAAATAACCCATAAATTAAAATCAATTAAAATTAAAAAAATTAGAAAAAAATTATGAACAGTTTCTGCAAATATAAATGAAATCAAATTATAAACGATCAAACTTAATAAACAATTGGGTACGAAGGTGACGGGACTATGTGGCAATTGGAACAACGTGGTTGAAGACGAGTTGACGTCAAGCAGGGGAATCGTTGAAACGACGTACAACTTCATCATGTCCTTCAGTAACTGCGACAAACAATCCTACAGACCCCCCGCCATCACCGATCCATGCAACTTTCCTCTCGTTGTACGTTCATACTGCAATCAATAAATAATAATTACAACGACTTTAAAAAAGTTTTGCAGGTATATAATTATCAATATCATTTTAAAACTGTTTTGTCTTAAATATATAACAATAGTTAATCAAATAATTTCTGCATTTAATTAAATATGGTTTAATTTAAAAAACCACATTTCATTAATTTCCATGCAACCTCAGGTCCAAAAGAGACAGCAAATCCAAAAACAATGCGAAAACCTCTTACTGTCAGAAACCATTGGAGCGCAGTGTTCAGGTGCAAAGCTGAGTGCCAACTACTACGAATCGTGCATGAAGGATCTTTGCGTCGGCGTCACGTCGTCCACATTCAGAAACAGTCTGCCAGAACCCAGCCAGGTTGAACTCCCCGACATTTGCTACTACTTGACGAAGAAATCTCTCGACTGTTTGGAGAATTTGTACAAAAGTGACTGGCCAGCTGTGCCTTCGCTGGACAAATTCTGTGGTACGCTCTTTGTTTATTTAGTCTAAATGTAAATATAAATGAAGCATCAATTAATTTTTATGAAATGAATAAGAAATATTTACTTACCAAATACAAATCACAGTTTTTGGATTGTTTGGCCATAATTTAAAATTAACTTTAAAAATTTTGTGTTACATATGACAATGAAGGCCAGACAAGCACCAGGTACACCTGTGACGTGAGAGACACCTCCTACGAAATATGTGGCTCTGCCATGAAGACCTGCAAGCAACTCGAGAACGAGGACTTGTATCTGTCCGTGAACGACCTCGGCAGAACATGTTTTCCAGGGTGCGCCTGCCCTGATGGCACACTTCTAGACGAAAATAGCAACTGCGTCACTAAACAGAACTGCTCCTGCTATGATAAGTTGACCGGTGTCTATTATAAGGCGGGATTTCGTGTTGAAAAGGATTGCCAATTGTGGTTTGTTTAAAACAAATGTTTTTAGAATTTACAAATTAGGAATTTGTTTGTAACGCCTTCAATATATATAAAATTTTAAATGTAAGCCCAATTTTAAAAAGTTTAATTAAATTTTGAAATGAATTAGCAAAGACTCATTCGAAGATATTTGCTATTAATGTTTCACTGCAGCACATGTCGTTCTGGCATTTGGAGATGTCAGTTCATCTCCTCCAACGTCAGCTGTCCAGCCGGTCTGGTGCACTACGAGAAGTTGATGAACTGCAACACAACGTGCGACAACTACAACAAGTGCTGGGACGTGGAGGTGACGTGTGGCGGATGTGCGTGTCCCAGTGGTACTGTGCTCCATCAGGCCAGTGTTAGTAATTCTGCTTGGTGTTGCGTTTGTTCTTCACTTATTTCTTCTTATTATTATTTGATCAGGATTTGTTGGTTTATTATTTTTAATTGTACGATTATCTAAATGTTAATAATTTTGAAATTAAATTTAGTAAGTTTTCCTGATAATTCAGATTCAATACTAGCTGATAAACAAGTGCTTAAATAGTTATTCCTCATAAACGTTGTATACATTAGCCAGACAAACTTTGGCCATCTTTGAATAAATTTATTAAGTCGACAAATGCAACCTGTGCAAAACAAACAGAGCAAATGCATCCAACTGGAATCATGTCCCTGTGAGTTTCGCGGCGAGTTCTACACTCCAATGGACGTTGTGTCTACGAGTGGTCAAATCTGGTCTGTGCTGTTCTAATATTTTTGAATCATTATTTTTAAAGTCTACATTGTACGCTGTTATGCTGAAATACATAACTAAATTGATGAAGAATGTTTTCACAAAGTTAAATATCACGTACAAGCTATAAACATATTCGCCCATCACCCAACCAACGTAGCACATACAAGCTAAAGACATTTTTGCCCATCATCCAACCAACTTAGCACATGCAAGAGCATGAGATGGGAATGTGAAGAGGATGAATTATCTCTCGCTACGTGTTCGCTCTACGGAGACATTTACTACACGGGATTCGATGGGATCCACCGGATCAATCCCGGCCAGAGAGCTTGTTCATACTATTTGGTTGACACGATAACTGGCGGAGGTGCGGAGGACATTGCGAATGGGTGCTATCCGGTTTCCATCTACACGAAGGACATTCCGTGTGGAGTGTCGGGAATCATCTGCAGTAAGGTGCGTTTTTAAATTTTATCATCACTCACCTATTTGAAAATATAATGGAGAATTTCATTTTTAAATTGTTTGTCTGCAAATCTCTTGTTAGTTAACTTAACGTGCCCACCCATTCTCATAACTTGAAACATTTGTGACTGTTAGAATTTAGCCCGAACTTTTGACCATGTTAACGACGTTTCGATAGTTTCATTTATCATCTTTATACCGCATCTGTCATACCTAATGATAAAATTTTAATAAAACGTATTATAAAATTTATAAATTGAAAATTCAATCATTCAATTAATTACTTTTGTAATTACTTAATTACTTAGTTACTTAATTAATTAATTATATAAATGTTTAATTAATTAATTATATAACAATTTAATTAATTAAAGTTTCCAATGAACAGATGCTGACAATCTTCTTCTCCAACCACAACTTAACATTGTCGCGAGGAAGGCCACCAACACTGAACAACAAGGAACTGCCCATGGAGTCTGGTCAATACAACGACCACATACTGACCATCATCGATAACCAGGTCATGTTGATGGTCTTCTTCAGAAATGGAATTTCCATTATGCATGATGGAGGTAGTACTGTTGTGTGTGTGTGTGTGTGTGTGTGTGTGTGTATGTGTGTGTGTGTGTGTGTGTGTGTGTGTGTGTGTGTGTGTAGGTGTATATATATATATTTATTCATCTCTTGTACTTTTCATCAAATTTCTTGATTTTAATGTTTAAATTATAATTCAATTTTTGATATTTCGTAAAACCAGGCTCTGATGATGACTGTATGTCGAAACAACGTTGTACTAGGATGACACACAATGATAATAAATATGAATTAAAACAGCTTCGTGTTGTCGAAATCCTTATTAAAAAATTAATTAATGCAAAATGGGCAAAAATATTTAACGATATTTGCATCAAAGAAAACCTCCTTCCAAAATATATATATTTATTTATATATATGTGTGTGTGTGTAGGTGTATATATTTATATGTGTGTGTGTGAGTGAGTGTACTGTACATGCATAGATATGTGTTTTGTGTTTAGATATATATGTGTGTGTAGATATGTGTTTGTGTGTTGATATATTAGATACTTATGTGTGTAGATATGTGTGCGTGTGAATATGTGTACGTATGAAGATATCCGTGTGTGTGTGAAATGTGTGTGTGTGTGGTGTGTGTAGTGTGTGTGGTGTGTGTGTGGTGTGTGTGTGTGAAAGAGTGACAGAGAGAGATATGTGTGCGTCAGACTTATATTATTTGGGAGGTTGTTTCAGAACATCTTTTTGGGATTGTTTGCTAACGGACGTGGCTTCAAGTGTTGTTGCTAAACAGGGATGTGCGAGAATATTTCAATATCCAGCCTCATTTCATTTCTAAATGTAAAAAAAAGAGAGCGCTTTTTAATGGTGCGCTTCATGTTAATAAAAACTTCTCCGCGATTCATTGATGATCCATAGTAATGCCACTCAAAATTTGATCATTTTCTAAATTGTTAGCCTTTGCTTTAAAAATTACTCGAAACAGTTGAATGAGCACTTGTGATTAACTTATAAGAACTTTCTTTTAAGTATTTACACGATTTGTTTGTTCTCGATTCTGTCATTTTTCTTAATTTAATCCATTACCGACTGAGGTTTAAATTTTTTTTAATCCATTTCGACAGGAACCAGAATATACATCAGCCTGCCGAACTGCTACAAGGATCGCGTGAATGGGATGTGTGGGAGGTACAGAGATCCCAAGATGAGTGGAGACGGAGCTGGGACTTGGCTTCCCGTAGATGGTGACGAAAACGTTGATGAAAGATTGTCTGCATGGAAAGTGGATCCCAATTGTCCGGAGCCTACTAAATTCATTCTGCCCCACTGCGATGTTTGTTACATTCCAATGTTGACTTTATTCTTAGGGCCTCTCTTTGTTTGCTGTTTCTGCTGTATAACAATTTTTTTTTTCAATTTCATGGCAGACTGTTAGAATGCTGTTATTCATTGTTATGAAGTTAAATTATAGTAGAATTATATGGGTTTTCATTCAAAGTTTACTGACTATACATCATAAAAGTAGGTTTACGAATTGGTAGATGACATTAAGCGTGCCTGATTATACATAGTTCAGGTTATTTAATATGTAGGTCAGGTTATTTAATATTTAGGTCAGGTTATTTAATATGTAGGTCAGGTTATTTAATATGTGAGTCAGATTATTTAATATATAGGTCAGGTAATTTAATATGCTGGCCAGGTCACTTAATATGTAGTTCTGGTTATTTACCATGTAGGTAGGCTATCCAATATGTGTGTTAGGATACTTAATATGTAGGTCAGGTTATTCGATATGTAGGTCAGGTTAGTTAATATGCCGATCGGGTTATTTAATGCGTAGGTCAGGATATTCAATATGTAGGTCGGGTTGTTTAATAATAACGCAGCATGACCCAGAAAAAATGTTGTGGGCCACCTCGACCTGCAGTATCATAACTGAGGGGCTGGTGTTTGAAGAGTGCCGAAGACTGGTCGACTTTGAGGATTATTACGCTCAGTGCATTGCTCTTTCTTGCAGGTTCAGTGGCAGTTGTGTATTGTGCCAGTGGCAGTTGTGTGTTGTGCCAGTGGCAGTTGTGTGTTGTGCCAGTGGCAGTTGTGTGTTGTGTCAGTTTTTAACTTGTGTTTCTGCTTGATTGGTGGAAAAATTGTTCAAAAGTCAGATATTTTAGATGAAAATTATCAATCCCATTGATGAAACTCAAATAAGACGACTGTCTTAACAGCTGTGAGGTTGGCCACAGTTGCGAGTGTACGTGTACCGCCATATCGAACTTCGCAAAAGTTTGCGCCGGACATGATGTCTGTGTGGACTGGAGAAGCACCCACCTCTGTCGTACGTTCTCGCGCGTTCATACCGCGTGGCTTTAATTTGTTCAAATGTGAAACATTTTCAATTTTATCTCATTTTTATTCAATTTCTTTAAAAAAAAATCAAAAAACTGTTAATTTCTTGTTGTTTGTCAGATTTAATTTCAATGTTCCATCGATGGTTTTTTTTGTTTTTATTCTTTAATTTTGTTTTTATGTCGCATATTATTTCAACCAGGTTTAAAAGAATTTAATTTTTAGCATATCTTTCACTAAGTATATCTAAATAGGTACTTGACATAAACAATCACGTAGCCAGCAATCCATCTAACAATATCATTCAAAATTAACATAAAACAACCAACCTTACAGCCGTGATGTGCCCAGACAATCAGATGTTCAAGCCTTGTGGCAATGTTTCAAAAGAGAACTGCATGATGAGGGGGGTTCACGAAGGGCTGTACAAGGGGGCGGTCGTTCAAGAAGGGTGCTACTGCCCTGATGACCTTCTAAAAAATTGTTCGTTTCAACTTTTCTATACAATTATTTACATCTCCTACATTCTCTTTCTTAGTCTCACTTTCTTTCTCTCTTTTCTCTCTCTTTTTCTCTCCTTATATTTATATAATCACAATGTAGCGGTAGGAGAATGCGTGCCAGTGGACGCGTGTGAATGCCTATACGACGACACCTCCATTCCAACCAACAGCTCAGCCAGCATCGGCTGCAAGACATGGTATTTCTATTCTTCCTCGTTTCAAGAATTAAACTTATGCGAAATTGTACGTGTACAGATAGGTGTACAGATAGGTGTACAGATACGCCGGCGCATCACACACGTCGAATCGTGATATTATTGCGATCGAACCATGCTATTGCAATACTTATCAATCATTATTCCATTTTTCGCGCACTAATTTGAAATACAAACTACATTTATAACTTCGTTAACGATTAAAGTTTAATGTAAGAATAAAATTTTACATTAAATTAGCTTGTGTCGCAATAGCAGATATAGTAAGCAATGTTTCTCATCGCTGAAACATAAATGAGGCGACAAAAATAAGTAATATTGAATGAAATTAATAGGAAACAATTTTATGTACGGTTGTTTTCTACGGCACATCACTGCAGCACTTGCACGAATGGTTCTCTGGAATGCACAAGCGACAACTGTCCAGCATGTTCTGATGGTGAGATCCTGTGTGATGAGTTTGAGGGGGAGGAGGAGGTCTGCGTTGGAGTGCAGTTTCTGTGCGATGGAGTGCCAGACTGTCTGGATGGGAGTGATGAAATCAACTGCACAAGTTTGTTCGAATGTGTGGTTCATTGCCTGTGTGGTTGCGCGTGGTTCATTATTTATTTACGTGGTTGTTGAAATGATTTGAAAGCTCAGTTCGGCGAAATTATTAAACACTCGTATGCAATTATTGAATAAAATTTGAATCCATCCCACGATCCACCACAGTGGATGTTGTCTGTAAGTTCGGTCAGTTGAAATGCCGCCATACAGACCAGTGCATTGGTGTGAACCTATTATGCGATGGCTACAACGACTGCTCGGATGGCAGTGATGAGATGCCTTGTGGTTAGTTGGGGAGTTTGTGCACGGTTCGTCGGTTCGTTCGTTTGTTCGTCGTGTTCATGCTTCACAAATTTTTTTGTAGTTTCTCTTTGTGAAATAACAAAAGAAGTTTTTTCTCGTGGTACGTTGTTAATTTTGCCCTTCATTCCCGAAAATTTCATTATCAGTTATTTGTACAAATAATTTTAAGAGCTGTCTATTTACTTTTGAAAAGTTAAAAATCTCAAGGTTTCAAAAAAAGTTGTACTCATTGTCAATTAATTTTTACTTTTTTTAATAAAATTTGGGTCTTCAGGCACTTCAAACTGCAATATAGTCTCTCTAATAAGTGAAGGTTATGGCTGGGTGACCACGGACCCGCCCATCAAACCAGCCACCAACTTTCCCAACTTCCCTTACGTCTTCCAACCTGGAGTCCTACCAAAATTTGTCGTCAAATTCGATTTAGAGAGAGAAATTGTTGAAGTTTTTGCCGATGTGGCCAACGTGGCTCGAGTCCTGCTGGTGGTGAATGATGAAAAGGTGGAAATGGTTGCTAAGGATGGCGATGGAAAGGTTAGTCTCAAAGGCTGTCTATTTTTATTTTTATTTATTTTGGAGAATAAAATATTTTTTTATTTGATTAAATTTAATTAATATACAATTCAATTTATTTGGTTTCAATCTTTAAATAAATATATTTAACTAATAAAAATGGCTGAAAGTAGATACACAGTTAACTCGCATGATGACTACTCAAATGTAAATAATTATTGCAAATAATTTTGAATAGCAAAAATTTGTTACATAATTTATCGTAATTATACCATAATTATTATAATTATACCATAATTATATGATGGCGATCAGTACCACCAGACCATCTTATCAACTGGAGACACAGCCATGGTGACCTTCATTCCGAATGACCTTAAGGTCAATGTCACAATTGGCACCATAGAGTTTTTTGCCTGTCTCAAAAGTATGTTGAAACTGCTAAATAGGTTTGGATGTACAACTTGCATGATTTGATGCGTGCTATGTACCTATTCAAACTGTTCAGTCGTTATGATTTGTCATCTTGTGTATGCAAAAATACGTGAATAAACACATCACACACAATAAGAAGTCAGAAGTTGTCCATTTCAATTCACACTAATTATTTTCAATTTTCGTCTATAAATTAATTTTGACTCGCAAACGAATAATTTTTCCAGCCGGTACCCCTTCGCCGAAATGCAAGTTACCGAAGCTGGCCAAATCATCAGACTTCGCCCTGTCAACTATGCCTACCACTCAATTCAACACAACTGCGGGAGCAGATGGGCTCACATTTCCCAGCCTGTACAGGAATGTTACTCTGGAGTTTAGCTTCCATTCGATGCAAACTTTTGTCCGGTTGGAACTTCAGAGTGAAAATGTGGCGCTGTTTGAAGTTGTTGTGGTCGACGATGGGTCTGGTAGAATTGCCTTTGATAAGACTTTTTTTATGGAGGTGAATTTCCTGAGTTAAACTACCTCAAATAAATTTTGATTGTAATTATGATTTTTCCAAATTTTGAAATCTGATTTTGTTTAAAACATCATTAAAAATCAAAAAATGTGTCTAGATTTATAGAATGATTATAATGATACTCTTACATTTATGAAATGATATCAATGATTATGAAAAATTCTCAAACCTTGCATGCAGTCGAACCTGGAACTTGCGCATATCAGAGGAACAAAAGTGCGGATGACCATGTACGCTCTTAATCCTGATAATTCGGTTGTGGTCCGTGCCATCAACATCTTCCTCTGTGAAGGTTTTTTTCTTTAATTTTCTTCTATTTATTAAGTCAGATAAAATTAAAATGAAAAAAACTGAATAATTTGAAAAAAGTTTAAAAATTATTTAAATTAATAATTATTGATAAAAATCGTGATATAATAAAAAATTAAATTGGGGTACGTAAAATTGAATGGATTTTTCAACTCGTTATAAGACAGGTGACTATTTTTTAAAAGATTTTTTAGTTCATAGAATAAGCAACGACATAAGTAAAACCTTTAAAAAAATCTTCACCCATCTAGCATCGAGCTAAAAAAAGTTCTTCATTTCATATTGGATGACGTCATTTTATTCGTTATAATTGTTTGTATTATTTAATTTTATTTCAAAATTCAAAATTGAGATGCATATAATTATCATGAATTAAGACGCGTTGGGAACATCAACTCTGCCTAGCATACGTTTCACGGGCAAAGAAGGTTTCAATTATCTGATTTAATTTTTTTTTTCAAATTTGAATTATAAATAAAATGTTCGCTGGTAATATTAAATAGGTTATTTTAATTTGCCATTAAATGTAATCTCGCTAACCACTTAATTTTCAATAAATTTTTAATTTAAAAAATAATTTCCATCCTCATTAAACATTTGCATGCAAAACATTTCATCAAGGGCCGGTTACTGGAGCCCCTCCGTCGAACATCAAATGGACGGTAACAAAGAAGCGACCGATTGAAGCCCGCGTCAGTACCGCAGAATCGTCAACTGCCTCACCAACTACCATTTTTCCAACAACCACCACTCCCTTCATGTTCGGAATGTTTCTTAACGGCACAGAAACCACAACCCTTCCCAAATCAACACCATCCAGTCCCACCGCGCCAACCTCTGCACTTCCATTCCCACCATTATCCATAAAGATGACCATCACAACCAAG
The DNA here is from genome assembly GCF_000326865.2 of Helobdella robusta. Taxonomy (NCBI): domain Eukaryota; kingdom Metazoa; phylum Annelida; class Clitellata; order Rhynchobdellida; family Glossiphoniidae; genus Helobdella; species Helobdella robusta. The sequence goes on along the minus strand of NW_008704435.1, from coordinate 2,040,228 downwards.
AGGTACATTTCGAGCCACACAAGCACCACAGAAGCACCCACAGAGTCAAGTTCTACCATACCAACAACTAAATTTATATTTGGGCTGATACCTCAGGGCTCTCTAACCACACGTGTATCTCATTTTATACCGGGTTAATTTTAAACCTTGTTGGTCATTTTTAAGTTTGTTTAAATTTATACCTAAAAAATCTTTTTAAAATGCAATCCGTTGGTCAGTTCAACTTTTCGATGTGGTTTTTTTTATTTTTTTTTGAGTGGCTTCAATATTATCAAAATTTTAGAGAGCTAAATTTCTTGTTCAAAAGTTTGGTTATATGATAATGTAAAGTTATCGGTACCAATATTAATTATTTCCCTGAATCTATTCCGTTTGAAACACTCCACAGATCAATCAGCAACAGTTAGAACTACGCCAATGCCAAAAGGTCTCATCTCATTTCATTTAATTGAATCCAATTTCCAATATTTATATTCAAGTTTGTGTTTGAATAGAAATTAAACGAAAATGACATCTCATTGACGAATAAAATAATCATTTTATAATAGATAGAACTTATATCTCCAAAAAATCTTGCCCAACTAAACATTATATTTCCTTTTAATTTAAATCAGAGCAGTGTAAAGAAACCTATCTACTCGAAAATGGATACGCCATGTTGATATTTGAAGACCAGAACATAAACTTGCCATACATTCACAGCAGTTCAACAACCACCGATAGCCACAACGACAATGAGAATGACATCAAAAACATTGATAACATCAACGACAACAACAACATTAATGACATCTCTACCAACACCATTAATGACACCACCACCACCAACAACAACAATAGCAGTGACTTCATTTATGCGACCAACACGTGGAACATTACAATTAAAATGTTTTCCACTTGGTACATTACGGAAGTTAGGCTGGCAGCCGTGCACGTAGCGAATGTTCATGTCTACGTACCTTACGAAGCAAGGGCACTGTATGGAGAGTGCACTAAACTGGATGAGGTGTGATGTTTGTCGTGTTTACTTGCTGTGCTTATAATGTTTGTATGTTGTAATATACACGGTATGTTGTAATTTTAGATGACTGTGTTTTCATAAGTTGGAGCCTTTATGTTAATGTTTTATTCAGGAATGTTTCAAGTTCTGGAAAATCCTAAATAGCTTATTGATGCTATAAAACGTTTATATGAATAAACTGAAATAGTTAACTTAGCTAACTAATTTGCAATTTTTATGGTACTGTCGATTATCAATTAACTTAAATATATATTACAAATTTTCATTTTTCGAACGAAACTTTTCAAAAAATGTCATTTCATACCCGACGACAAGTTGATCGAGTTCACTTCCAATCCAAACCTGGTGACAGACACAATGTTCCTCATCCTGCAATCCAACACATCATCATCATCTTCATCATCATCGTCGTCGTCATTCATTCTTCTTTCGCTACTTGTGTTGGCCTGTGAGAAACGTAAATGATTTTTTTTTTATTCCCAGTGTTTTTTTATGACGAAATATTTGGAATCTAAACGTAATTATTATTAATCCGATTGAAACTCCTAATGTCCAGAGTGTGTGATTGCATGTGTCTGCATAAAAATGTGTGTGTGTCCTTCCCAATTTTTAATTAGTTTTCAGCCGAAATGCAACCATGGGGGAACTTTGAGACTGAAGCTCACCCATGTTTGTCAATTTTGTTAGGGTTAAAGTTTTATTTACAAATTCCCTATATAGATAGTTGGGATTTCGGTATTAAAAATGCTACAATCTCTTAAAAAACAACAATTTATGACAAATGTGAATGAAATAATACAAGTTTCTGTATGGAAATCATAAAAAAATGTGGATTTTTTTAAAAAATTATAAAATTTTTTACTAAAAAAAACACTGCCCCCCTAAAAAACTTTTAGTTACGGCACTAATTTCCAAGGTGCACAGAATAATATTTATAATTGGTTTCCATCCACCTTAACAGGCTTTGACGAATCACCTTGGTCGATGATTGAACCAGGATCTGGTAAAAAAAACTGTCTTAATTTTCAATTTGACATTAAAATTCTTTTAACGAAATTTTTTTCGGGAAATATCTGTTGGTCATTTGTTCATAGGCAGAGTGGTCAGTGGTCAGAGCGCTAGGTTTGTGTTGTAGTGATCTTGTTCGACTGCAATGTGGTCTCTACTTATTAATCAATTTCTTGATGTAAAATGATACAATGATTCATTCATAAAGCGTGTGATTTCGAGCCAATTTTTGAATTCCTAAAAAATAATGTAATCTCTATATGTAAGATGGATGAATGTTTGACTAGACATAGCTGCCTACAAGAGCGTCTGTGTGGTACAACCCTTCATTCCCTTGTTGGAGAGGCCTTGGTCTACGTGTTTCATTGAGAAGGATAATCAGGTATGTAGGATGGAAAAATTTGTATACAATCTCAGGTAATTTAAATTATTCAATCAGTAATTAAGCTGAAGTGTTTCTTATTTTAATATATATACAATTTATTTTAAATTTAATAATTTTTAGATAAAAATTCCCATGAATGATGTGAAAATGAATTAATTTCAAAAGTTTGGTCTGACGAGTGCAAGCGAAGGATGTGCTGTTGGAGATGTCATCGAGCAGGAAGTTGAGGTCATCATGGATTGTGTGTCTTGGTTCGTTCTGTCTTCTTCTTTCGTTTCATAGTGTGAAGTGTGATAAAAGAAACAATATACAAATGAAGATTTTCAATGTTGCGTTATTTTTACAAACCTTAAAAAATTTATTAATTAAAAAAGTTTAACGAACATTCGAAAATTCATTTCTTCATTCTAGCTTTTGTGCCTACGGCTCTTTCATATGCAAGGTTCGAGAATACGAAATGATTGATCTGTTTTGAATTCAAATTAAATGTTTTAATAAAATTGGTTATGAAGATTGTTAAAATATTTTTGACAAGCTTGAACATCATGAGTACAGATTCCATGAATATTTGAATTAAATTTCGAATAGAACATAACTGGATCTTATTATGACATTGAAGAGCCATGCTTTGTGAAGTCATGTGACGATGGAGTTGTGATGAAAAAACCAATTAACGAACCATGCCAATGTTCTCCTGTTAGTTTTAGCTTGGAACCAATTAATGATAATAATGAAAATAATTTGATGAATGGATTAATAATAAATAATGCAACAATATTAACGCCACTAGATCAACATAGTAGTAATAATGATTTAAGCTAGAATTGATTGAAATATCATTCTTTAAGATTAATTTTAAATTTTTTGATTTGATTCAAATTTTGATGGAAATCATATAAATTTCAGGGTAACATATCCTTCCTATTGTCCAATTGCACGTGTGTGTGTTTGCCTGCTGTCACAACATTAGGTTATATTTTTGCTTGCACTGTTGGCAATAGTTGAAATATTTAATTACATTTAATACATGATTTACTCTTTTATGTCTAAATTTTTATCATTTTAAGAAACTTTGAATACTTTGATGTTTGTTTTTGCGGCTGATTTTAATAAGTGACAAATATTCTACGAAATCAACTGCATACATAGCAAAAATTTCAAATAATTCTAATTACTGTACTAAAATGTGAAATCGTATTTTCAGAGTAGACAAATTTTTAAAACTTAATTTTTCTCTTCAATTCCGAAAACGAATTAAATTAAAAATCACAAACTGAAGGCACAAAATCAGCAGTTGGAGATGAGGGGACTTCATCCGAGCCAACCTCCACGAAAGATTCCGACATAGACTCGTATCCAGCCGGCACATGTTCACCGGTCAGTGTCAATCTAACGCTGACCACTGAAGAATTAACGGCGCTGGCGTGTCCGAGAGATGGAAATGTAACACTTCCCGTGAGAGTGTGTCAGGGAGCGTGTGATAGTGCTTCTTTCTCTTTTCATCTACAGAAGGTTTGTCAACACGTCTTCGACGGTTTTATATTTGCAGTTTATTTATCATGAAATAAACTTTGACGCAATTCGAAGTATGTCAAGGGCCGGCTTTAGGCATAGGCAAACCAGGCAGTTGCCTAGGGCCTCCAATTTTCAGGGACCTCGCAATGCAGATTGAAACAACTTTTTTTAGAAACCCTACTCAGTTTTATTTTTAATTAATCGCAGTATTATACAGCAAGAATTTGTCATAAAAAAAAACGTACTCAGGTTGAAATATTTTTAAATGTATAAAGTTTTCTTGTGCACATTTTTAAAAAATGCCACTTGAGGCCACCAAATTTTCTTTGCCTAGGGCCTCCAGCTTCCTAATAACATACTATGTTATTTATATTATACACCAAGTAACGGCTTAGAAATCGGTTCAAAACGCCAATATAATATGAAATGTCATTAGCACCACGCTTCAAATTTGGTGTACTTTTATTAATAATTTTGTTAGAATGAAGTCATGCTCGTTTTGAAATAATCTTATATTGCCGGTTATTCAAATTGATTTAAGAAACTCGGAACTAAATTTATAATTTTTATTATCGGATATAACACAAACTTTTAAAATTGCAATTGTTTGTTTAAATGTTGTAATTATTTTTCAAACACACGACGACAAAGACTGAAGAGTCAAAAAGAATTTTCATAGCTCATGAATCCAACAACTTTTGCTATTGCTGTCATGGATCTGATAACGTGGAGGAAGTCATCCACGAAGTTGAGTGTGGAGGCAAAGAAGTTGAAATAGCCATCACCCAATATTCATCCTGCACCTGTCAGGTCATAGAATGTGATCAGAAATGACAAAAAGCCAGATATTTCACAAAGTTCTTCACTCTGATACAAAAATCTGTTTACTAACACAATTAAATTGAAATAAATTCAATGATCACATCAGTATAAATATTTTAAAATGTTTTTTCGAACTGTAAAAATGGCTGTCAATATATATATACATAATTCAGGATACAAGCATATTTGAAGTTTTCAATTTATACAAAAGTAAAAAATTGTAATAAACTGTTGTAAAAAATAATGAGCGATTAATTAAATGATTCCAAATTGCTGGCTTCCAAGGGAAAGTGTATTTTGTCCATGGTTTCATCAATCTTATCTTGAAGAGCCTTTACAAATCTGGAGTCGATGAAGAGATGCGAGTCGTCCAAATCACTGAGAACAAATGTTTCACCCAGAGCCTTTGTTTCATTCAACTTCAGCAATAACTGTTTCATGGGTGGGTCACTATTAGAAAAAAAATCAATTAAATTTATTAAATAAGATTGAATTATTATTTAAATTCCAAAATGAAAAAAAAGGACCAGCACTGAATTTTAATCAAATATCTAAGCCTGCTTTTTAAAATAAATTGAATAAAACTTAATAATAAAGTTCACTCACAGCTATTATAAACATAAAATAAAAAATAAAGTATCTGAAAATAATTATTGACAAGATTGGTGCTAATGGTGGGATAGAGATGTGGAATCCGCGGTCACACACGGACCTTTAGAGAAGGTGACGATGGAGGAAGTAGAGAAAGCAGTTAGAGAAATGAAACTAGGTAATGTGACAGGGGTTTCGGAAGTGGCGACAGAACATATAAAAGCGAGTGGAGTGATAGGAATTGAAGTTATGATGAGAATTGCTAACAGTATGTTTGATGATGAAGGTATACCTGAGGATTGGCGACACAGTGTTTTGGTGCCGTTGTATAAGGGCAAAGGAGATGTGAGAGATTGTGGGTCATATAGGGGTGTGAAATTACTAGAGCACGGAATGAAGGTAGTGGAGAGGGTGCTTGAGAGGAGGTTGAGAAGTATGGTGACAGTTAATGAAATGCAGTGTGGGTTTATGCCTGGTAGGGGAACGGTGGATGCGTTGTTCATGGTGAGAATGTTGCACGAGAATTATAGAAAGAAGAAACGAAGATTGTACATGTGTTTTGTGGATCTAGAAAAGGCTTTTGATCGAGTACCGAGGAAGGTCATTGAATGGGCGTTGAGGAAGAAAGGAGTGAATGAGAGACTTGTTAAAGCTGTGATGCAACTGTATGAAGGGGCAAAGACAAAGGTGAGGGTTGGAAGGGGGATGTCGGACGCTTTCGCTTTTAGTGTTAAGGTAGGAGTGCATCAAGGATCAGTGTTATCACCGTTTCTGTTTGCAATTGTGATGGATGTTGTGTGTGGAAACATAATGGAAGGGTTGTTATTTGAGATTTTGTATGCAGATGATTTAGTCTTGATGGCTGATAGCATGGAAGAATTGCAGTTAAAATTTGACAGATGGAAAAGTGTTATTGAAAAGAAAGGGTTAAAAGTTAATATTGGTAAGATGAAGGTAATGGTGAGTGGGGAAGGTGGGGAGCGAGTGATAAGTAAAATAGACCCCTGTGGGGTATGTGACAGGAGAGTGAAGGCTAACTCGGTATTGTTTATAGGATGTCAGAAATGGGTGCATAAGAGATGTAGTGGTGTGAAGGGGGCATTGAAAAAGGTGGAAGGCACGTTCAAATGTAAGAAATGTGTTCATGGTGTGATTAATAGGACGGACGCAAGGACGGGTTTGAGTGGTGGTATTGAAAGAGTGGAAAGCTTTGTTTACTTAGGGGATAAGCTGAATGCGAATGGAGGATGTTTGAGCGCAGTTACGGCTAGAGTTCGTGTAGGATGGATGAAATTTAGGGAACTGGGTGGGGTATTGTGTGGAAAGAAATGGTCAGTGAAGATGAAAGGGAGGGTATATAAAGCATATGTGAAAGCAGCGATGGTATATGGTGGTGAAACTTGGGTGTTGAGGAGAGAGGAGGAAAGTGTAATGCAGAGGGCTGAAAGAGCTATGGTGAGGATGATGTGTGGGGTTAAAGTGAAGGATAGGAGGAGTAGTACAGAGCTGATGTCAATGATGGGACTGAATGAGGACATTGTGACATTGATAAGGAGATCGAGATTGCGGTGGTATGGACATGTGTTGAGAAGGGATGAAAGGGTCGGGATTAAGTGAGCGTTGGAGTTCGAGGTTGAAGGAGTGGTAGGAAGGGGTCGTCTGCGATTGGGATGGAGAGAGCAGGTGGAGAAGGACAGGGTGAAAGCGGGGTTGCGTGATACTGAGGTGAGTGACAGATGTGGATGGCGTCGAGGGGTATTTCGGTTTCATCATAGGTAGCCAAACGGCAACCCCCGATCTCGGGGAAAATGCCGTCTAAACGTGTGTTGTTGTTGTTTAAGATTGGTGCTAATAAAATCAGAATTAATGTAGTACAAATAATTATAATATATTAAATAAATATAAAAATAAAAATAGACTACTGGCAAGCTGGCAATTGCTGGTTCGTTAAAGTTAACGTTACAAGACGTTAGATATTTGTTAAACAATTTGTAAATATTTAATTAATTTTTAATTTTATTTTTTAATTTAAATTATTAAAAATTAAATTAATTAAAATATGAAAACCAGCCAACCATTCGACGAGAACTCCCTTCAGAACGTACACCATCTTAGAAGCAAGAGAACAGAAAACTAGTAAGAGATGTTAGTCAAATAATTAAGAACACGGAAAACAGTTCAACTTAATTTATTTCATACAGACCTGGTTACCGTCCGTTCGTGCCTTGTTTACAATTTGTAAAATCAAAACCATAGATTCAAAAATATAGTTTTTGACATGGACATAATATATCCATGGTTTTACATATATAATGAAAACGCTTCACTGTTTTGGGTGTTTTTTTAATTTTATCAAATACTGAATTAAATATGAATAGTTATAAGAATTTTTTAAAAATTACTTTCTGATTAATTTTTGAGAAAAAATAAGGCAAAACAATCAGCTCACTTTGGAAATTCAAGAATTGCGTTGATTGCAAACAATTTTATTAAGAAAAACGCAGTTGAAACCAAGGGGAGGCCTATTTACCAGCATACAACACCTTCTTATGGGTTGAAGTAGGGATATGCAAAGAACCTCAATTTTTTCAACTTTTAATTATTTTCAGTAATGTCTCCCCTTGCTCCAAACCACATAACTAGAATAATAGGACTAATCGATCAATTCGATCTATCAGTCGGGCTATTTGTCGTGCTTGGATTGTTGGCTTACGAAATTGCATGGATTTTAACGAGCAAGCTAAATGAAATATTTACTTGATTTAATACGCTAAAAACATTGTAGTCATTCTATTTAATTTTAATAATGATTAATAGAATTATGTATTATTAAATTATTTTTGTTAATTTGAATATAAAAATTGCTTTTGGTCCGGTGAAATCTGGTGGCTTACTGAAGCCGAAGGTTGGCTTAGTAGGATTGAACTATAGTCACCCTTTTTTATATATATTTATAATAAAAATTCATTATAAAAGCAACAGTAATCAGTGCTATATATGTAAGCACGCAGTTCAAATTTTTCGGGAAGAATTCAAAATAGTTTAAGACCACAACTTGCTTAACATCCGATTCCAAGCCGAGCCAAGCCGAGCCAATATGTGTAGATTTATAAGCGCTTTTATATTAAAATTTTGCTCGCTTTTTAAACGAATATCCCAATATAACAAATTCTCCATCCTATTTTAACTTTCTTTGATGCTTTTTAATCAGTCAGGTCACAAAAATCTTTATCGATATCGCAATGAGATCAATTTGAAATTTTTTTTAATTATTGATAAAATTTTTAAATTGTTGATAAAAATAACTAGTACTAGTATATATAGTGTTGTAAAACGTTTAAAATTTTCTGAGAGAATTCAAAATAATTTGAGACTACACCATAACACAATTGTACAATTTGAATGTGTAAATACAACATTATAAATGCATTATAACTACGTGTATATATCTATTTCTTTATTTAGTTCTGCCTGTGTATGATACTTTGTCAAATTTATTTGATAGGAATCGAATATATTTTTTATACCGGCTGATTAACTACCATGCAGTAAAATAACTACTGTTGACACCATTTCCTCCAACGATTTCGCAAACGAATTGCCCATACCATATAAATAGAATAAACTCTTTCAATCAATGTTTAAATTTTTATATTGTCATTTATTCTTTCGTTTTTGTTTCTGTACTAATTTTCGTGTCAGATACAATAATTTAGTTTTTAAGTAAATTTTCATTTTCGTAGTTTTACACAAACATGCCCACCTGTCGCATTAAAAATTGCATTAAAAATAAATAGAAATAAGAAAATTTCTGATGCATCTTTTCACAGGTTTATTTTCAAATTAACTTCACACTAAAATAAATGTAACAATATCCCTATACTCATTGAATAGAACTATTTTGTTTTACAATTACATATATTTTATTTTATAGACTATTATAATTTATAATGCTATCATGGATTACCATTTTATTATTAATAAAAGCAATACTTAAGAAATGCACAAGTTTCTGTAACAGTTTATAAAATTTCAGATTTCCTCAAAATGTAAAAATGCAAAACAATTGGATTAAGTGCATCAGACAGGAAATAAATGATTTCAAATGGCTTCCATCAAAAAATGCAAGAATATGCAGTGACCATTTCTGTAATAAAGATTATAAGGGTTATGATGGAGAAAGAAAGGTAATGCTGAAGAAAAGCATTCCCATGTTTTCAAGTTAGTTATATTTATGTCATCAGTTACACAAGGAAGCAATTCACATCCTCATTGTACATTGCAACATTCTTATATATATACAAAAAATATAAAATGCATTCAACAATACTCCATGTATTTTATTAAAACTTAGAAAGGGCATAATGACATTGTGAATAATAAACCCTGCTTAGGACTGGGATCATCATCATCATCATACCAATCACCATTACAAGTAGAGTCAATTTTATATTAATGCTTAACAAGTTAACTAAATTGGCATAATCAAGTTTTTATATGAAATACACATCAAGTATTTAATGTAACAAATAAATTAACAGAAAAATTTCTGGAAAAGTTTAAAAAAATTAGAACATATGACTCTGATCAAAAATCATTCGCGTTGACACTGCATTTGTATGGGCATAAGGCATATGATTATCTTTGGACAAATGGCTTACATCTTCCTCACACTAGGACATTAAGAAAGTAATCTTGTCATACCTGTTCAATAATTTTAATAAGATTGTTTTAAATAACTATTCTCAATGTCATTTTATTAACACTACATTAAAAGGTGGCTACAAAACATTGATGGTATGCCTGGGGTGATTTCTACAAACCTTATTGACTAATAGTGATGGGGATCCTCTGGAACTGTAGGATCATGACATTCAATCTAGTCATGGATTGAGAAATCAATTCTTGATATATTTGATAACAAACATTTATTATAATATAAGAATGAAAAAAAGATGTAGGTGTAAGGCAAAATCTTACTGGAAGCAAGTTTAGCAAATTAATATTCTATTTTAGCAATTTATGATTTATTTTTTTATTTATGACTTTATCCATTTTCAATGATACCGATATTTTTAATTATTATTATCCAAGTTATACTCATGCCTATATAAATTAATTTGATTGTGCTATTTCTATGCTTAATTATTTTATTTACTTGCCATAGGTATGCACAGCATTTAATAAATTAATAATAATTAATAACACAAAATTCTAAGTGCATAAAATATAATAAATTAAAAGTACAATTTTTTACAAACCTCATTGGTTATGGTGATGGGGATTCTTTAAAACTGAATGATCATGATCTAACAAGTCATGGATTGATGAATCACTGGAATCACACATTATCTTTAATAAATTTAATAACAACATGTACTACAATTTAAGAATTTTTATTCCCAGACCTAAGCATTGTAAATAAAAATTTTAAAACCAATCAAGCAATAGAATTTAGGATCTTAGGAACAAGTGCTGTTAGTCGTTAGTGTAGTAGTAGTATGTAGTAGTATAGTCATAACGGATATCAAGCTGTTGAAGGATCGTTACTCTACTTGAATGACACCATTTAGCCGTTTTTCAAATAAATAATGTATAACTTTGTTAATGTAGAAAAATTTTCTGTTTAATTTTTTAAAGTAACAGTTATTAATAATTAATTTTGATAGTTAGCTGTCATTCGGTAATTTCAAGAAGCGCTGTCATGAAGGCTTTGAGACTGAAAGTTTGCAACAGCGGAAAATTAAGTTTGGGTTCACGCCAATTTGAACAAAATCTGAAAACTCTTCCAGCAAAATCTACAACAAAAAATTTTTTTCAATGGCATAATTGACTGAAAATTTTTTGTCTGAAAATAATCGTTAAAGTGAGTACTATCACTTATTTACAAGTTCTTTACTCTGTTAAATAACTCGCTCCTGCTAAAAATAATTTCCTGCCACACAATAAACTTTTAGATAGAATATATTTTGTTAGAACTGAAACTTTGTTATGGCCCAGCTTGGATTATACCTCTGTTCATACATATTACAAACAACATTTGATTTTTTAGCTTATAGTTATAATATTTATAATTTATATACTTACAGTTTATTTTTTTTAAGCACCTTCAGTAGTGATGAATTTATCGGCAGTTCTCAGAAAAATAGCTTTGCGGTTATGGTGAAATCATAAACGTTTTCTCTAAAAAATTTTAAATTCTGAATTTTTGAAAACTTTCATTTAATTTACTTTTTTTGATTTTTTTTTCACAAACAGTGAATTTAATGATTCAGCTAACGTTATTATTTTCAACCCATTTTATATACTACGTACATTTCACGGTAAAGGTTGAGTTGGCATGACATTTCCAAGTTATTCATAGATGACATTTTTAACTAAATAGCTACAATTACAAATATAATTAAGAGCATTTAATAATTAAAGTATGCAACCAAAAATGTTTTTATAACTATGCCATATTAAAAGAAATAAAATTCACAAAAGCTATTACCAGAAACAAAAAACAACATTTGGTTGAATTAAAATATTCGTTTTGGTTTTTCAACCAGAACTTTTGTCAAACCAGCGTCACAGTATTTCTCGTAAAGTATATGGCAAAGCTACAAATAAAAACATCCATCTCAATGATTGAGGAAATGTCAAAATTTGTATCTGACCTAAACAAACATTCGCTTATTTCATCATATATGATAAAATACGAACAAAAAAAATCTTTAAAAAAATTTCCTCGTCAATAAGTTTATGTTTAAGAAACTTTCTAAATAAATGCGGTATACATATAAAATGTATATTGCATTGAAAAATAATAATTAAATGTAATCCTATTCACCATGCCATACGCAAACAACGCGAACACTTTAGCGAAAGGTTTAAGCAAAATCATCAACGAAGACAGCAGTAACAACAACAACAATAATCACGGCTTCAGAACAAATTGTGTAAACACGCGCGAACCAACGCATCACTCTCTTTGCATGTAAAAGGCGGGGACTTATTTACATTGAAACCCACACACTGCATCAACAGTTCTAGCTACCTTTCAACTGTTACTGATAGTTTTTTGATGTCAAAACAAATTTTATCACTAATGTCATTTTTAGCAATAGCAGGTTGGATGAGACAACAAAATCCATCCAATAGTTTAACAGAGTCATCACAAACGCACTTCCGGTTTGTAAATTCATTAAAATTTGCGTGAAATATTCCGGTAAATTGGCATTATAATTACTCTTACATGGACAACATTTAACACCAAAGAGAGCAGATTTTAAACCTATGCCTCTTGTCGTTTTAACATTGTCGTCAGCCTTGGTCTGCCAAAACGAGAATAAGGTTAATAATGACCGAAACTAGGTATCTTCACTCAAAGTTTAAGCAAAGCCGTGTGAAACTTTCAGCAAACCTCTAATGTTTTGAAGTTCTAGTCAGACTACAGAAACTGATGAATTAAAAAAAATAAAATATTGAAAACAAAGCAACGAATACGATTATTATTAATCCGGAAAAATTTTTTTAAACCTTTCTTGAACATCCGTCGATCCATGCTGCTGAATCTTTTCAGGTCTCTTAAGTATTCATTCTTTTAGTATAGCAGTAATAGTCATTATAGTAACAGTCATCATTAACGTACATCTTTATTTTATTTTATTTAGAAGTATATTAAGTGAGTGTGTGTATTTCATTTAGAAGTATATAAGTGAGTGTGTGTGTGTTTATTTCTGTTTTTGAAAAGTCCTCATATATAATGATATTATAATAACATTTTATTTAATTTAGATATGGGCATATGTTTTTCGCGCCCATCATTTCTTTATGTTTATGTTTTATAGAAATAATGCCGCTTATTTCCAACAGTGCTAAGACCACTGTTGGAAAAATTAGTAGTAGCTGTAGCAGTAGTAGTGGTAGTAATAATAATAATAATAATAATAGTAGTAGTAGTAGTAGTAGTAGTAGTAGTAGTAGTAGTAGTAGTAGTAGTAGTAGTGATGATGTAAGTTATTAAATCTGAGTTAAATTATTATTATTATTAAAATAATTATCATCGGAAAAAAAGCAGATCTATAGTAACGCTGTACAAATATTGCGTGGTGTGTTGTGTGTTGTTTGCAGTGTGGCTCACTAGAAAAACTGATTTACCCCAACTAAAAAATTGATAGTTTGATGTTGACATGCTATATAACTGAACCAAATAAAATTGAAATTATTACATTTGATGAAACAATAAATAAAATAAAATTTTCAATTAAACTCTTCAAATGTAATTTTGTAACAAAAATTAAACCGTCAAGCAGAGTTATAAAATTAATATGAAATGAGCTTTTTTTCCAAATTATTAATCACATTATTAGAATGTTCAGTTTTGAGTATTCTTTCTTATGCTGCTGCTGAATCAGGTCGAAATGTGCTTGAGCCGATGTTCTCCAAAGTCGAGACTCCGTTGAAACGGTCCAACCAAGTCAAAGCCGTAATTGACTTCTTCGTGGTCACCGATCATACGATATACAGAAAGTGAGGTTTTTGAAGATTCAGTTTATGTAAATCATCTAAATGTCTGACCTAGTGTAAATTTAAAGGCATTGTTTTTCGTTTGAATTTATTAAAAATTATTCATGACCCTCTAACAAGCAGGCGACATGTAATTTTGTATTGCGCTGCAAAATTCGTTCTTGTATGTTTGTTAGATTTTGATTGTTATAAAAATATTGATATAAATATTAGATTTTTATTAAAAAAAATTTTACTAATCATGAAACAGATTAAAATAAGTAAATTTCTTTTCAATAATATTCAAAAACTTCAGCTGGATGAACTTTCATAGGAACGACGAGGCCAAAGCTATTGAAAGCATCAAGCACTTCTACGCACACGTAGTCAATGAAGTTCGTCAAGTTTTTTTTAAATAATTTCAACTGAAGACAAATTTTATAAGTTAAACTTACAAAAAATGTAGTGTATTTAAGATAGGACAACCTCCAACTAATTAGAACAAGCTTATTTGAAGATTAAATCACAAAATAACCCTTATTGAACTTAATACAACGAATTTAAATGGGGGAATGTGAAAATTTAGCAAACTAATTAACTAATAATTAGTGAATAAATTAATTAGTCAATAACAAGTAAAAAATTTATTTATTTACAGATGAACAATCGCTACATGAAAGCTCATATTCCTGGATTTTCCGTTCGAGTTGTCTTAACTGGCATGTACATATCAAAGATTGTTTTTTTTAATCTTTAAAAAAAAACTTGAATCTGTCAGACGTAGAATCCGCTAAACATGCAAGACAGTATTACAAAATGAATGCAATGTATACAGGACAAAAAAAATTTACGTAGAGGAAATTATATATTGATACTCGCTCTCACCTCATCACCGACCTAATCATCCTAATCAATTTCATGACCACCACCGTTATTTTTACAGTATTTTTTTTTTGGATTAAAATCTGATCTTTGCATCGTCATAACATCTCTAGGAGAAGAGCGATTTGGAGTTTATTGAATCTCCGAATTTCAAGATCAACTAAAACACTGTTGATGGCTTCGCAGTTTACTATGATATGGTGAGGTGGTTCGACAACGACAACATGACTCGGGCCAGGAACTTTCCGAAGTTTGACGCCGCTGGTGTTTTTACTAGGTAAATATATTTTGTCGTTGTTGTCAATGATGGTGACGATAACGTTATGATAATGATGATGTGAACGTAGTTTTGATAATCATGAAGACTGTGATGATGATGATAATGATGGTGATGATGATAGTAATGATGATGATGATTATGATGATATTACAATGATGATGATGATGATAATAATGATGATGATGATGATATTACGCTGATGATGATGATGGCAATTCTGATGGTTAAATTCAAGCTGGAAACCATAAAACCACCAGCCACGAGTTAATGAATAACAGCCTAGTCGTCAATTTATATTAGCGTACCGATTAGCAAACTTGGCTAAAGACCAAATAGCAAAAACCCGCAATTTTGGAAAAAAAATTTAAAACGAAAAACAAGCCATTGAAAAATAGCCAATTCCTGGCCATCTAATAATTTTTTTTTCAAAATAACAGTGAATATCTTTTTAAAATTCAGATGTTTCTACAGATAGGCTGATCATAATAATTTCGCACCTTCACCAACATCATCATTGTCGTTAGGGCATCTACATCACATTACCTCCACCCTCAAATCATAAACTACTTTTCCCACCCCGTATTATTTTAGATACAACCTCAACAATGTACTCGGGTTGGCATTTAGGTCCTCTGTATGTAGTAAGAATGCAGCATTTATAGCTCAGGAACATGGCGCTTTCCGAACAGCCGATCTGGCTGCCCATGAATTAGGACACGTGTGAGGGGATGTTTGCATGTTGATGCTTGATCGCCATTGTCTGTACGTTTGTATGTGTGGCCGTATTTGTTTGTCGTAGAAGTTTGTTTAAGTTTGTCTTTTGCAAGAAAAACTTGAAATGTAACTTTTATTTAGTATATCAGCCGGTGGATGTGGCAAGTTAAGCGAATTAACTCGCGCTTAATTTGTAAACTTGGTTCTGATACATTTTTATTATTTTCTAATTGTTTTTGTTCATCTGATAAAAGTGAAAAAACTCTTGAATGATTTTTTTTTATGCAGGTTAGGTGCTGTGAACGATGGTGAAATAAATACATGTCCTAACAACGGGTTCATCATGGGCTCGTTGAGGAATATGATGGATGAGAAGGTTTTGGAATCGTATTCTTTTCTAATTTTCAATGCGATTCAGTATATTTCTTTATGAAATTATGATTTTCAAACATTTGTAATCTATGAAGTTGGGAATAGTATCTATTTAAAATAAAACTTACTGTTTCTAAATTTCAAAAATTGCAATTTTGAGTTTATTTGTAAAATGCCATTCATTTTATATAAAAAAACTGAAAAGCAAAAGATAAATTATAATCTAAATAATTTCCATTGCAACAAGCAGATAGCCGAAAGGTTTCGTTCATTTTCACCGTGCTCCCAGTCTGAAATTAGTTATCATCTCGGCATAGTGAACAGGTCTATTTATATTTTACTTAACATGTTCACACTTCATTCAGAGTGGATGTCAGTTCGGAGGTTTCAAACCATAAGAAATATTTAAATCGGAAAGATGATTTACGTTTGCTGAACATTGGATGTAAAAAAGAGTGAAATATTTGTTAATTAGCCAGGAGCGTGCGGTTTGCTAATTATTTGTAAACAATAAATTTTCAAAAACTGCTTTTCAACCCCATAGAACACCTTTTTTAGATTTTTTCAAGTAAAACCTTTGTTTGAACATGAGAAAATAAATGAAAAACGAAAATGTTCTCAGCACCATTTTTTAGCTGCGCTGTTGTACTAAGCATTCATACAAATAAAATCAACTAAATTATTTTGTCTATTTTTTACCTGTAAGTTATCCCAACAACTGCTTGCTGACAACTTACGACACCATCTGGCAGAAGGAGATGACGGAACGGCTGAAAGAACTCATAGGCTCGTTTCGTTAACAACATTTTAATTGTGATGGAAAAGTTTGGGCGCTTATAAAAGTTATAACATAAAAACTGCTCAAAAAATTTAAAACTTGGGGAAAATGAGCAAATAAAATAATGGCTTGGCACGAAATTTGTAAAAAAATAATTTACAATAATTTCAGGACAAAAACACAAGCCAGAGGAGCAATGCAAACATCTGTTCGGCGTCGATTCAACCATATGCCGGGTATTAATATATCGTACGATTCACTCTATCAACAAACTCATTACAAACCTTTTTCTCAAAATTTAATTTTTTCAATATTTATAAATAAACAAATAACTTATAAATTTAGGGTAGCGAAGAGAAACTTTGTGAAAGAATGCCCTGTTATCTTACCAAGTTGAAGGCATGTGTTTTCACAGATGTGCTGCAGAGAGCAGCTGATGGCACGCCATGTTCCAGCGGCAAGTCGTGTCGCGAGGGAAAGTGTGTCAGTGATTCTAAGGTGCCTAAAAGTGAAGGTTGGAAATATAATTTTTCGTTCGTTTGAGGTTTTTCAATGTATGGATGTATTCCTGTTTACTTTTTCCACTCTTGTCTTTTTCCATTTTGAAATTTTAATCGTTGACTTTTATTCTACTTTTATTTTTCTCAAGATGTTTTATAGAAAATTTTATAATTTCCCTTTCATCACTTAATAACATTTATTTTAAATTATATACACGTATTTATTACAAAATCCTTGGACCAATTTTTCAAAGGTACGTGCATGTACGGAGAGTGGAAAGGTGATTTCAGTGAACTAGGAGACCCTGACGGTCCCAAATCTTGTCAAGATGTGATGGATCGCTTCCCGTGGAAATGTTATGAGGAACCTTACAAAAGCGACTGCTGCAAAACATGTCCGATGATCAAACAGAAAATCGGGACTGAAAGTTGGTTGTAATTGTAATTGAATAAAAATTTAAAATTTTTTTATGAAGTTGTATTTTTAAACCGCTAATGCAAACTGATAGATAATATTTTAAAGAAGTTGACAACTTTCTTTGTCTCAACAAATATTTATTCAACTATTTCTCACGTGAAAGCAGCATTCTACGTTGACATTTTCATCTTTTGACTCGTTCCATCTTTTTGTTTCTAGATGGAAAGATGGGCCCCTTTAATTTTTTTTCTAAAATTTTCCATTCTGTTTTGATCTTTATAAATGCAACCCTCACGTATCATCTCAGCCAGCTGCTGTGGACCATTTGCAGTGACCCTGACAAATCATTCTCGTCATCAAAATTCGCCTCTTTGAATCCCAACCTGGTCATTACAATAGCAGTGCCAGACAACAAAACTCTTACACCAACGTGTCCCCAGATCCTTTAAATCTTAAAGTTTAAATTTTAAAAAATAATTGATCAAACTATCTATTTTCTCAGCTAACATTTTGTTCATAATATCATAAAATGTTGATTAATTACATTTACAAATAATTATTCAACAACAACAATAATAACAACAACAACAATCATAATAATAATTATTATTATTACAGTTATAATTATTGTAAATATTATTATTATTTATAATCTCATACAGAATGCCCGTACGGCGATAAGTTCTCGAAGGAAAGCTGCCCCAGGTACACTTGTAGCGATCCTAAGTGGCGGGATAACTGCTGTCAAACTTGCTCAAACTTTGGTTATTTCAAAATCTGCTCAAACTGGTTATTTCAAAATCTGTGACTACTTCTGTTACTGCTACTTCTACTTCCATTATTAATACTACTACTGCTACTAATAATACTACGACATTCCTTACTATTACTACTGCTACTACTACTACTACTGCTACTACTACTTCTACTACTACAAGCTACTATTGCTGCTACTGCCAAAACTACTAGCTACTACTTGTGCTTTTACAACCACTATTACTGCTTCTGCTACTTTTACTACCACTAATACTACTACTAAAAATAATAATAATAATAATTCTACTACTAATTCTACTACTATTACTACTACTACTAATACATTATATATGTATAATGTATTTTTTTCAAATACAATAAAAGTATTTTTTTCAAACACAATGCAAATTTTGTTATAAATGTGGAAGAAGGGGAAAGAAAATGTCGTAAATAATTTTCAAAACCTGCATCACTCCAAAAATTTTATAACTACACCATCTGAAATATCCATTCCTTATATTACTTACTCGTCAGCTCTTAAAATTCATTAACTTTGTATAGAATTGAAACGTTTAATTTTGCATGGAATTTTAATTATTCTCTAACTCCAGTCACCTCCAAGGACTGTCCCAGCGGTGATCAGCCGGCATGTGCGAGTCTGAAGAAGTACCAATGCTATGACGAGGAGCAACGCTGTTGTATAACTTGCCCGAAATTAAAAAATTCATCAAAAGTCGGTCAGTAATTAAGTAGTAAATTTGAATAAAGAAAAAAATTTTGATCTTCCAGATAAATACAAAATTCAATTGCGAATTTTTTCACTATTTTAAAATTAAATTTGTTTTATTTCTAAGGTTGCGAATATGGCGATAAAGCTAGATGGTGTGCGGATCGCGTTGGTGCCAAGTTAGAACACTGTCCACACTTTTACCAGAAATGCTGTGAAAGTTGTCAGGATTACATCAGGAAAAATAAACTTAAAATCTAATTTAAGTATTTAAAAAAATTTAAATTAATTATTGACAAATAAAAAAAATGGGTCTGGGTATTCGATCTGAAAATGTTATCACTCAAATATCAATCAACCAACTTTTTAAAAATTCACATTGAGTGATCATAAGAATAACGCTTTTATAACTATGCTATATTAGAAAAAATACAATTGGTGATCGCAAAAGCTATTACCAGAAACAAAAAACAACATTTGGTTGAATTAAAATCTTCGTTTTGGTTTTTCAAACAGAACTTTTGTCAAACCAGCGTCACAGTGTTTCTCGTAAAGTATATGGCAAAACTACAAATAAAAACATACATCACAATGATTGAGGAAATGTCAAAATTTGTATCTGACCTCGACAAACATTTGCTTATTTCATCATATATGATAAAATACAAACAAAAAAATCTTTAAAAACATTTCCTCCTCGTCAATAAGTTTATATTTAAGAAACTTTCTAAATAAATGCGGTATACATATAAAATGGTATATTGCATTGAAAAATAGTAAGTAAATGTAATGTTTAGCTTCAACGGCCTAGCTCTATATGAAAATATCACAAATTGGGTTTTTGTCTACAGATCAATTTCGCATAGGACGCACCTCTTAGAACTGCAGCCACAATCGTCCCAACCATCAACATGAACCATGATAACCTGCATGCAACTTGTCGACCCCAGGGCACCGTCTGGTTGTTTAGTATTCCACGACGAGTAATTAAATTTTGTGAGAACTCCTGTTTTTTATGAGAAAAAATCTCGTTCTATGTTTTGAAATGTTGAAGCGGAAAATATAATAAAAACTACCATGCCATTTATTGTTTGACAATTTCGGCCATGCAAATGACACAAATATTTAAACAGCGTTTGAACAAAGTCACTGCGCAATGAAAACGTAACGCACAACGTCGCTATCCTCAAAAATGTTTTTTTTTATTTGCAATAAACTTTGAACTTTTCAAAAACTCACCTGGAAACTTTTCCCAATAAAATGGTGCGGCTTTCGAAGATTTGTTGTACTGTATGCCCGATGACCAGATCATAAGCCCACTGAAGTTAGAAAATTGGCAGGATGTTAGGCCTGGGGAAGAATTTTTACAAACATATAACAGTACTGTTAATTAAATTACTAGATTCGTAATTGAGTACTTGAATGAAATATAAAATTTTTTAAATATTAGCCTTAATGAATGTAAGAAACAAAAGCACAAAAGAGAATGGAGCAAGGCCATATTGGTAGACTGTAAATTAGCAACTGATTTCAAATTATTAACTTACCAACCTTCAGTAACAGAGAGAGCGTAAAGCTTGGAAGAAACATTTTCCATAGAATCCTCAACAGCCAACGAGTGCGAATGCAAATTGTTGCAAGCACTTCTAGCGTTCATCCACGACTGTAACTTTGTGATCATCAGGTAGCATTTCTGGTTCTCAACCACGAAATCAAATGGCTTCGGACAATCTATGTTGCAATTTTTTAATTAAAATTTTTATTGAAGCATCTGAAAGATTAAATTTATCTGATTGGAATTTTAAAAATGATAGGCAACGAAAAACAAAAAAAAAGTAAAAATGTTGATGGAGTTAAAGTTGTATTTGTTGCTGAAATTTGATTTTTTTTTATTAAATTTGTTTTGAATATACCAATATGAGTCTGTTTAATTTATTTTATAACTTTTCTTTACTATTTTTACAGAATTTGTTTTTAATTTTAAAACATTCACTTTTTTGGTAAAAAAAGTTTTAAAATTATTTTGAATAATGTTTAAACAAACTTAACAAGCTAAATAAAAGTGTAAAAAATGGAAAAAACCGTGCGTCACATAAGCCACACATCCTCCACTCAAATTGGTCGTCACATTGAACCAGATGTCTTTCAGTTTTGGAACACAGGAGCAAGATTTCTCCGATGTCTTGTAGTTGACACCCAGCAAGTTTTGGTTGTTAGCAATCTGATAAAACATGTCAAAAGAAGTCGTTGATTTGTCTAAATTTTCCAGTTAATGTTTTATTCGTCTAATTTTAATTGTGCACATGCGAGTATGTTCTTTGCCCATAACACATAGCCTCGTGTTTAGATGTTTAAATTTTTGAATATGATTTTAATAAAAGAATACGGTCTACTTTATCAAATGCAATAAAATAATACGGTGAAACTGACATACCAAACATTTGCTGATGCACCCTGACAATGAAGGAGCCACAATTTTTGCCACCATCGCCATCCTCTCGTCAAAACACACTGCACTCTTCTTTCCACTAACAGGTAGGTAGCTGTATGCTCTGCTGAATAATCTTCCATCACTCTGACAACAGAGTAACTCAAATTGGGCAAACATTAAAATAATCCAAATCATAATCAGATCTCAGATGTACTTTGCTCACTTTGAATTCTGAGCAAAACCTGTCAAAAGATGGCTGGTTGGTAGGTATGTTGTAGCCAACAGGCATCGAATAAAATATTTCACCGTAAAAAAGCGTTTCAGTTATTTCATCGCCAACAATATTGTTGCCACAATAGTCATTTTCATATTTTTTCCAAACGCAGATATGAATGGTCTGTTCTTTACAATAATTAATGAAGGAAAATAACGCAATAATGCAAAAATCGACATCGTGAACAGAACATAATACAGACGCACACACGCACACATACACAGAAACAAGCATACACACAAACACACACACATTGGGTTCACGTGCATTTACTTGCTCTCATAAACACGTTTGTTTTTATATCGTTTGTAATGCAGTTGAAAAATTTTTCGACAGGTGATATATAACATTTTAGTAGCATTTCAGCAGATATATTTGTAAACCAACACAAAAAGATTGCAAAAAATTGTTTTTACCATTTTAATATTTCATGCCTTTCTAAATGAAAACTGTACAGTTTTTTGCCATGTATCGATAGAAACAATGTGTTGATTAGCGCTTTCAGGAATATGTACGTTATTCACATAGAATGTTCACGGTGGATTGTTTATTAACTTCCTAAAATTGCAGCAACATTTTTTGCGGTTGTGTGTGTTTGTGCACTCAGAACGACGCGTGGAATGTTGGGAACGGTGGAATGGAAACGTAGTTGGTCACATTCTAGTTTTGCTGTAGTTCCTGAAATTCATTTTGATTATACAATATATTGCTACCGGAAAATTCCTTCGAAATAAATAAAAAACTAGTTAAAATAAAACAACGCAGAGTCAGAAAAGATTTGGACGCGAAGCATAGATCATTGACGAATTAGTTTTGTTCAATGTTTCAACTTTGTTTATGCATATTGTTGAGTTATTTACATTGAAATTATAAATAAAAAATTTATTTATAACAAATTATTTGAAAATTGATCAAAAATAATTCTCCCACTAACCGATTAGATTAGTTGTTAATTTTCAGAAAATCATTAACTTTTACGATGACGTAATTTACAGGTACCTCATTTGTAACCAATCAATAAAACGCAATTTTTTATTAACCGTACATTTCATGGATATAATTGTGCAAAAAACAGAGTCGTCCAACTAATCAGGCTCGCTTAAAATCTGTTCATAGGAGGCTCTTTGCAAATTCGAGATCCAAAAAAAATTTGATAAATGCGTTACATTCTGTGTAAGGCATTTATCGACATGACAGGCAACAACACGCTTAAAAATCTTTATAATTTGTCGTATTGAATATTTGCCATTCAATGCAACTGACATGTATGAACAGATTAATGTAACATCATACAATAAATAATTTAAAAAAGGCATTTTGTAATCTTCGTGACTAAAAGAACTTTTCCAACTATCGTTGAAGCAAGAACATCAATTTTTTTTTCCTTCGAAATGGACTCAAAGCTTCAAATAAAACAGTTAAGTTGCGCAGCCGATTGGCCCATTTGGAAACGTCGTGTTCGAGATTTCATGGACTACCATGAGGGCGCACTTGATGTGATTGATGGGAAGTTGTCGAAACCAGAATTACTAGAAAATCAAACTGAGCAACAGACAAAAGATTTTAAAAATAAATCAGATCTGTTTAGAAAGGCAAACAGTTATGCCAAATCAGTAATTGCGAATGCAGTCACTGAAGATACATAGCAAAAGATAATGGACAAGAACACAGCGTTTGAAGTTTGGGAGGAATTAAAAAGAAATTTTGAAGCGTCAACTAAGGACCAACTGTTCCAAGTTTGTAGCAATTTTTTCGATTTCAATTGGATAGCGGATGTATCCAGCCAAATTGCAAGATTGAAGACTTTATGGAACGAATTAAACAGTGGGCTTTAGGCATCGGGAGAAAATAAACTACCATAGCTGCTATTAGTATGCAAAGCGATGCTGATTCTCCCAAATAGTTTCCAAAACTTCAAATCAAGTTGGCTAATGCTAGGTGAAAAAAAGCAGTCGATAGATGATTTAATCACTCATCTCTGTGCTTTCGAAAGAGAGATAAAGACTTTCGACACAATCGATAAATCATCAAGGCAGAACGCCTTAGTTGTAAATGTTGACAAGCCAAGTTTTTACAAATCAAGAGATTTCACTAGAAGGACAAAACCAGTTGGTAACTGCAACTATCGCCATAAACCTGGACACTGGGTTAAGCAATGTAGAAAGTGGGTCAGTGATGGAAGACCTTCTAAAAATTCAAAAAATGTTTCAGCGACATCAAAAAAAGCATATGATGAAACATCAAATGTTTTGTGCACGTCAGCCAGTTATCAAACACTGAGAGACAACATTACGTGGTATATTGACAATGGAGCAACAAAGCACCTAACGAACAATCCAGATAATTTTGTTACTTTTGAGAAGTTTGTCGCACCATGTTCTGTTCAAGCTGCAGGAAAAGAAGTTCTTGCTGCTGTGGGTGGAGGCGAAAAAAATATGCTGTCAACAGTAAATAACAAACAACATAAAACTCTCAGAAGTCTGGTATGTTTCAAATATAGGTAGAAACCTGTTTTCCATATTAGCCGCACAAGATAAAAATTCAAAAAACAGCAAGTTTGAATCTTATGCAACCAAATGTCAACTCAGTATAAAGAACCGAGTGGTAGTACAAGGGACAAGACGAGTAGATGGTTCCTTGTATGAGGCAAACTTGATTTCATTAACTCCAGATACACCGGCTGAAGTGAATATAGTCAATGAAAATTCAATAGTGCAGCTCTACCATGAACGTTTTGGTCATCAAGATACTACGTAAATTTCACGGTCAATGTTGAGTTGGCATGACATTTCCAAGTTATTTATAGATGACATTTTTAACTAAATAGCTACAATTACAAATATAATAAAGAGAATTTAATAATTAAAGTATGCAACCAAAAATGTTTTTATAACTATGCCATATTAAAAGAAATAAAATTCACAAAAGCTATTACCAGAAACAAAAAACAACATTTGGTTGAATTAAAATATTCGCTTTGGTTTTTCAACCAGAACTTCTGTCAAACCAGCGTCACAGTGTTTCTCGTAAAGTATATGGCAACGCTACAAATAAAAACATACATCACATTGATTGAGGAAATGTCAAAATTTGTATCTGACCTCAACAAACATATTTGCTTATTTCATCATATATGATAAAATACAAACAAAAAAATCTTTAAAAACATTTTCTCGTCAATAAGTTTATATTCAAGAAACTTTCTAAATAAATGCGGTATACATATAAAATGGTATATTGCATTGAAAAATAATAAGTAAATGTAATGTTTAGCTTCAACGGCCTAGCTCTATATGAAAATATCACAAATTGTGGTTTTGTCTACAGATCAATTTCGCATAGGACGCACCTCAAAGAATTGCAGCCACAATCATCCCAACCATCAACATAAACCATGATATCCTGCACGCAACTTGTCGACCCCAGGGCACCGTCCGGCTGATTAGTATCCCACGACGTGTAATTAAATTTTGTGAGAACTCCTGTTTTTTATGAGAAAAAATCTTTTTTATATTTGGAAATGTTGAAGCGGAAAATATAATGAAAACAACCCTGTCATTCATTGTTTGACAATTTTGGCCATGCAAATGACACAAATATTTAAACAGCGTTTGAACAAAGTCACTGCGCAATGAAAAAGTAACGCACAACGTCGCTATCCTCAAAAATGTTTTTTTTTTATTTGCAATAAACTTTAAACTTTTCAAAAACTCACCTGGAAACTTTTCCCAATAAAATGGTGCCCCTTTCGAAGATTTTTTGTATTGTATGCCCGATGACCAGATCTTAAACCCACTGAATTTAGGAATTTGGCAGGATGTTAGGCCTGAGAAAGAATTGTTGTATAGTTAATTAAATAACTAGATTCGTAATTGAGTACTGAAATGAAATATAAAATTTGTTAAATATTAGTCTTAATGATTGTAAAAAACAAAAGCACCATAGAGAATGGAGCAAGGCCATATTGGTAAACTGTAAGTGAGCAACAGATTTCAAATTATTAACTTACCAACCTTCAGTAACAGAGAGAGCATAAAGCTTGGAAGAAACTTTTTCCAAGGAATCCTCAACAGCCAACGAGTGCGAATGCAAATTGTTGCAAGCACTTCTAGCATCGCTCCACGTCAGTAACTTTGTGATCATCAGGTAGCATTTCTGGTTCTCAACCACGAAATCAAATGGCTTCGGACAATCTGTGTTGCAATTTTTTAATTAAAATTTTTATTGAAGCAACTGAAAGATTAAGTTTATCTGATTGGAATTTTAAAAATGATAGGCAACGAAAAACAACAAAAAAGTAAAAATGTTGATGGAGTTAAAGTTGTATTTATTGCCGAAAATTGATTTTTTTTTATTTGTTTTGAATATGCCAATATGAGTCTGTTTAATTTATTTTATAACATTTTTTTAATATTTTTACAGAATTTGTTTTAAATTTTAAAACACTCACTTTTTTGTTAAAAAAAGTTTTAAAATTATTTTGAATAATGTTTAAACAAACTTAACAAGCTAAAAAAAGTTTAAAAAAAATGGAAAAAACCGTGCGTCACATAAGCCACACATCCTCCACTCAAATTGGTCGTCACATTGAACCAGATGTCTTTCAGTTTTGGAACACAGGAGCAAAATTTCTCCGATGTCTTGTAGTTGACACCCAGCAAGTTTTGGTTGTTAGCAATCTGATATAAAATGTCAAAGAAGTCGATGATATGTTTAATTTTTGCGGTTAATTAATGTTTTATTCGATTCGTCTAATTTTAATTGTGCATATACGAGTATCTTCTTTGTTCATAAACACTGCTGCGTGTTAAGGTGTTTGAATTTAATTGTAAATTTTATTTTAATAAAAGAATACGGTCTACTTTATCAAATGCAATAAAATAATACGGTGAAACTGACAAACCGAACATTTGCTGATGCACTCTGACAATGAAGGAGCCACAATTTTTGCCACCATCTCCATCCGCTCGTCAAAACACACTGCACTCTTCTTTCCCTTAGCAGGTAGGTAGCTGTATGCTCTGCTGAATAATCTTCCATCATTCTGACAGAAGAGAAACTCAAATTGGGCAAACATTAAAATAATCCAAATCATAATCAGATCTCAGATGTACTTTGCTCACTTTGAATTCTGAGCAAAACCTGTCAAATAATGGCAGGTCGGTAGGTATGTTGTAGTCAACAGGCACCGAACAAAATATTTCAAAAAACGTTGCACTTCTTTAATGGTCATAATATTGTTGCAACATTAATCATTTTCATTTTTTTTCAAACGCGGAAATCAATTGTCCTGTAATTAATGAACGAAAACAATGCAAAATGAATAAACTGACATCCTGAACAGAACATGTTTAAACGCACGCACACACATACACACACCCAAACACACGCATTCAATTCTCTAATAAACACGACAGAATTATACAAAGTATAAAAACGCCAAAAATAAGCTTTAATAAAATAAATTCATACAAAATTTTAGATTTAACGTAAAACAGAAGTTTCGTTGGAGCAACATTTCAGCTGAAATATTTGTAAACCAACACAAAAAATGTTTTCATCAGGAATCATATGTCTTTTTAAATAAAAAGTGCAAACTGCACATCTTTTGCCATGTACACAGAAACAATGTGTTGATTTACGCTTTCAGAAATATGTACGTTACTCACAAAGAATGTTCATGATGGATGATTTTTTAACTTTAAAAATTGCAGCAACATTTTTTACGGTTGTGTGTGTTTGTGCACTCAGAACGACGCGTGGAATGTTGGGAACGGTGGAATGGAAACGTAGTTAGTCACATTCTAGTTTTGCTGTGGTTCCTGAAATTCATTTTGATTAAACAATATATTGTTATCTTAAAAACCGTCTAAAAATGTAATCTTCACATACTATTTTTTCATTTATCGGAGTTTTGTGCTTGCGTTGAGAATTATTCTATACAACCCTTCATTCCGTTGAAATTAAAAATTTAGTACAGTGGCAATACTCGAATAGCTCCATTTAGTTTTACGGTTAACGGCAATACTCGAATAGCTCTATTTAGTTTTACGGTTAACCCAATCAGACAAAAATTGAATGGAATTATTATTAATAAAGGTATTTTTTTCTTCAATTCAAACTTGTACTTATTTAGCAATGCAAGGAAAATATTGAATTTAAAAAGCGTCAAGAAATGCAATAATTAGTTAGTTGCTTGTTAGCATGATAGTTCATAAGTCTTTGCGAATCCGAAATCGAACAAAACAATTCTCGCCACTACCCGCTTGCAAATCTCTACCCTATGTCGTAATGAATATGTGCCATGCAATGCAACAGACATGTATGTGTATGAACAGGTTAGTGAACGATCAAAGTGGTTGTTGTATAGACTCTTTTTATATTTCATGAGCAGTATCACGCTATTACATTGTATTGCATTAATGAAATACAATTGGTCGGTTTGTAAGGAAAATGTTGTCTGTTTCGAAACTATATTTATTTAGAGTTTTATTATTTCTTTTTGAGGTTATTACATTGAAAAAATATATCATATTTCACAATTATTTGATTGATTCATCGTCATACAGTCATAAAAAAACTTGTTACACACCAATTTTTGATATTGTCAGGTCACGCACTACTTTATTTTCCTCCACGATTTTTGTTTTCGGTTTAAAACTATGGTTTCTTTTGCCTACTAGCCTTTTACGTGTGAACAGTTTAGCGGTATTTAAATCATCAGTTCTGAATCTAATTAATAATAATTATTTTCCTGCTGACATTCGATGATTGTATGATAGTTTCATTTGTATTAATCATTTTAGATTTTAATCCATGTATGTGCAATTTGTGTTTTTTTTATTTTTTTTTGTCTTGTTTGCTTTTTTCTATTCTGATTAGGGTGACCATACAAGCTCTTTGAGCTTCTGCGTCTCCCAGCATTTTCTGAATAAAGACTTATTAATAAATATAAATAAATAATTATAAAAATAAAAAACATAATTGTTATTATTGTTTTAATAAGAAAAAAAATAAAAGTTGTCAAGATCCGACACTGCTGACGTGTTTGTGTTTTTAATTGTTATGGTATGATTTTCTCCCAAAGAGTCTCATTGAAACCTTTTGTTTAAAAAAAATTGTATTGCCACCTCATAGCTCGATAACTTTGATCAGCAGCACACATATTGATGGCATGTCTCTCTCATCTGTTTGACTGAGTCCAACGAAAAATTGTGTATTACAACCTATTTGACTGTTAAAAAATAACAACGACAAATGACTTTTTGAAATATGATGCTGATTTTATAGAAAGACGTTTAGTCCTTCTAAAATATCTACAACAAACTGTGGGAGTGAAAATTATGATGACAAAATGTTACAGTCTACCAGAAATATTCATCAGTTTTAAATAGTTAAATTTAATTATTTCTAATTGAGTTTCACGTATATGAAGTTATTTTTTTGCTTTAAAAATGAGTTTCACGTATATGAAGTTATTTTTTTAGCTTTAAAAATAGCAACTACAAAAGAGCACAAAACATTCAATTAACATTAGTCTATAAAATTAGTTATTAAAATGGCCACCAAAATTATAAAAATCAGTAAGGTTTATTCAAATGTTGATAAGCATGCGAATTGTTATCTCTACCGCACGTAACAAAGATAGTATTTTCAAATCTCTATTTCTTAATGAATCTGTTATCTTAATGTTTTTACGTGTTCAATGTTCAGAATTTTTTTTTCTCGCCTAATAAAAAAAACTGTAACATTTTGTGAGAAATCTTATGTGCTTGATAGCGTTTAACCTTTTGAGATCAAAAACTCGTAAATAACGTTCTTAAAATTTCTAACAAGCCTGCATTTGATTTTTTAATGGTGTGGCAAGAAATTGATTGTGGGGGGCTTCATTTTTGTGAAAAAAAAGGTGGCAACACTTTTTTTTAGTTATCACACATATTTTTCGAACTTATCTATTAAAACTAATCACTTTGTATAACAATAAAGAAAATTTTAGAGTTGTTATGTAGATATAGCTAAATTTTCTGTTCTTGACGGTTTAAACTCCAAAGCCCCCCGCGACTAAGCTTCTTAACATCGTAATATCTTTAAATCTATTTACTTCCAATCATTATATTGGGCATCTGCTAAAATAATAATTCGTCTGAAAATGGAACAAAACCGCTAGAGGCCCAAACTGAACACCATTAAGCCTGTCGAATTGATACAATCACATCTTCATCAGATGGAAACATTACCGTTAAGCCTGTCGAATTGAAACAATCACATCTTCATCAGATGGAAACATTATTCGTTCCAATTATTAACGTCAATGATTTGACATTTTTAATTTATTTCTGCTAGACTCCTTCTCAGATTAATTTGGAAGTTTTCCGAATAATATCTACTTCTTTCACCAGGTTAAGGTAAGACAAAGCCTACCTAATTAAAACACCACAAACTGATGTGATGAACTTTTTTTAGATACCGACGGAACAAGACTGACGAAAATCGTTTAAGATAATGTCGTTTATTTTGTGGCCATATGTGAATGGCGAAAATATAAAAAAAAAATTTCCGGTCGTGATTAAAATTTGTAACTAATTCTGCTGCGGTAATTAAATTAATAAATTAGTTAGTTAATCAATTAATTAATTGGTTAACTAGTTAGTTAGTTAATTAATTAATTGTAACATATTAACAAAATACATCAATTATAAAATAAATATATGATGAAATTGTAAAATTGTTCAGTGTTTGTAAAGCTGTTCAGTCAAGAATGCCAAATCCATTTTAAAAGCCCCGGTCCAGCAAAATCCAGGCTACGAAGCTGTCAAAAAGCCGACTTTAGAAGAATTTCGAAGAATTCAAACATATGTTGGATGATTGAATGATATGAATGGCTGGTGAAAAGAGACACATGTTACAAAAATTTTGTAAACTGCTGTTACAAACGGTAAAATGATTCTGCCCAATGAAATAAGTACACGTCTCTTTAACGATATACTAACTTTGTTGAACTAAATACACTTCACATAAAGCATGTATGAATTTTTGGAAACATATATTGTTTAATTTGGGTTCTATCTTTTATAAAAAATTAATATTCTTGACAATTGTTTCAAAAAAAATATTATTTTTCAGTGATAAAAAATTTTATGGATTTAAAAACGCATCCAGTTGAAACTGTCGTTAACTTTTAAAATTTAATTTAATTTTCTGTTTTCCAGTTCCAATCTTGAGTTTTATTTGAGACAATTTTAATGATTTCGGCTTCAAATTTTACTTTCAATTTATTTTAAATAATTTTAGTCATTTTGTTTCGTTGGAGTTTTGAAAAATCCAAAAAGTTTAGTTATGCCGATTTTTCCGAAATTAATTTTTTCTTGCTTCATCTTCTGCTATCTTCTTACTTCATTTTTCTCATCCTCTACAACCCAAGCCATTATTGAGGATTGCTACTGCCAGGTTTAATTAATTAATTAATTAGTTGAATTAATTAATGATTGGTTGATTGATTAGTTAATTTTATTTTAATTAAATTTAATTTAGTTAAATTTAATTTTTAATTAATTATTTACTGAATTTTATTCTTGAGAATAAAATAAGTCATCACGTGAGCATGATCAGAGATTTCATATCATATATGATGTAAGACAAGATTTGTAAATTAATAAATTAATTGGTAACTAAAAAGTTTAATTGAATAGAATGAAGTGAAAAATATTTTGCTGATTGTGATGAAAAAAATGAATAAATAAAACTAGAAGACATATTGATCATATATTGATCACAATTTATTCAATTACTTATTTTATTTTATTTTAATTAGTTAAGTTAGAATTTAGATCAGTTAAAATGCCTAAATTGTTAGACTTTGCTTATTTACATACTTCACTTCAACAATTCATTTTTATTTTCAACTTAAAAGCTAGAAGCCAGGCAAAATTTAC